>NW_008344592.1:1266457-1304158 GCF_000622305.1 Nannospalax galili | reverse complement strand
CTCACTGACCAGCAAACCTGGCGTACTCAGCATGGCAGAAACGACAAGAGAGACCCTGCCTCAACAAGGTGGAAGATGAGGACTCCTGAAAGTTGTCCTTTGACCATCACATGTGCACACATGCACACACACACACACACACACACACACACACTAAAAGAAATCTTGTAGTTCCAGGTCTGCTATCTAGGACATGTAGTATTGTGATGTGAGCTCCTTTAAGCTTGGATAGCCCCACTCCTGTGACCTTCCATTTCTAGTGCACTTGGTCTTTCTCTTGTGCTGGGTCTGCTTGCTGCCTGCAAGTTTAACTTCCTGGGGTCCCCAGTGCATCTTTAGCATCACTCCCATAGCCTCGCACTTTGCCCTCTCAGGGGCCGTTGGCAGGAACTCCCTCCTAGACCTTTCTTTTACATCTGGGTGGAAGCCTCTGTGGCTCCATAACGCTTGTACTTTGCATGCACAACCAAATCACAGACAATCACAGGGCCTACTACCAGCAAGAACAGTAGCCAAGTCTCCTTCGACCTTAAACATATTTGCTTCTGAGTGCCTAGGAGGCTGAGCTGGTGAAAGAAACCCTGGGAGACAACTAGGGATGCCTGTGTAAGGTGTTCCTGAGGCAGAAGTCCTCTCTTCTCAAGGAACAGTCATCAAATGAACCTACTTTTTTCATGTCTTTGAGCCTGCCATGACTGGATTTGGCCAGTTCCTGAGATGCAGATTTCCTATTGCATCATATGCATGATTGATTGATGGTCTCCTTTTTGCTGGTGTTTATTTTGGGTTTTTGAGACAGGGCCAGCCCCATAGTTTCAGCTGGCCTGAAACTTGATATGTAGACCAGGCTGGCCACAATCTCACAGAGATCTACCTGCCTCTGGCTGGGTGCTGGGATTAAAGGCATGTGCCACCAAGCTCAGTTATGTGGCCTCTTTTTAACACTCTACCACTTCACATCAGTGACTCCTTAGAACCAGCCTTTCACAGGCTTTTCTGACCAAGCTACGTTTTTCATGTCTTCCACCCTGTTCCTGATTTCACACTGTCACACTGGATGATAACAGCCATCAATAGCCATGTCACAACCTGGCTGGGTTGTCTTGATTTAGTCCCTCACCTTTAAAATCTGCCTCCGACAAATTCTCAACACATGGACAAAAATGTAGAATGTTACAGCTTTCTAGGGCTTCTCTAGCTCAAAGCACCAACTTTTCCAAATTCTTACCACAAATTAGTTCTAAAGCCTTCTGAACCACATTGTGTCACTCCAGCCATGTTTCCTCCACTTCCTAGTATCAATTTTCTGTGTTAGATTTTGTGTCACTGTGTCAAAGCACTTGACACAATTTAATGAGGGAAAGATTTATTCGTGGGCATGATTCCACAGCCCATAATCCTTAGCTCTGTTGATTCTGGGCCCTTGGTGAGGCAGAGCATCATGGCAGTGGGAGCACGTGGTGGAGGTTACTCACCTCACAGCAGACACCTGTGAGCACTGAATGAGGCAGGGAAGTGGTAGTTTCTGATGTGGCACAAGGAGCCTTTGCTATTTGAAACTCTGAGAGTCCTGCTTAAAAAGGTGAAGCAGGGAGCTAGGGAGATCATCTGCTCAGCTGTTAAGAGCACTGGCTTCTCTGGTAGAGGACCCGGGTTTGGGTCCCAGCACTCACATAGTGGCTAACATTAGTCAGTGAGGACAACAGATAATATCTCTTTTTTAAATATAATATTTTAAAGATATTTATGTGTATTTTGCCTACATGTAAATAAGTGGACCAAGTGTGTGCAATGCCCATGGAGTCCAGAAAAGGGCACTGGATCCCCTGGAACTGGAGTTAAGGATGGTTGTTAGCCACCATGTGAGTGCTGGGAACTGAACCTGGGTCCTCTACACGAGCAGCCAGTGCTCTTAATATTAACTTACTATTTTATTTGCTGGTGTGGGACTCATTTGCTTCCTTAAAAATGGATCCTGGGAGCTGGAGAGATGGCTCAGCGGTTAAGAACACTGGCTGTTCTTGCAGAACACCTCAGTTTGAATCCCAGCACCGACATGGCAGTTAACAAGTGTCCATAACTCCAGTTCCAGGGAATCCGACAGCCTCCTCTGTCCTCCGTGGGCATTGCATGACATGGGCGCACTTACCTACATGTAGGCAATACACACATACACATAAAATAAAAATTAAAAAAAAAAAATAAGGCTCCTGGACGGTAGCTTTCGGGCTGCAGTCACACAGCTTCCTGTCTGTCTGTCCTCTTTCTGAATGACTTAGAAAAGTATAACCAGGGCTGGAGAGATGGCTCAGTGGTTAAGAGCACTGACTGCTCTTGCAGAGGACCCAGGTTCAATTCCCAGCACCCACACTGTGGTTACGAACCATCCTTAACTTCAGTTCCAGGGGAATCTGAAGCCCTCTTCTGACCACCGCTGCACTGCACGACACAGGCGCACTCACATACATGCAGGCAATACACTCGTACACATAAAACAAAAATAAATAAAATATTTTGAAAAGTATAACCTCTCGGTCTCTTCTTTCTAGCTTTTTTCTAAGCATGCTTTCCGTAACACTTTGGGCTTCCTCAACATTGTGGGCTCCCTTACTCTTTTCCTAAAGCTCCCCTCCCATCATGTAGCTGCCAGTCCACCATGTCTGACCCCCATGGTGGTTTAAACTGCATGGCTTTTTTCCATTTCGCCTTCATTCTCCTCTTCCGGGCAGCTGTAGAGATTTACAGCTTGTCAGCCCTGGGGGTTTTTTCTTTTAAACTCTAATAAAATAAGCTTCAAACCTAAAAAAAAAAAAAAAGCTGCAGTTTTCCCACCACTTTATCTCATACCGTGGATGGAAGAGAAGATACCATTGGGTACCCAGGCTGAAAAATTCCTTTACTTGGGTTTTTGAGGACTCCCTGGGCCTGGGCCACTGGGGCCTTAGGACAGTGTCCTAGCCTTTTAGAACTAGAGAGACTTACAAGTCCTGAAGGGACAACTGGTATTTGGGAGGCCAACTGGACTAGAAATTCTTTGACAGTGGTCCCATTTACTCAGTGACCTTGGGTGATCCCTAGTGGCAATGTGTAGCAATATCCTTTTTTTTTTTTTTTTTTTGGTCTTTTTGAGACAGGGTCTCCCTGTACCCCCAGCTGTCCTGGAACTCACTATGTAGACCAGACTGGCCTCAAACTCACAGAGATCCGCCTGCCTCTGCCTTGAGTGTTGGGATTAAAGGTGTGCGCCACCACACCTGGCTTTTTGAACTTTTCTTCTTGAGACAAGGTCTCCCTGTAGCTCCCGCTGGCCTAGAACTTGCTATGTAGACCAAACTGGCTTCAATTTCACAGAGATCCATCTGTCTCTACCTCCCCTGGAACTGGAGTTACAGACAGTTGTTAGCTGCCATGTAGGTGCTGGGAACAGAACCCAGGTCCTCTGCAAGAGCAGCTAATGCTCTTAACCGCTGAGCCATTTCTCCAGCCCTTAAGAAAAGATTTTAACTTAGGTTTAAGTATAACGTTAAGGGGAAGGGAGGGAGAGAGAGAGTCAGAACGAGCTGGGGTGCTTAAGAAAAGGACAGCCCATATCTCAGTATGGGTGTGCACTTCTCAGGAGGCACGCTTATAATAACCATGCATACCATTTTGGTGGCTTCTGAAGTTTTGTTTAAAAGGTTTCTAATGAACTTTTTTTTATCAAAGGAGATCCTTGGATATTTCCCGAGAGGCACTAGACAGGATTACAAGATGATGAAATAAAACCATAAGTCAAAGGGTGAAGGAATTCTTACTGTGCTGGGTCACAAGGGAGCTATGGCATGTTTTGACTATAGGCAAATTCATAATATTGTTTGAAGGGTTCTTAGAAAATTACAGGTTTATACCTGGGAAAATAGTAAGGTTAAACTCAAAGGTCATAAACTTTTGGGTCATAAACATGTTTGGTTTTCTGTTTTGTTTTTTCTATTTTGCTATTTTACTTTTTTGTTTGTTTGTTTTTGACAGGGTCTCATTGCATAGCCCCTAGCTAGCCTGGAACTCACATGTAGACCAAGCTGGCCTTGAACTTTGAGTAATTCTCCTGCCTCTGCCTCAGTGCTGAGATTATAGGCATGTGCCACCACACCATACTCTAATTTTAACATTATTATTTGAAACAGCTCTATATAAAAAATAATATTGGAGGTTGTAAAGATGGCTTAAAGGTTAAGAGTGTTTGCTGCTCTTGCAAAGGCCCTGAATTCGGTTCCCAGCACCCACATCAGGCAGCTCACAACTACCTGTATGTAACTCCAGTTCCAGGGATATTGGACACTTTCTGGTCTCCACAGGCACCTGTACAAATAAATAAGTAAACAAACAAATATCCAAAAAGAAAGCCAACAAGCATTAAAAAAAAAGAAAATTGGCTCTGTGTAGGCAGTCTTCGTAGCAGATTTTGTTAATTGCGCTGGAATTTTTGACTCTCAGCTGGTGAGAAATTTCAACCAGACTCCAGAGCAAGGGACTTCTTTTCCTTTCCATGCCCCCTTAATTTCCTTTTCTGTCCTATCCCTATCCCCATCTCCATGGCATCAAATGTCACACAGCTTTCATGATGTTACTGGACCATAGCTCTCATTGCCCCCACCCCCAGTGCTGTTGACATCTGTCCTCTTCTATGCATGGAGTGTTCCAGATTTCTGCTACTGCACGTGCTTCTTCCTCATGAAGTGCTGTCAGGCCTTCCTGGCCTGTGGTTCCTCTGGGCCGGGGATCGGGGGTGTAGTTGCTGAATTGCACTCATGCCTGGTTGCTGTTCAGTCTTTCTATCATCTAATGCACGCGGATTCTCTTCCCTCCATCTTTACCAGTGTTTGATATTACCTCTTGCTCTCATTTTTGGCTATGTGATGGGTATAAAGTGGCTTATAGTTTTATTATTTGCACTTTTTTCTCAATACCAGTCAGGGTGAACATATGTTAATATACAGTATTTGGGACCCTGTCTCAGGAAAAAACAACAAACCCACAAACAAACACAAAAGATGCAATTTAGAACTGGATTATTCGGTCCTTTTTCTTTTTGTTCCCTCCCAGTTCAAAATGCTTACCTCTCTTCCCGTTTCTCTCTTTTTTTGAGGCAGGGTCTTATATAGTCCACACTGACTTCAAACTCACTAGGTAGCTAAGAATGACCTTGAACTTCCAATTCACCAGTCTCTACCTCTCCAGAGCTGGGATTACAGGCATGTGCCACCACACCTGGTTTATGGATAGTTAGGGATCAGACTCAGGGCTTTATGCATGCTACGAAAGCACTCTCCCAACTGAGCTACACCACCAGTCCCTGTGTCTATTTTGTTAATCAGCTAAGGTATTTGCATAGGACAGATAATTCTGTATTATCTGTTCATTTATTTTATACTCTTTGTAGAATAAAAGTTTCTTTGAAGGCCAGCAAGATAGCTCAGTAGGTAAAGTTACTTGCCACCAAGTCTTGTGACCTGAGTTTGGTCTTGGGGATTCACACGGTGAAAGGAGAGAACTGACTCCCACAAATTGTCCTCTAACCTCCATACACATGCCATGGCAAGTACATGCTCACATACATACGCCAAGTAAATACATACATAAATGAATGTTTTTTTAAAAGGAGGGTGAGAGAGATGGCCCAATGGGTTAAAAGTGCTACAAGCCTGAGGAAATGTGTTTAAATTTTGGCAAAGCGTATTCCATTTCAGTGAATTTATTCATAAAATAAAAAGCTTGTGAATGCTGCCAAATGTCATGAGGACAAAGCCAGAATTCTTGTCCCTCGGCTGTCCTCTGAGTATGCTGCACAGCGCCTCCCATTGGCTTGTGGCTTATTTTATTTATTTATTATTTATTTATGTATATGAGTTTTAGGTCTGCATGTATGTAAGTGCACCCATGTTGTGTAGTACCTACAGATGCCAGAAGAGGGAGTCAAATTCACTAGAACTGTAGTTACTGGATACCATATGGATGCTGGGAACCAAACCTGGGTCCTTTGCCAGTGCTCTTAACTGCTGAGCCATCTTGCCAGCCCTGGCTGTGACTTTTAAAAATATTTTATTTATTACTTTTGTTTTATGTGTATGAGTGTACTGCCTACATGTATGTAAGTGCACCCATGTTGTGCAATGCTCATGGAAGTCAGAAGAGGGTGTCAGATTCCCTGGAACTGGAGTTATGGACAGTTGTTAGCCATCATGTGGTTGCTGAGACCCAAACCCAGGTCCTCTGCCAAAGCAGCCAGTGCTCTTAACCACTGACCTGTCTCTCCAGGCCCCAGGCTTAAGATTTTTTGTCATCTTTTTGAGACAAGGTCTCCCTGTAGCCCCAGCTGGCCTGGAACTCACTATGTAGACCAGACTGGCCTTGAACTTACAGAGATCTGCCTGCCTCTGCTTACCAAGTGTTGGGATTGAAGGTGTGTGCCACCACACCTGGCTGACAATGTGTTTTTTAAATTTATTTTTATATGTATGAGTATTTTGCCTGTATGTGTGCAAGTGTACCCATGTAAGCAGTGTCCAGAGGCCAGGAGAGGGTGTCAGATCCCTTGGAACTGGAGTTATGGACCATTCTTAGCTTCTATGTGGGTACTAGGAACCAAACCTGGGTCCTCTGCAAAAGTAGCCAGTGCTCTTAACCGCTGGGTCATCTCTCCAGCCTGACAGTGCTCTTTAAGCAGAAGGCTTGTCTGATCTGTGAACCTATCATACACAAGTGCTTCTCTAGGTAGCTGTTTAGTGCCACCAAGTCTCAGGGGTTTGGAGCCCTAAATGCAGAGTGCTGCCTGACAAATGGGTGAATCCTTCATGTCCCTGTCCCTCAGCCTCGTGCCCCTTGCTGTGTCCTTATGGGATGGCTGGATAAGTAGAAACCCCAGAAGAGCTATGATCCCAGGAAGACCCCAGTGTGGCACACAAGGCAAGCCCTCCTCCCCTGGACACAGTCCTCCCCTTCTAGCCTACAGCTGGAGGGGGTGGGCACCTTCCTTCCCACTCTGGGCTGCTGGTCTCTCACCAGACTTGAACATATGAGGGTGTGATACACAGGCCAGCGGGCAAAGGGCAGTTCCAGGGACTAACTGGGGTGTCTGACCCAATGGCATAGCTTAACTCTCACATGGCTGGCCCCCAATGTTAGATCCTTCCTTCCCGGCTCATATCTGATCCTGGGTTCTTGCCCCATTGAAAGCTATACCAGGAACTGGAGCTAAGGGCAGCTGTCTGTGGTCAGCACACAGACAAGAATGCACCCTGAAGGCTTTCCTTCTGGGCCTCAGTTTCCCCATCTGAGCAATGGCAACTTGGACTTGAGTCCTGAGCCCTTTTGGCCCTAAGACCCTGGTTTGGGGGATGTCACTGGGGGCAGAGGGGAATGCTCTGGCCTCCCCTCTGGGTCTCAATTTCCCCATTTGTACAAAATTTTATGTAGCTGCTGGCCCCTTTCCTTAGCATGCTACCAGACAGCCCGATACACAGATCTGCCTGAGAAAGTCCCACTGGGGAGTCAGTCTGTCTAGGCTCAAATCCTGTGCTGGACCTGTCCCATGCCTCTCTGTTAAGTGGACATAGTTAGAGCACTCTATAGGGTGGTACTACATGTCTCATTTCACAGGAAGTGCCCTGTAAATGCCGAGCAGCCTCTACACTTCCCCCACGTAGTTCCCTGTCCGGCCTATCTTGCTCACCAAGAGAGGCCAACATGTCATGCAAATCTTCCTTGTCAATGAAGCCATCACGGTTCTGGTCGATCATATTGAAGGCCTCCTTAAACTCCTGGATCTGGGACTGGTCAAACATGGTGAAGACATTGGACGTAGCCCGCTGGGGCCGCTTCTTGGTGGTCTTGGCCTTGGCCCGCTTGCTGGACATTTTGGCTTTGGGTGGGCAGGGCTTTCCTGCAGAAAGGAGTGTGGGACAATGACCAGAGGCCTAAAATTGTCCTGCCTCCCCCTGATGGCTTTCAGTTCTAGCCTTGGCATTCAAGGTCTCCCACAGGCTTGGGCCTCCAGCCATCCAGTTCTTTACAAGAAATGCCTGTGAGCTATGATCCTTCTGAGTAAGTTCCTCGATTTTGCCTGGTCTGGGAACAGGAGGACAGGGTGTCCTGTAGCAAGGATGACTTAACTTAGTGGCCGGAGAGCTCCTGGAGTGGTACTGGGCATAGAATAAACTAATTTCGCTATGTCTGGGTGAACCATTAGGATTGGCTTGGTGCCAAGAATTAAGGTGCGCCATATACTTCCTGACTATCTCTGAGTGACAAGGGGGGTTCTGCTGGGATGAGAGGAGGGGGCTAAGCAGCAGCACTGCATTCCTGACATTCTCTTGTCCTGATCCAGTCCTCCCCCAGCCCTCTGTTACCCCATCTACTACCCTCCATCCTACCCCAGGCTCTGGGCTGTGAACCCCAGCTGCCCTCCTCAGGGAACCTGACTAGCCCCAGGTGGGTGGTAGCTCCATCCTGGGCCCTTCATCACTTCTTGGGCAGTGAGGCTCCCTAGGCTGAGCCCTCAGGTCCACCTAGATCTGACCTTTTGACTTCCAGTCAGCTTTTCCCATCCCATCAAAGGGAGACTTGCACTTATCACTTTGAAGCCCTCAAAGTTTCCTGCTGCTCCCCCCAGAGAAAATCTGGGTTCCAGCCTGACATTCAAGGCCCCAGTGAGTTCCCCCAGCCCCTCTGAGCCTGGCCCTCCTCACTGTGACCCTGTTGATGACAGAGGGCATCCTTCCATGATGATCTCTGGTGTTCCATAGCCACTCCCAGGCCTTCCTTCCAGACCCTCTTCCACAGCATATCCTACTGCAACCCAGTTCTGGGGTCCTCAGCATGCTGTTCTCCCATCCTTGCCTTGATAGCCAACACCTGCAGACCGTCTCCCTCATCTTACCACTAAGGCAGCCCATAGCAGCAAGCTAGTAGATGCCTGCTGTTTAATGGAAAGGCTGTGAGCTTCACTGTAGATGGGAAAGAACTCTCCCTGAACCCATCATAGCTTATAGGGACAATGCATCTCAAGACCTAGTGTCTCCTTCCCTTCAAGTGACCAAGGTCCTAATGTGGCTGCCCCTTCTTTCCTGTGCCCTTTGCCACTCGGTCCAGAGCCTCTTCAAGACCTCTTTTGCACTTCCCTGCAGTGCACCCCAAGCCACTTTCAGTCCTCTGTCTCATGACCCTGTTCAAGTCACTCTAGCTCTAGCATGTCCCTAGGGGCCGCATCTGCCTGTAGTTTTGAGACTATAGCTATGTAAGGCCCATTGGGCCTCCATACTACTCACCAGGCCTTGGTGTTTCTTGCGGTGCTGGATAAATTGACAGAAACCCTTCTCACCCACAACCTGGATGGAAGTTGGTAGGACTGAAAGCAGGAATGTTGTTCCCTTCCTCTCCTGTGACTTAGAGCCCAATCCTTCCCCAGCCCAGTGTCATCTGGGAACTTGGACTCCTGGCATGCACAGAGGAGTCCACTGGACCCAGCAGAGGCCATGACAGTCACCACTATTCCCGGCCCCTCTTGTCTGCAGACCCAGAGTAGGTATGGCCAGGATCCCCCAGCAGGCACTGTGGGCCCTCGGTGGTCACAACCGCCACATTCCTGCCCTCTCCTGCCATGTATTTGGGGCTATACAAGGCTGTCCTGTCCATCCCTGCAATCTTGGGAAGCACTGGCCCCCAAGAAGGGAAGTGCATGCCTATGAGAGAGTCAGAAGCGAGTTGAAGCCAGGACACCTTGGTGTCCTTGAAGCTTTAGCAAAGAAAACATTTGTGCTAAGAGGCACAAGGTGGCATTCTGGCGGCTGAGGGGCCCAAAAGCTGTGGTTAGGCAGTTCCTAGGCTTGGCTGAGTGACTGGGGACAGGGACAAACTAGGCCCTTACCTCTGGAGCCATATTCTTCCCTTTCCTGGGGTTCAGACAGCTGGAACTTGACTTGGTCATAACTAGACATCTACCTGGGCAGAAGCCAGACCAGGCCTGTGCCCCTTACCCATACTAGTCCCCATAGCTGGGCAGTGTCAGATGTTCTGCTCTTAAACCAGCTCATCAGAGACAGAGTCACTCCCTGTCCCTGAGAGCAGACGATCAGAAGGGCTGTGAAGGACCAACACCTCCCCATCCTTGTCTGGGCCCCTAGGAGAGAAGTCCGGTAGGGTGCTTGTTAGGAGCCCCCTACCCAGACACACCTGAGCAAATGGCCCAGAGAGGGAAAGCCTGGAGTGAGTTCAAGGCACATAGTCTTCGGGGTGTTGTGGAGATAGTTACCATCCCTCTCTCCTGCTCCAGGGTCAGCGAAACCTGTGCTCTGGAAGTGAATGGAACATAGCAGGGCTGTTTCCTCCTGTGACACACATAAGTCTACTGGGTCCAGGAGTCGTGGCAGACCCCTCCTGGCATCTCCGCACCCAGGCAGACTGTTTTCCCTTGCCCAAGGACCAGTTTTACAGAGCTCAGTGCCTGTCCGACCCCAGCCCACACCGCTATGCATTCCGGCAGCCGCCGGACATCCCGGTCCGCAGCCCCCAGACGGCCGGGTGGGCTCGGCCATACCACCTGCTGTAGACGCACTAGCCCGGGCGAGGGCTTCCACCTGGTGCGAAGACGGCGCTGGCGGGTGCCTGGAGCCCGCTGCTTGGGAGGCTCTGGCCTCAGCTCCGCGCGCCGGGGGCGGGGTCCGCACCGTGAGGCTGCGCTGCCTTACAAGGCAGAAGAATGTGAGCGTGGAGGGGCGGGGGGCGAGGGCGGGGCCAGGCGACCTGCCCGGCCTTATTTGGCCTCCGCTTGCAGGTCAGGAAGGCCGGGAGCCCCTGGACCGGCTCTTCGTCACCGTTGCCTGCGTGTGGGGCGTGGAAGCCGGGTGAGAGGTCCCCGGTTCTCATCCCATCTTCCCCGCTGCTCCGCGCGTCGGTGGGAAGACCGGCTCCCACACCAGGCCAAGTATGGCCTTTTTCCATAGAAGAGGCGTGTCGCAGAGGACCGTCCATCAGACGTTCCCTAGCGAATTGGCCAGTTACAAAGCTGCGGGGCCTGCGATGGGTTACTGATGCAGGGCAGCCTCCGCCCAGGAAGCGCTGGAGGCGGTGATCTTCGGGGAGCCCTGGAGGGGAGGCTGAGAAACCCCAAAAGCCAGCCAAGACATGGCAGCTCTGAGCAGAAGGGTTGAAAGGCCAGAGAGGCAGGGGCAAGGCCGACACTGGGCACCAGTGAGGAGCTACTAGAGGAGACCAGCCAGGGATGGGGGCCCACGCCTGTAGTCCCAGCGCTTAGGAGGCTGGGGCTGTAGGATTGTCAGCTTAGGATACAGGGTGCGTTCCGGGTCAGTCTGAGCTACAGAGTGGGACTCTTGTCTCTAAAATAAATAAATAATAAGCTACAGAGTGGGACTCTGTCTCTAAATACATACATACACACATAATAAGTAAATACATTTATTTGTGAAGAGGGGGCTCTGTGGCAGAGGACAACTCAAGGGAAGTCATTTCTCGTCTCCCACCTTTTGTGGTTCTAGGTCTCAGAATCAGATTGTCGGACTTGACAACAAGCACCTTTACCCACTAGGCCATCCTGCAAGCCCCGGCTCCAAGGATTTTGGTGAGAGCACCCAGAAAGAGATGTCACTTTCTAATATGGGCATAGTGGATGTGGGTGGAGCGGGTTTGGGAGAGATCAGTTTTGTCTTGGATTTATTAATTTTTGAAAACTTGTTTTTTATGATTTAAACATTTTTTATGTGTATGAATGCTTAGCCTGCATGTGCACCTCCCTCATGCAGTGCTCTTGGAGGCCAGAAGGCTGCCGTCAGATCCCATGGAACTGGAGTTACAGATGGGTTATGAACCACCATGTGGATGCTGGAACTGAACCTGGGTCCTCTGCAAGAGCAGCAGGTGCTCTTAACTGCTGAGCTATTTCTCCAGCCCTGTAAACTTTTATTTTTAAATAATCTCAAACATATGATAACGTTATAAGAATTACTCAGAAAATCCTTCCTGTTTCTTAATCTATATTCTCCAGTTAACACTGGACTGTCACTCTTTCCATGTGTAAATATATTTATACCCCCAACACTTGAGAGTAAACTGCATATACCATGCCCTTTATCACTACACATATTTTATTTATATTTTTAAGATTTATTTATATTTTTATTTATGCGTACATGGAGTAAACTGCAGATACCATGCCCTTTATCACTACACATATTTTATTTATATTTTTAAGATTTATTTATATTTTTATTTATGCGTACATGTGTGTCTATGCCATGTGAGTACAGGTGCCCACAGAGGCCAGAAGAGGGCATTGAATTCCTAGGAGCTGCCTGATATGGGTGCTGGGAAGTAAACTCAGGTCCTCTGGAAGAGCAGTAAGTGCTCTTAACCACTGACCCATTACTCCAGTCCTGACATACAATTTTTAGTATATCCTAAAAGGAAGGTTCTCTTACATATCCATAGCATAATTGTCAGAATCATGGAAAATTTTAATATTAATTTAGTTACCTAATTTACAACCACTATTTCAGTTGTGCCATATATCCCAGTAATGCCCTATATGAAAATTTGTTCTGGTCCAGGGTGTGTTGTTATGATTTTTTTCATCTCCAGTGTGTGTATGTGCAGGGGTGTGTAAAATGCATACCAAACTTGCCATTTTATTTATTTTTTTAATTTCCAAATTGTGTATATGTACATGTATGTGTATCGAGGGGTATGTTTGTGTGAGTGCAGGTGCCCCTGGAAACCAGAAAAGGGTTTTGGGTGTCTTGGAGCTGGAGTTACAGGTGGTGTGAGCTGCCTGATGTGGGTTCTGGGAACTGAACTTGAATCCTCTGCAAAAGCCGTTCTTAGCCACCGAGCCATCTCAGCACCCATTTTAATGATTTTTAGATTATATTATTATTGGGACTGGAGAGCTGGTTCAGCAGTAAGAGCACTGACTGCTCTTGCAGAGGACCTAGGTTCCATTCTCAACACCCCATGGTAGCTAACAACCCTCTGTAACTCCAGTTCCAGGGGAATCCAATGCCGCCTTCTGCCCTCCACTGGCATTGCACGACACAGGTGCACTTGTACACATGCAGGCAATAAAAATAATAAAATTTTTTTTGGTCTTTTTGAGACAGGGTCTCCCTGTAGCCCCAGCTGTCCTGGAACCCACTATGTAGATCAGGATGGCCTTGAACTCACAGAGATCCTCCTGCCTCTGCCTCCTGAGTGCTGGGATTAAAGGTGTGCACCACCACTCCCGGCCCAAAAATAATAAATTTTTTAAAATTAAAAATTATATTATTGTGTGAGTATGATGTGAGGAGGTCACACATGCCACTGGGTGTGTGTTTAGAGGTCAGAGGACAACTGTATAGAGTCAGTCCTCTTGATCCACCTTTACATGAGTTCTGGTGATCTAATTCATGTTGCCAAGACTGTGCAGCAAACTCCTTTACCAACTGATCCAAATTGCCAGCTGGACAACTTTTGGGATTTTGCTGTTTATTTTACGTGCATGTGGGGGTTATTTTTTTAAAGATAGTCTCATGTAGCCCACGCTGGCCTCAAACTCACTATGTAGCTGAGGATGCACTTGAACAGCTCTGATTGCCCTGCCTTCACTTCCCAATGCTGGGATCATAGGTGGTGCTGGAGAATCAAACTCAGGCTCGTGTATGCTATGCAAGCCCTGGACCAACTGAGCTGTATCTCTAGCCCTCATGCTGGTTTTTTTTTTTTTGAGACATGTAGCTCAAGCTGGTTTTGAATTTATGGCAATCCTCTTGCCTCAGCCTTCTGAATGCTGGGTTTACAGGAATACACCACCATGTCTGGCAATAATGCTTTGAAATATGGCTATGCAAATAATCTCAAGTCTTGGGGCTGGAGAAATGACTCAGTGGTTAAGAACCCTGGCTGATCTTGCAGAGGACCTGGGTTCTGTAACCTGCACCCACACGGTAGCCAACAACTGTTTATAACTCCAGTTCCAGGGGATCCAGTGCCTTCTTCTGGCTTTCATGGGCATTGCATGCATATTGTACACTTATAAACATGCAGGCAAAACACTCATACACATAAAAATTTTTTAAAAATAAAATTTTTTGTTTGTTTTTGGAGACAGGGTTTCTGTATCGCTCTAGCTGGCCTGGAACTCATTATGTAGAGCAGGCTGGTCTCAATCTCACAGTGATCTGCCTACTTCTGCCTACTGAGTGCTGGAACTAAAGATATGTGCCACCACATCTGGCCTAAAATAAAATTTAGCCAGGCTAAGTGGCGAATGCCTTTAATCCTAGCACTCGGGAGGCAGAGGCAGGTGGATCTCTGTGAGTTCAAGGCCAACCTGGTCTATATAGTGAGTTCCAGGACAGCACCATAAAATGCCCAGGAACAGAACTGAGAACAGAAATAAATAAATAAATAAATAAATAAATAAATAAATAAATAAATAACAAAAAACAAATAACCTAAAATCCTGCTTTCTGTTCTTTTGAGTATACAAGTAGAATTTCTATGTCACTGCTGTTGCTGTTAATCAGTTTTTATTCATGATCATCATCTAACTCTGTACTCTAGCCAGAACTGGAGGGAAATAGGGGAATGTGGTACATAGCTTCAGTGTCAACTTGACACACCTGGGTTGAGGGAGCCTCAATTAGGGAATTGTCTCCATTGGACTGGCCTGTGGCCACATCTGTGGGGAATCTTCTTCATTACTGAGTGGTGTGGGAAGGCCCAGACCACTGTGGGTGGTGCCACGCCTGGGCAGGTGGGCCTGTGTTGCGTAAGAAAGCAGGCTGAGCAGGGACAGGGGAGCAAGCCAGTAAGCAGCGTTCCTCCATGGCCTGTGCTCCAGCTCCTGCCTCCAGGTTCCTGCCCTGAGTTCCTACCTTGGGTTCCCTGATGAACTGTGACCTGGGAGATATAAGCCTAATAAACCCTTTCCTCCCCAAGTTGGTATTGGTCAGAGTATTTTGTCACAGCAATGGAGAAACAAACCAGGACAGGGAAGCAGGAACCCTGGCCTGCAGTGAGAACACAAATGTTACAAGATGCTGAGAGCAGATAGGGTGGAGGCATGCTCTCCTGAGCTGCAGAAGGGCTGGTCTGGTGGTTGAGATAACACAGGTTACATGTATCAGAGTTGTCCGAGGCTGGCCATGTGAGCATCCTGCTTGTCCTGCCATTCCTGGACCCAGAATGACAGGACTTCCATGGTGTTCATGCATCTTTTGCCTTCCAGAGACCAAGTGCTTGCTATCCGGCCACTCAGACTTGTCAGTGTGGCCAAAAACCTACAGACCATTTGTGTTTGATTCAGCATTTGCCATGGTCCTGCATGCTTCAGGATGAAGTTTTTGCCATCAGTTTCTCCCTGCACACGAGCTTCTTACCAGTGCCACTCTGCCGTGTGACATCACCCTGGCACGTGAATCCTGGGATACTGTAAAAGGCTTAGAGCCAACTTCTTTCTTTCTAGTGCTCAGAGCATGAAATTGTTTGCCATTTTGGGAATTTTGTTTGCAAACAGTGCAAGGGCTTACAATGAATGGTGATGTCAAAGAACATCATAGGATTGACCATGGCTGCCAGAGAACAGTAATATCTGCAGACTATAATTCTATTTTTAATTTCTTTTTGTCTTTTTGAGACAGGGTCTTCCTGTAGCCCCAGCTGACCTGGAACTTGATATGGAAACCAGGCTGGCCTCAATCTCACAGAGATCTGCCTACCTCTGCCTCTCAAGTACTGGGATTAAAGGTGTGTGCCACCACGCCTGGCTTTTTAATTTTTTAAGGAATTGCACTAATTGCTTTCAGTTGAAGCTGTACCATTCTCATCCTTTCTGTTCATGTGTCTGTGTGTGTACACTGCATGTGTGTGAGTGCCCATGGAGCCCAGAAGAGGGTATCAGATTCCTTGGTGCTGGAGTTACAGCTGGTCTTGAGTCACCCAATGGAGGGTGCTGGGAACTGAACTCAGATCCTCTGCAAGAGCAGGAAGAACTGTTAATTGCTGGGTCATCTCTCTAGTACCCTGCCCATTTTCCATTCCTCTGGGTTCTGATTTCCTCACATTCATGCCAACCTGGTTATTTATATGATAGCAGTCACACTCACAGTGTGATGTAGAGTTTCATTGTGGCTTTGCTTTACACTTCCCTAGCCACTAACGTTAAGCACTTCTCCATGTGATTATTGGCTTTTGTATCTCCTTTGGAGAAATTATCTATTCAAGTTCTTTGCCTTCTTCCTTCGGTATTGAGGATCAAGCCTAGGGTTTTACATGTGCTAGGGGAATTCTCTATGAGTTACATCCTCAGCTGAGTCCATGCTGAAAATAACCTCTGTTGACTTGTTTTTCAGTTATGGGAATGCCTTATATATTTTGAATATTTATTATCAAATAAGTGATCCGTGAATAATTTCCCCATTCCATGGTTTCTGTTTTATAAAGGAAATTGGTGTAATTTGATGTAATTTTCATGCCATAATATTTACTTTCTGAGGTATACAATAATGGTCTTAGTATCTATGAAATCAACTATGGAATAATCATAACTGGGATTACAGAATCACCATCCCCAGAGGAACCCTGTATCTATTGTATGAATAAACCACATCCTCCTGCTTTTCCTCCTTCCCTCCATCCGTCCCTTCCTCTCTCCATGTTTCCTTCCTTTCTATGTTGCTCAGGCTGACCCTAAACTCCTGAGCTCAAGTGATCTTCCTACCTCAGTTTCCCTAGTAGCTGAGACTACAGATATGGGCCACTATGTCCAGCTAGGTATATAGTGTTGTTTTTTTTTTATTGACTTTTTGTGTATTTCACACTCTCTTAGTTTGTTTCTCCATTGCTGTGACAAAACACTCTGACCACTACCAACTTGGGGAGGAAAGGGTTTATTCAGCTCACAAATCCCAGGTCGCAGTTCATCAGGGAGCCCAAGGTAGGAACTCAGGGCAGGAACCTGGAAGAAGGAGCTGGAACACAGGCCAGGGAGGAACGCTGCTTACTGGCTTGCTCCCCTGGCCCCTGCTCAGCCTGTTTTTTAATACAACATAGGCCCACCTGCCCAGGGGCGGCACCACCCACAGTGGGCTAGGCCCTCCCACATCACTCATCAAGAAGATGCCTCTCAGATATGGCCACAGGCCAGTCCAATAGATGAAATTCCCCAATGGAGGCTCCCTCAACCCAGGTGTGTCAATTGACACTAAAGCTATCCAGCACACACACCAAAAAATCTTTTTTTTTGTTTGTTTGTTTTTTGGTCTTTTTGAAGCAGGGTCTCCCTGTAGCCCCAGCTTTCCTGGAACTCACTATGTAGACCAGGTTGGCCTTGAACTCACAGAAATCCGCCTGCCTCTGCCTCCCGAGTGCTGGGACTACAGGCGTGCACCACCACGCCCGGCAGAAAATCATCTTTATACTTCCTTCCCCTTTGGCACCCTCCCATAGCCCCCTCACTGGAATTTATACCATCTGTCATTTGTGTTAAGACCTATCATGTAAAGTTAGTGTCCGCAGAGGTCCCTCAGTGCAAGTTCATCAACTGGAATCTAGTCAGTCTATCTAGAATACCTCCCTTTAAGAAGATCAGCTCTTCCTCACCCAGCAGTAATCAGCTGACAATAATTCTTTGACTCAGATTGGGGCCTGCTGCTGATTTCCACAGTGCTGTGCTGGGTTTTTGTCTGCTTAAGTTTTCATGGGTCTTGTGCACACTGACACCATTGCTGTAAGTTCCTAAGAGAAGAGTCTCAGGAGAATGGAGGACCATTTCCGTATGGTCATCATGCACCTCCTCCTTGGCTCTTACAATCTTTCCACCCCCTCTTCTGAAATAGTCCCTGAGCCCTGGTTGGGTAGATTTTAATACAGGAGTCCTATCCAAGGACCCACACTCTGCAGACTCTTATTCTGAGTTTTGGTCATTTGTGACCTTTTGTATTCCTGGCCCTCTGTTGATGTATAGTTTTTAAAGCCCTCATTAGGGGTAGTTGATATAACTCAGCTGTGCCAGCCTGATGACCTGAGTTAATCCCTGGAACCTACAATGAAAGAAGGTAATCAACCATGAAAATTGTCCTCTGACCTCTGCATGTAAGCTGTGGTATATTGCCCCCCCCCCATTTACACATGCTTACACACACAGATCACACATACAGACACATGAATTAAATAAAAATGTAAAAAATAAAAGGAAAGTGGCTGGGTGCATTAGTGTTCTGTTACTATAATACCTGAGATAATCACGTTAAAAAGAAAGTTCACTCGACTCACGGTTTGGAGGTTCCAGTCTCTGATCAGTTGACTCTGTTGCTCTAGGCGTGTGGTGAGGCAGCATGCCATTCTGGGAGCATGTGGTAGAGCAAATTCCTTCACTTCGTGGGTCTGGGAACAAGGAAGGAGCCAGGGCTGCACAATCCCCTTTAAAGGCACACCCCAATTAGTGAAGGACTCTGGAGTAGGTCTCACTTAAATGGGCCAATAGCTCCACCTGGGGTAGATTTTGGGGCAGCATTCAACATCTAGGCTGAAGCACTGGGCCATTTGGTGGCCATGCTTGTCCTTTTCCCATTGTTTTCTACACTGCTGCACCATTTTCCGTTCCCAACAGTAATGTATGACAATGTGTGATGACTCCAGTTTTTTTTTTTGTTTTTTTTTTTTTTTTTTTTTTTGGTCTTTTTGAAGCAGGGTCTCCCTGTGGCCCCAGCTGTCCTGGAACTCACTATGTAGACCAGGCTGGCCTTGAACCCACAGAGATCCGCCTGCCTCTGCCTCTCAACCACAGGCGTGCGCCACCCCGGTTCCTTTTTAAAAAATATTTTTATTGTTTTAAAATTATGTGTGTCTGTGTGTGGATGTTTGTATGAGTGCAATGCCTGAAGAGTCCAGAAGAGGGCACTGGTTCCCCTGGAGCTGGAACTACAGGAAGTTGTGAGCCAGGAACCAGGGACAGACACAAAACATTTATTTTTATTATATCCCAGTTGTATATAGAGATAAACTGGTGGTCCTCCTGAGTGCTGGGATCACAGGTGTGTGCTACCACACCCAGCTAAGATATAGTTCATTATCTGTACAGTTTCAGGTGCTGTATGCATCAACGTCACTGAAGTAATTTATTATTTCGACAATTCTTTTTTGGATAATCTTAGGATAGTCTATATAAAAATTATATTGTCTAAAAATAGCCTCAAAAATATTGTATGTTTGTGTGTGTGCGTGTGTGTGTGTGTATGTGCATGAATGTGTATATGTACACCATGTGCATGGGAGCCAGAAGAGAACTAGAGTTACAAGTGGTTGTCAGCCACCATGTGAGTGCTGGGACTCAAATCCTGGTCCTCTGCAAAAGCAGCAAACACTATTAACTGCAGAATCATCTGTCCAGTCCCTATTTTAATTTAAAAAATAATTCCTTCAGGCTGGAGAGCTGGTGCAGCCGTTAAAGGATCAGGCTTACAACCAACAGACAAAAATTAATTCCTTGCCTAATTGCCCTGGCTGGAACCGAACCTCCAGTTCAGGGTTGAATAAAACTGGAGAGGGAAGACATACTGGTCTTAGTCCTGACTTTTGTTGTTGTGGGTTTTTTGTTTTGTTTGTTTGTTTTTGCTTTTTGAGACAGGGTCTCCCTGTAGCCCCAGCTGGCCTGGAACTCACTATGTAGACCAGGCCGGCTTTGAACTCACAAAGATCTGCCTGCCTCTGCCTCCCAAGTGCTGGGTTTAAAGGCGTGCACCACCTAGACTGGCCTCTGACTTGCTGTGATTGGCCTTAAACTTCTGACCCTCCTGCCTCTGTAGTACTGGGATTACTGGCATGCATCACAACACTTGGCTTTTATTCCTGATTGTAAGGCCAGACCTTCAGTGTTTTACTAGTAAATGATGTTAACTGGGATTTTTTTGCAGCGGCTCTTTATAGCTTGAGGAAAGTCTGTTCTGTTCCATTTGTTGAGAATTTTAGCATGTACAAGTATGCTCGGTTTTTTAAAAATATACTTATTTTATGTGTATGAGTGTATTGCCTACCTGTGTGTAAGTGCACTCGTGTTGTGCAATCTCCTGGAACTGGAGTTATGGATGGTTGTTAGCTGCCATGTGGGTGTTGGGAAACCAAACGTGCATCCTCTGCAAGAGCAGTTAATGCTCTTAACCACTGGGCCATCTTTCCAGCCCTGAGTATGCTAGGTTTTGTCAAACACTTTATTTCTACTGAGCTGTGTTTAGCCTCTGGATGCCGAAGTGCTCCTTGGTATCTCTTGACATTTTTTGTTTTGTTTTTGCTTTTTTTTTTTTTTTGCAATTCTTTTGGTCTTTTTCAGACAGGGTTTCCCTGTAGCCCCAGCTGGTCCAGAACTCATTGTATAGACCAGACACAGAGATCCACCTGCCTCTCCAGAGTGCTGGGATTAAAGGCTTGTGCTATCATGCCCAGCCAACACTGACATTTTGTAGCAGCCAGGCTAGTGACTATGTTCTATGTTCTCCTGAGTAGCTTCTGGGAATGCATTTTATTATTTATTATATATGTATGTATGTATGGTGTGTGTGTGTGTGTGTGTGTTTGGGTGATGCACATGCCATGCTGTGCATGTGGAGGTCTGAGGACAACTTTGTGGAGTTGGCTCTCTCCTTCCTCCTTTACGTGGGTTCTGGGGATTGAATTCAGGTTTTCAGGCTTTCGCTGTAAGCACCTTTACCTCCTTTACTTGCTAGGCTGTCTTGCCAGCCACCCCCTCCACCTTTTAAATTTTTTATTTGAGAGAGAGAGAGAAACATGGAGATCAGGGAACTTTCCTATGTTGGGCTTTTCCTTCCATGGTAGGTTCCAGAGTTCAAACTCAGGTTATCAGGTCTGTGTGTCAAGTGCTTTCATTTGTTGAGCCAAGGGGACTACATTTTGACAGCAATACCACAGCAGAATATTGTGCCTCCCAGTGCATTTAGTCAGAAATGCCTAATAGTTGCCCCCATTACTGTGATTTAACTGGGACCACCTAGTCAAGGCAGTGCCTGTCAGGAAACGTTCAGTGTTCAAGGACATGGGTTATAGATTTAGATGTAGGGCTATTGGTTTAGCCAACAGGCAGCTTAGGATTCCTCCAGGTTCATGTCCCCTCTTGCTTCTCTAGGCCCAGTCTCCCCTGACACATTTTAGAAACAACCCCATGGTTGGTTGGCTCCAGAGAGGATGGAGCCAGGGACCCGTTTCTCAGGAAATGTCCCCGTTCCATCGTTCCATCTAAAGCTAGTCCTGCTGAGAGCTTTACTTCTTACCCTGGCATGCAAGGCCTGTCCAGCACAGCCTGATGTTGAAGCAGCAGCACAGTCTGGACTTTGAGTCTGTTCACTGTGTCCTCACCTGCCACAGCCTGGAGCACTCCTGCTGGTCCTTCAAAGCCCTGCTCAAAGGCTCCTTTCTCTGCAAAGTACTTGCCCATGTCCCCCAGGTCAGTCATTTAGGAAATAGTTCTGTATGGGGCTTGAACCCAGGGCCTTGTGCATGCTAGGCAAACACTCTAACATTGACCTTTCCAAGACTTGTTTTTGGGACAGGTCTCACTCTGTTGCCCAGGCCTCAAACTCCTGAGCTTGAGCTCTCCTGCTTCAACTCCTAGGTAGCTGGGACTGCAGCTGTCTGGCACTGTTCCCAGCATCTTTCTTTTCTTTTTCTTTCCCCCTAGCAGTGCTGAAGATTGAACCCAAGGCTTGTGCATGACAGACAAGCTCGGTCCTCAGCCCAAGGCAACAATTCTTGAAGCTCTACTCTGTTCTAGGCACTGAATCTCAGAGAACATCAATGATCCCTCCCCCTGGAGTCCCCACATCCTAGGTGGAAACATGTTACATCTGATCTCACGTGTAAACCATTACAGGAGCCACAGCCACCAAAAGCAACTCTCGAGCTACAAGCATAGAATGGCACGCACCCAGCCTGGCTTGAGTTGCTGGAGGAGACTTTCCTGAGGCCTTGTCACCAACCTGAGAGCAGAGGGAGATGCTGGGTGTAATGGTAAGAGAGCCTTGGCACCCTGTGTGAGGGCCAGGGTGGGTGAAGGATCCAGGGCCTTCTCATTGGAGATGCAGCTTAGGGACAGTAGCCTCCAAGGCCTAGAGGAGAGCCATCTTTTCTCCTGTAGGCAGTGGGCAGGCTATGAAGGGTTCTGAGCAGGTCACACAATCTATTGCAATTCTTCAGAAAACTTCAGTTCCTTCTGGCTGCCATGTGGCAGCAGAGACCCCTGCTGGTATTGCAGATGAGCCCAGGTTTAATGGGGCTGGGGACTCCCTTACATGCCAGCCAAGTTCCCTACTCCATTGCTGCAAGCAGAAGCCATCTTGGTCAGTCTGTCTGTCTTCCACTGCACTTACTCAGGCAGGTTCTGCATGGCCTCTGGTAGCAGTGACTTTGTTCTTAGGTCATTTGGTGAGGACTCTGCAAGTCTCTGAAGATTACAACACCATGGGAGCTTGGGGTTCTAAAAGGGAGATGTGGGCCTCCCTGCTCTCAGATGTGCAGCCCTGGGAGCATTCAGAGGACGCTGGGTTGTTGGTCTTCTGCTCCCCTGGGCCTCACCCACCCCCCAGCCTCCAGGAGGGTTCTTCTTGCCTATCTCTGAATCACAGAGCCAGGGATCATCCCCAGCTTCTCCAGGAAACTGTTAGCATTTCTGTGAAGAGCCAAATGTGTCCTGGTGGGACAGGCTAAGAGGAGGCAGGACACCATCTAAGTCATATTCTTGTCAAAACTGTTTGCTCTGAATTCAATCAGGAAATAAAACAGGAACCAGATGTAGAAGCACAGGCCTGTAATACCAGCACATGGGAGGCAAGTCATGGCCAGGCTGGGCTGCACATGTCTGTCTCAAAAAACAAAACCAAACAGGTAAGTTCCAACTAAGACACTTCAGAAGATGCTTAGGCACGTAAATTGCACTGTCATGAAAAACACCACAAAGGTGAGGCAGCTGGGGTTGATTCCAAAGACTAAGAGAAACTTGGTCATTGAAAGCAACAAGTGGCTCTAACTGGACTCTGATGGACCAGGGAGAAGTTGCAGGGGACATGACTTGGGCCACCTTCAGTACCTTAGGCTCCAAATGTCCTGGGTAAGGGAGTGCTACCTGGAACACTCCTTTGTTTTTAAAATATTTATTTTTATCTCATGTGTATGAGTGTATTGCCTGAATGTATATAAGTGCCCCTGTGTTGTGCAATACCCACAAAGGTCAGAAGAGGGCGTTGGATCCCCTGGAACTGGAGTTATGGATGCTTGTTAGCTGCCATGTGGGTGCTGGGAACCAAACCCAGGTCCTCTGCAAGAACACTGTGTGCTGGATAGCTTTAGTGTCAACTTGACACACCTGGGTTGAGGGACCCTCAGTTGGGGAATTTCCTCTATTGGACTGGCCTGTGGCCATGTCTGAGGGGCATCTTCTTGATGAGTGATGTGGGAGGGCCCAGCCCACTGGTGCCACCCCTGGGCAGGTGGGCCTGTGTTGCATAAGAAAGCAGGCTGAGTAGGGGCCAAGGGAGCAAGCCAGTAAGCGGTGTTCCCCCATGGCCTGTGCTCCAGCTCCTGCTTCCAGGTTCCTGCCCTGAGTTCCTACCTTGGGCTCCCTGATGACTGCGACCTGGGAGATGTAAGCTGAATAAACCCTTTCCTCCCCAAGTTGGTATTGGTCAGAGTGTTTTGTCACAGCAATGAAGAAACAAACTAAGACACTCAGTGCTCTTAACAGCTGAGCCATCTCTCCAGCTCCTGGAACATTCTTCTGTGATAGAAGTATTGTGATCAGGCAAGAGGAGATACATGCTATATTTTGGGAGGGTCCCTTCACCACTGTACCAGGCTGGCAAGGTGTAGAACCCCACATTCTAGACAAACCCCTATTTTTAAAAATAAATCTTAAAAAAATTTTTTAATTTTATGTGCATGAGTGTATTGCCTACATGTAAGTATACTCATGTCATGTAATGCCTGTAGAGGTCAGAAGAGGGTGTTGGATCCCCTGGAACTGGAGTTACAGTTGTTAACCGCCATGTGGATGCTGAAATCAAACCCGGGTCTGCAAGAGCAGCCAGTGCTCTTAACCACTGAGCCATCTCTCCAGCCCCCCCCCCTTTTACTTTTGATATCAAGAGATCAGGACCCTCCCCCAGGCTGGATCTGTCAAGGTCCACTTACTCTGCAGTCAAACGCTTAGAAGTGCTGAGAGCACCTCCAGCCCCCAAATTCCCAAGGCCCAGGAGAGTAGAGCTGGACTGTTATCTGGGCTGCTAGGTGACCTGTGTCCCTCAAGTCCAGCTTGGCCTATGTGATGGTTTGAATGAGAATGTCCCCCGTAGGCTCCAAATATTTGGAAATTTGTCCCCAGTTGGTGGCGCTGTTTGGGGATGGGCTTTTAGAGTTCTTAAGCCTTGCCAGATTTCCAGTTGCTGTGTTTTCTGTGCCTGCTTGAAGATGTGAACACTGCTTTCTCCCCAGTCATCTCTTGCCACCATGCCTCCCTGCCATGATGGACTCTGATCCCTCTGGAAACCTAAGTTCGGATAAACTCTTCCTTCTATATGTTGACTTGGCCATGGTGTCTTATCACAGCAACGGAAAAGTAACTCGTAGATAAGCTGGTACCAGGAATGGGGTGTTGGCTGTGAAGAACCTGACCAGGTGGGTTTTTGGAGGAATATGGAAGACTTCGAAAGTTTGGACTAGAAAAGCAGTTGAATGCTGTAAGTAGAGCTTCACAGGCCATTATAGTAGGAGTCTGGAAGAAAGTAGTACTGGAAACAGTGTAGTTCCAGAGGGAAATAAGGACTTTAAGTGGCAACTGGGCTATTTTGGCAGGGTCTGGCTGGAATATAAGAGCTTGCCTGAGGCTAAGTTGAAAAGTAACAGGCTAATTTCTTTGGAGGAAATTTCCAGACAGTCTAATGTTGAATTGGTGGTGTGGCTGTTAATGGTAAATATTATATAGCTCTACAGTGATAAAGAGCAAGAGGGGCAGAAAGAAAGAGAGAACGTACAGTTTGGAAAAAAAGAACACTAGGAAGATTAATGTTAGAGCCAAAGCTGTGCTCTCTTTGATAAGGAAATTAGGATGTTTAAGGGAGGTCTAGAGATTTGCACCTAAAAAAGGAAGAGTCCCTTCAGGGTAAGACCATACCCAACTAAATCTCCAATTTGTGAAAGGAAAATATGGGAGGGGTTTTCTGCTACTAGGAAACCACAGCATAGAAAAGGTGCTGGTTATATGGCTGAAGTGAGCAGGGGTCCAACCCAGCCTGGCAGCTGAACTTGGCAGTGTCATTTAAGTGGTGCTGGCTTCAGATGCATGAAATATCCAAGCGTGAAGGGGTCACTGTTTCTTCCTCTGGCGTTTCAGAGCTGCTAAGGTCAAGCAGCATGCAGCAGGGGTGTCCCTGCATAAAGAAAGCCCGGGCAGGCTATTGCGTGAAGCTGTGAAGGTGAAGTTTGGCAGTGGAGGCCCTAGGACGATGTTGGAAATGCTAGAGCTGTGAGGCATCTGTCAAGGAGAGCTGCATGCAGGTAGCAGCCCAAGAGAGATTTATGTTGCACGCAGCAAAATTAGAAGAGCTGAGTCATCTAAGCCCTTTGGATAAAAAGACACAGAAGTCAGATATGGAACTACCAGATTTGGTGTTTGCCCTGTTGTTTTCTGGTCTTGTTTTGGTCCAGTATTTCCTCAGTATTCCCCCATTCCTCCCTTTTGGAATAGAAATGTGTATTTGGTTCCATTGTATGTTGAAAGTATGTAATTTGTCTTCTGATTTTATAGGGGTTACAGTTAAGAGATTGCCTTGAATCTCAGATTTTGGACTCTGGACTTTTGAATAGTATTGATACTGATAAAGACTATGGGGACTTTTCAAAGTGGACTAAATGGTCATGAGGTATGGGGGCCAAGGAGTGGAATGTGGTGGTTTGAATAAGCATGTACCTTATAGGTTTGAAGTATCTGGACATTTTGTCCCCAGTTGGTGGCACTGTTTTGGGAGGCTTTAGGAGGTGTGGCAGGCTTTGAGCATTTAAGCCTTCTCACATTTCTAGTTGCTTTGTTTCCTGTGCCTGCTTGACAATGTGAACATTTTCTCCCTGGCTACCTCTTGCCACCATGCCTCCCTGCCATGATGGACTCTGATCCCTCTGGAAACATAAGTTCAGATACTCTTCCTTCTATAAATTGCCTTGGTCATGGTGTCTTATCACAGCACCAGAAAAGAAATACAGCCTCTTTGTGTATTCACCCATACCTTTGAGTGACTAGTGAAATGCTGGATGCAGAAAAAGCCTTGGCCCAACACATCAGAAAACCACTTATTCTTCAAGTCAGCCTCAGCTGAGGTAGGTGAAGGAAGGTGCTAACTAATCAGACCCAGCTACAGTCAGCCACCCTAACAAAGGCATGTTGAGGGCAAGTTGCCCTAAGCATAGGGGTCTGCTTACAGTTGAGATCTCACAACAAAGGGTCCAGCTGGGGCCAAGCTGGGGGGCAGGGAGGGATCTGCGTATTCCTGAGCCTGTGGTCACTGGCAAACTGGCTGGGTTGGGCCAAAGGAGGAATAACAGGAGTACATGGCTCCAGAGCCTGGCCCAAGAACCTTCTAAATGGTACATTTCTATCCCTGAGGGGTGGCACCTACCTTGCCTCCTGCCTGGTCAGTAATCAGGCATCCTTCCCACCTGGACTGGACTGCTCCTGCCTAGACTACACTGGGTGATGGAGTTCTGGTTTCTGCAGCCTTGTTCTGAGACACCATGCTTCCTGACTTGTCAGACTCATTCATTCCCTGCTGGCTCCCTGACCACAGTGAGCTCTGCAGGCAGCCTGTGCAGCCCTACCCCTGGCATGGCGGAACACAGGCTGCTATGTATGCCGGGTCCCCTTGACTGCTGGGCACCTTGGCCTGGAAGGACATGCATGTGATTCGTCTGTCCTCCTTAGCTTCCATAGTGCCAACTGAACACAATGCTGTATGTTTCCCTAATTGACAGCAAACTGCCCAGAATCACAGAGCTGGTGCTCCACAGAGCCCCAATTAACTGAAGCCCTCAAATCAGCCTGTCTCCCAAAAGCTTCCTTTAGGGAGGGGGTTTGGCTGGTTTTTTGGGATCATCCGCTACCACCCTCCTTATCCCAGCCTGGACCACCACACTACAATAATGCCATGAGCCCTCGTACACGTTACCTCATTTATTCTCACATCATGCCTGTGAGGTAGGGAGGGGCAGGGTCTGTCCCCATTTTACAGAGGAGGAAGTTGAGGCACACAGAGGTCAAGTGACTTGCCCAAGGTCACAGAGGGGCAACCAAGCTGAAATGCGGCCCCAGAGCAGGCCCTTGCTTTACCTGGGGGACCCCTGTAGCATGCGCTGGACAAGAGGATGTTCCCAATGCCCTAGAGTCGTATGCACAGTATACAGCAGCCCCTGGTATGCCAAACTGTCTACTGGGTTCTGCCCCTGCCAGGCGGCCTGTCCCAGTCTTGCCCTCCCTACTCCGCTCTACAGGCCTGGGCCTTTGCAGCTCAGGGCTCAGGACACCCTGGGAATAGGAGTGGGGGACAGGAGAGAGAGGAGGATTGGGATAAAAATTACAACAGAACAAAAAACTCAAGAGGCTGGGCTGACGGGTTGGGAGGGCAACCAAAAGGGGGGGGGGCTGCTTACACACAAGGTATATATTTTTACACACACTTGTACACACACCTAGATATAGTACATGTAAAAATATATGCTATTCACACACCTGCCTCCTGCCAGGTGCGCTGGTGGGCGTGGGTGAGCAGATGGGCGTTAAATATACACTCTAAGGTCTATGTGCATATGTACACATACGTACAGACACCGCCACCTGCCCCCGGGACTGGACAAGGGTGTGGCCAAGGACAGATACCCCCTGGAAGCCACTCATACATTTTCTTTTGCTGAAGAAAGGGGCTGGAGTCTGGGGATGGTAACTATTTTCCCCCAGGACCAGCACTTTCCTCATCTGCTCAGAGGCCAGTCCAGCCTGACACTGCCTAGGCTGACAGATGGCAGCAGAGGGAGGGCACCTCATCTGTGCGCGGGGGCGAGACTATGTGTGAGCACTTGGGGAGGGACAGGGGAGGGAAGAATGCATGTCCATCTCTCTGTCCTCTAGGCCCTCAGCCCCAAAGGACTGTGAACCAGAAAGTTGCTGGCCGTGATGGTGACCCCTGTGTGAGCTCTGAAGGGAAAAGTGCGAGAACAAATTTCCAAGGTCAGAGTGGGTTGTCGGAAAGGGAGGGACATGGCAGGGGCCCAAGGCTGCCCTTGGACTGTCGTCGTCTTGTAAACAAGCTAGTTTAAGTTCTCATCAGACAGAACAGGTAAAAAGACTGCATCTGGAGGCCAGGTTGGGGCTGCTAAAGTCCAGCCGTCTGGTCCGCCCCAGCCAGCCCGCGGGGGAAAAAAAGATTCTAGCTTTGTGGTTTTTGTTGACTTTTTTGTGTATCAAGTCTTCATAACCTAAAGCTTGAGGGACCCGAGAAAGCCACATTGTGAGCCCTTGTATGCGTCAATTGGAAAGTTGGCTCAGGGTCTCTAGAGAGAATAACCCTACTAAAGGTTGAGAAAATCTTGTTCCATTTGCATTCAGTTTTTTGTGTTTTTAATGACTTAAAATTGATTGCTTCCTCCTCATGGTCTCAGAGCCTGGTCTGGGCCTCAGGGACATAAATCTCGATGCTGTCCGCGCTCTCTGTGGCCGAGTTCTGCCGCACAGACGCTGCCCGCTTGGCTGCCAGGAGTCTCTTTCTGGCCTCCTGACGCTGCTTGTCCCCCACGTCTGAGGTTTTGTCACGGCTCATTGCTGCCTTAGATTTGGCTGGCTTCTTCGGGACTGGAGGGGGTGGTTTCTTCTCTTCCTTTAGTCAGACAGTGAGGAGGGAACAAAAACAAAGGTGCCACGTTTTGTGTGGCACTACCTCCACTATATGCTGGCAGCTGGCACTGCCCCACCTGCCTCCCCGCACCGTGCCAGCATAAGCCACACACACTGGAATCAGGAAGCCACAGAAGCAATGAGAGTGGGAGGAGCACAAGGCACAGGAGCAGAGGGAAGCTTAGACACTCAGTGTCCTAGCAGAAGAGGACAGACAGATCACCATTCCCACCCCTGCCCTTTGTGCCACTGGGAATCCCAGACTGGGATAGGAACTTGCCTGAGTCACCACAGCCAGAGCAGTGACTTAAACTGAGGGTGTCCACCCCAAGTCATATCTCACATGCTATCTTTGCCAGAGAGTTTACCAGGGCCACAGTCCAGCATGATGGACCCCTGGGTTCCACTGCTGTACAGGAGGCAGCCCGAGCCTTATGGAAGAATGGGTGCCACAAGGAGACAGAACTGGGGCCAGACCCCATAGCCCGTAGCAGCAGGGCCCCAGGAGAAGGGTCATTTTGTTGCCCTGACTAGCACTTGTAACCATGGACGAGTCTCTCCCAGGACCCCTTTTCTGGACATGCAGGGCAGGATGGCATGCATTGGGGCAGCCTCTACTACACAGTGAGCAGCAGCATGCTGGATGGGACCCCGCGAGGTGATGGACGTGAGCCCCAGCTCAAAGACGACACATGGAGAAGGGAGCCAAGCAGCACTGACCGATGTGGGCAGCGTTATTGCCGACCAGGAATTTGTCCCTGGACTTCCCCTCCGCACTGCTCCATGCTCACCTTCCTCTTCTCGGGGGTCTCCACCAGCTGCCAGTTGTTGGCCTTGAGGTGGTAGAGCTCATCAAACTTCATGCTGATGTCCTCGATGGACAGCTGCAGCAGGTCCCAGAACCCTGCCAGGTCCTGGGCTGTTGGACGGGGGTTGGCATCAGGGTTCTGTGGGATAGATGGGGGTCAGTGGGGCCAGCACTGCAGAAACCTGTCGTAGTTCCCACCCTACACATGGCCCTCTGACCCACTGGGTGGCAACTCTTGGGGCTGAGTTCTGCTTCCTCCTTTTTTTAAAGACAGGGTCTCCTTGTAGCTGCAGCTGGCCTGAAATTCGCTATGCAGTCCAGGCTGGCCTCAATCTCACTGAGATCTGCCTGCCTCTGCCACCACACCTGCTTGCTTCTTTATTCTTGGTGTCCAGGTCAGGATCCGTGTGAGTGAATGAAGCCAACTCTGGTCAGTGCCAGTGCCATGGTAAGGGTCCCGGGGAACAGTCTCATCCTGAGTAAGCCCTGCACATACATGTGGACTGTGGGCACCACCAGGATTATCCATAGCAGCCGCATGTCCTCCTGTAGTCTAGGCAGGCCCTGGCCCTCATTTTACAGAAAGGAAGTACACTGTTGGCCAGTATGTGCCAGTGAGGTGGGGAGAAGGCAGGCTCAGTCCCAGGTAGGTATGACCATAGAATCCATTCCTGTTGTTTCCTTCCCATGGGCCCTGGAGACTCACTTTCCACTGTTCCCACCCTTGGGAGCTTAAGCTCCTGGGTTGTTGGACAGGACCCTTCCCCCAGGACATGCTGTCCAGGACTCTGCTTCTGCTTCCAGCAGGGCAGGGAAGGCCCTCCTAATGGACAAGGGAGAAGGAAACCCACCAAGCCTAGTCGTGGTATTTCGTTAGTTCTTACCTTGAGAGTCCTCTTGGATATAGCATGGACTATATAAAAGTTAAGTCAGGGTCAACTGACTTCAACTTTATGTGGCAGTTTTATACCAAATTTAGTGTTCCATTTCTGGAGGGCTGCCCCAGCCCTTCCTGTGTTAGGCACAGTGTGTACTGTCACCATCTTTCTACTGCCATGAGGGAGCAGCACCTCCTCTGTGTTATGGAGCCGGTCACAGAGGCTGTAAGGGGCCCACTGGGGTCTGATGGGCAGCCAAGGGTTGGAAGCCCTGAGGAGGAGCGAGAGTCACACTCACCAAATTCTGCTCACAGAGGCCCCGGAACTGCTGGAATTTCTGGGACATCAGGAGCTGGGCACTACCCACAGCACTGAGGACTTTTCCTAAGACTGAAAGAGGTGGAAAAGCACTGGCTTAGCAGAACACAGGGCTTGCTAGGGTAGACAGTGGGACTGGAGTCATGCATACAACATGACACACTACACATACTACATACACACACACACACACACACACACACACACACACACACGCACACATTATTAGCGAATTCTCATTTTATTTACACATTGACCCAATCTTATTAAGGAAAATGTAAATGAATGAGTGTGGTGGCACATAGGTAATTCCAGCACTCAGAAGGTAGAGACAGGAGTTTAGGGGTTTGAGACCATCCTGGGCTATGTGAGACCTTGTCTTAAACAAAACAAACACAACACCAACAAAAAATAATACAGATAAAGTGAACCTCATCCCCTTGTTTCTAGAAAGGTTTTATGGCAATAAATTAGAAAATAGCTTAAATGGGAAAAAATTTCCAAAGAAGTGTAAATTGTCACCATGGACTCAAGAAGAAATTGAGAGGGGCTGGTAAGATGGCTCAGCAGGTAAAGCACTTGCCATGTAAGCCTGACAGCCTCAGTTCAATCCCTGGAACCCAAGTAAAGGTAGGAAGGAGAGAAATGACTTGTCCATAGAGGTGTCCTCTGACCTCCACACTCCCCCCTCCCAATCTCATATACACATACATACATACACACTAATAGCAATAAAAAAACCAAAGTAATTTTTTTTTTTAAAGAAGCAGCAATAATCTGGGTACTCAGGAATAATCCTAGCAATGATTCTAGCACTTGGGAGATCAAGGCCAGCCCGGTCAACATAGCGAGTTCTAGGCCAGCTGGGGCTACAGGGAGATCCTGTCTCAAAAGATCCCCTCCCCCTCAAAAAAACAGCAGTAGCAATTGAGGCTGTTATGGAAGATGTAGAGCTACAAGCTTGGGGGCACACAGAAAAACTGTTTCAAAAGAAGTGACTAAAAAAAATGAACGAATGAAACAGCAGGTAAAGAATCTTCCCAGCAAAGGAGCTTTACCCTATCTGAGAGTGGGTAAAACCACCTGGCCAGCATGAGGGGGCATCTCCTTGGAGAAGGTACAGCCGGGCTCACCTGGTGAGTCTCTTACAAGCCTTCACTGTACACCTGGTGAGGCCCTTACAACCCTTCACTATACAGGCAGTACTATTCTTAGGTTTTCAGGTGCTCCAGAGGTCACACACACACATGGAAAAGAACACAAATGTATTTTAGGAACCTTGCCAGCAGATTCACATCACCAAGGACAGAGAATGTTCATCATTAACACAAATATGAAAATCTTTAACAAGACTTAAGCTAATAAGGAAAATTTCACAACACATAGGAAACACATAGGAAAGTTTCCAAAAACAAATACCCTAACTATAAAGTGTTTAGTCCAGGACTTTCAATATGCCTTCTAGTTTTAAACTCACAGCAGAGATCAGTGAAAAACAACACAAAGCAAGCAAGAAGACAAAATGCAAATCGCTGTTGAGAAAGCTCAAGCCTGAAGCCAGGTGTGGTATCTCATACCCAGAATCATAGCACCTGAGAGGCTGAGGGCAGGACAACTGCCACGGGCTCAAGTCCAACCTGGGCTACAGAGTTCTCAGGTTAGCAGAGACTACACAGTGAGTTCTGAGCTCAGCCTGGGCTACAACAGGAGACTGTCAATAGGACAAAAGAAAACCACCATAAAAACCCTTGAGGCTTGATGTAGGAAGGCTGCTGTGTGGAGTGATAGATGCTGTAGGTCTTAAGATAAAGGTGGTGGGTTTGTGTTCTCCCAAGTGGCACAAAGCTGTGTGTGGCTTTCATTTCAGATAAGAAGGGGGTGGGGACTAAAGCACAGGAGAATGGTCGGGGGGGGGGCTGTCACCTGTACATTATATGCTGCCCTGTGGCTGCCCGAGAAGAAATGGGGAGACATGCCACCCTCAACTGTCCCTAAGGTACCCCCTTCTTCTGTAAGACTTCTTGCCAACCTGGGACACATCTTGGCTTTTCTTCCACAAAGATCTTACAAGAGCCCATCAAGGAAGAAGTCAATCATGAAAAGGAACAAACAGGAGGACAGAAGGAGGAAAGCTGGGTACAAGATCACTTCCCAGAAAACTAGTTAGAGGGCTCAGAGGGCAAGGGTGTAGCCAGCGGTAGAGAGCTTGCCTAGCATGCCTGATGCTCTGGGTTCAATCCCCAGCAGTGGCAGTAGCACCACACACACACACACATGATTAGCTGAATTTTAAGATGTGGACAAACTCAACCTTTTATAAAAAGTGGTGTGATACAGACACAGCCCAAAACTTACAGCAATTACCCAGAAAATGAAATTATAAAGGAGCTACTCTTTCAGATTAATGGGTCCCAGTTAAGTCCAGTTTCCATACTCAGCCACTGTAAGCAGGGCTGGCAGCTGCCAGCCCTTCCACTCACCTAGACGGCTGCTCCACATCTGCTTCCACACTCAGAGCTGATGGCCCTGCTCCCACCTACCTCACCTCTCCCAGATGCTGCCTGTCTCTGCCATGCAAAGAACAGTGTTTCTCTGGGGACAGATTCCAAGCCTTCTTCACCTTCCTAAGGACACCTAGCACTGCTGCATAATGAACCCCCTCCTCTAACCAGGGCATTCTGAGCAACAGGTAAACATGCTGACTGCTGGATTAAAAAAGCACTCATCCACCCTTTCCTTTGGCCTGCATCCTTCCACTTCTCAGTCCTATCTTGCACAGGAGAATTCATCAGCAGAACTGACTGTAGTGGTGGTCTCTGGTTAGTCTTTCTCTCATTCCAAGCAGGCTGCCTGGGCCTCTGCTCCCAGCCATCACCTTCCACTGAAATGACTCTTCAAGTCCCATGCTAGCCATACTAGTAACTGTCATCAACAGGAGTCACAGATGACTTCATATCGCTTTACAGAAGTCTTAGGCATACTGTAGTATATTTGTGCTCATCACGACTTCAAAATGATAGCAATTAAGCGGTTACTGATAGATCTTGTTACTGCATTGAAGTAGTAGAACATGTTCCTCTATCTTAAGTTTAATAATTTGACAACCGCTCCTTCTTTCCTCTCTCTTCTTTGGTTTTCTGAGACAGGAGCTCCCTTTTTCCCCAGCTGGCCTACAACTCGCTATGTAGATGGCTTTGATTGCACAGAGATCTGCCTTTCTCTGTTGGGATTAAAGGCGTGTGCCACAACACCCCACCTCTTCCTTTTTTTTTGAGACAGGGGCTCATGATGTAGCCCAGGTTGCCCTTAAATTCCAGAGCCTCCTGCCTAAGCCTCCTCAGCAATGGGATTACAGGAATATGCCACCAGGTCGAGCCTTGTCAACTACATATCAATCCAACTTCTTAAAAAAATATTTATTTATTTATTTACTTATTAGTCTTTTTGAGACAGGGTCTCCCTGTAGCCCCAGCTGTCCTGGAACTCACTCTGTAGACCAGGCTGGCCTTGAACACACAGAGATCCACCTGCCTCTGCCTCCCAAGTGCTGGGACTACAGGCGTGCACAACCATGCCCACAAAATGAATAATGCAAACAAAATGAATAATACAATAACTGAAATTCATCAAATTAAAAATTGTTGTTCATCAAAGAATACTATTAAGAAAATGACAGCTGGGTGTGGTGGCACACACCTTTAATCCCAGCACTAAGGAGGCAGGGGCAGGCAGATCTCTGTGAGTTCAAGGCCAGCCTGGTCTACACAGTGAGTTCTAGGACAGCTGGGGCTACAGGGAGACCCTGTCTCAGAAAGACCAAAAAGAAAAAAAAAAAAAGTAAAGAAAATGACAACCAGGGCTGGAGAGTTGGCTCAGCAGTTAAGAACACTGGCTGTTCTTGCAGAAGACCTGGGTTCGGAATCCCAGCACCCACATGGCAGCTAACAACTGTCCATAACACCAGTCCCAGGGGATCCAACAGCCTCTTCTGACCTCTGTGGGCATTGCATGACACAGGTGCACTTACGTACATGCAGGCAATACACACATACACATAAAATAAAAATAATAATTTTTTTTTAAAAAGTTAAAAAAAATGACAAAGAAAATGACAAACCACAGATAGTGTTTGAGAATGGTGAAAAATGACTGCAATCACATATATGACAAAGGCCTAGTAGCCAGGATATATAAAGGACTCTTACAGCTCAATAAGAAAAAGGCAAATGATTCATTTAAAAAAATAGGCAAAGGAGCCAGGTGTGTGTCACACATCTGTAATCCCAATACTTAGGATGTAAATACAAGAGGGTTTCAAGTTCCAGGTCTGCCTGGGCTACACAACAAAACCTTGTCTCAAAAAGAAAAACGGTGGGCTGACAAGATGGCTCAGTTGGTAAAGGCACTTGCTGCCAAGACTTATGACCCAAGTTCAATCTCCAGGACCCACATGATAAAGAGAGAGAACAGATTTCTACAAGTTGCCCTCTGATCTCTACACAAGTCATAACATGCATGTCCATGTGTATACACATATGTGCATGCATACACACATAAATAAATGTTATAAAAAGAAAAAGAACAAGTGTTTGGAGGAGAGAACTTGGGTATTTCTCCAAGGAACATTCAGCAAAAAAAAAATGAAGTTCTAATATACGCTACAACACCGACGAACTTTGAAAACATGACAAACTACAAGGTCTGCACTTTAACATTTCACTTATATCAAGTATCTACACCAGGAAGAGTCACAAGACAGAAAGGAGAGGAGAAGTTACCAGGGGCTAGGCAGAGAGGGTAATGTGGAAATGTTGCTTAATGGATGTACAATTTATGTTGTGGAAATAGTTGCCATAGCTGCACAATACTGAATGAAATTAATGCCACTGAATTCTATGCTTAAAAAGTAGTTAAAGACTGGGGGTGTCACTCAGTGATAGTGTCCAATTGAGACCCTGGGTTTAATCCCTGGCCGTTTCTCTCTTAAAAGAGAGAGATGGTCTCTGTGAGCTTTGCACACATGTGATACACTTATATACATACAGGCAAAAATAAGCTGGGCATGGTGGTACATGACTTTAATTCTAGCACTTAGTACAGAGGCAGGTGAATCTCCATGAGATTGAGTGAGATTGAGGTCAGTTTGGTCTATATAATGAGTTTCAGGACAGCTGGGATCACAGGGAGACTATGTCTCAAAGTATATAAATAGTAATAAATAAAATAGAGCACTCACAAGGCAAAGCCAGAAGGATGCCCACAAGTTCCAGACAGTCTGGGCTGTCTCAAAAAATAAAATCAAGGGGCTGGAGAGATGGCTTTGTCGTTAAGAGTACTGGTTGCTCTTGTAGAGGACTCAGGTTTGGCTCCCAGCACCCACATGACTCCAGTTCCAGGGGGTCCAATGCTGTCTTCTGGCCTTCAAGGTTATAACATGCACGTGGTGTACTTATATATGTGCAATCAAAACACTCATACATATAAAATAAAAAGAAACAAATCAAAATAAAAAATTTCAAAAGATACTGGGAAATGAGAAGCAGCCCCATATACAATTGTCTTGGAGAAAACTAAAGAAAGCCAGCACATGACCCAGCAATTCCACTCCTAGGTATATACACAAGAGAAATAAACACATGTCCACACCAACAATTGTACGTGAATGTTCATTTATGATAGCCAAAACCCAGAAATGACCCAAATGCCCAGCAACAGGTGAACTACATAAATAAAATGTAGTATGTCTGGGGCTGGAGAGATGGTTCAGTGGTTAAGAGCATTGGATGCTCTTGCAGAGGACCCAGGTTCAGTTCTCAACACCCACATGGCAGCTAGCAACCATCCATAACTCCAGGTCCAGGGGCTCCCATGTCTTCTTCTGATATTCCAGGGCACTGGCTGACGCAGGTGTACTTAGACACATGCAGGCAGTATACTTACAAACATAAAATAAAATAATGTATTTTTTAAATGCAGTATGTCCACAAGATGGAACATTATTTGGTAACACAAAGAATGAAACATTGTTACATACTACAACATAGGTGACCCTTAAGTGGTCTAAGGACAGGGAAGTGACTATTTGAGGATATGGGTTATCTTTTTGGGGTAATTAAAACATCCCAGAATAAGATGTGATGGCTACATGACACTGTGAATGTACTAAATATTACTGAATTGTACACTTAAAAAGGATGAATTTTATATGTATGCGTGTGTGTGTGTGTGAATTACATCTCAACAAAGCTGTTACAGGGATGGGGCTGTGGCTTAGCGGTCGAGTACTTGTCAGCAATACTAAGGAACCAAATAACAAAGCTGTTGAGGAGTGAAAAAAAAAAGAAAACCTTTCAGAGAACATGAAGGAAAAGTCAAGACACAATGATGAAAAAGAGGAGAGCAGACTGCGGTTGGATGTCTGTAATCCCAGACTTGGGAGGCTAAGGCAGGAGGAATTCAAGTCTGAGGCCAGCCTGGACTACAAAGCAAGACCCCATGGGAAGGAAGAAAAGAGGAGCGATCAACCAAGCAAATCTAACATCTGACAGGAATTTGGGAGAAAAACAGAATAAAAGTGAGCAAGTGTGGGCTGGAGAGCTTTAGTGTCAACTTGACACACCTGGGTTCAGGGAGCCTCAATTGGGGAATTGCCTCCATTGGACTGGCCTATGGCCATGTCTGTGGGGCATCTTCTTGATGAGTGATGTGGGAGGGCCCAGCCCACTGTGGGTGGTGCC
>NW_008344592.1:1264962-1266391 GCF_000622305.1 Nannospalax galili | reverse complement strand
TGGCCTGTGCTCCAGCTCCGGCCTCCAGGTTCCTGTCCTGAGTTCCTACCTTGGGCTCCCTGATGAACTGTGCCCTAGGAGATGTAAGCTGAATAAACCCTTTCCTCCCCAAGTTGGTATTGGTCAGAGTGTTTTGTCACAGCAATTGAGAAACAAACTAGGACAAAGTTATTACTATTTTGTTTTTGAGACAGTGTCTCACTGTACAGTCCAGGCTAGCATGAAACTCACTCCATAATCCTAGCTGGCCTCAAACTTCCAGGGATTCCTTTGCCTCTCAAGTACTGGCATTATAGGCATGTGCTACCACACTTCACATTTGTTTTGCAAACAGGGTCTCTCTAGGTGGTTGTGATATCAGTGTTAACTGTCAACATGACAGGCTGTAGAATCACCTGGTTGAAGGGCCTCTGGGCACACCTGTGAGAAGTGTCATTCCCTGGCTGGGGTCCTGGACTGCGTAAATGGAGGAAGGGAGCTGAGCAGCAGCAACATTCATGGAGCTCTGATTGTGGATGTGAGTCAACCAGCTGCTTCGAGCTCCTGACTCCAGACTTCCCCACCAGGATGGACTGTATCCTTGAACTGTGAGCCAGAGTAAACCCTTTCTTAAGTTGCTTTTGTCAGAGAACTGCATTAATTTTTAATTTGTTTTATTACATCTCTATTTGTGTGTGTGTGTGTGTGTGTGTGTGTGTGTGTGTGTGTGTGTGTGTGTATGTGCATGAACGGCACAGCATGTGTGAGAAGGCTAGGGGACAATCTGTAGGCACTGGTCCTCTCCTTCTATAATGTGGATTTCTAGGCTCAAGCTCAGGTTGTCAGACATCTTTACCCGGAGAGCCATCTTACCAGCTCTTGTCAGAGTACTTTATCACAACAGGAAAATAAATCCAGGTTAGCCTCAAACTTATGGTAATCCTCTGCTTCCCAAGTGTGGAATTAGTATGTGCCACCCCTCCTGGCTTCACCTGGCTTTATACATATTTACTTATTTACATTTTATTTTGTGTGTGCATGGATGTGTGTACAATTGTGCCATGGTGTACATGTGGAGGTCAGAGGAAACTTGTGGGAGTGGTTCTCTCCTTCCACCACGTAGGTTCTAGGGATCAAACTCAGGTTGTTAGGCTCGGTAACAGGTGTCTTTAACTTACTTAGCCATCTTGCTAGCCTGTTTTTGAAAAAAAAAAAAAATCAATATAAGACTAGTTCTGTGAAACCATAGACCAAGTCTCTAGTTAGAAATGCTGCCACAATAAATGAAGAAATGCTCATTTCGTGCAAGTGGTTGAGAAGGTTCACAAGACAGGTAAGATTGAAGATCCTAAAAGCTTTCAGATGTAAGATACAAAGGACAGAGTCAGAAGGCTTCAAACTTCAGCAAAAGTAATGAAGTCTACACAATGAAGCCTTTAAGGTTATAAAG
>NW_008344592.1:1202019-1264884 GCF_000622305.1 Nannospalax galili | reverse complement strand
TATATTTTTTTTTTAAATATTTATCTTTATGTGTGTGTATTGCCTGCATGTAGGTAAGTTCACGCCCACAAGGGACAGAAGAAACTGTCAGAGCTCCTAGAACTGGAGTGACAGAGAGTTGTTAGCTGTCATGTGGGTGCTGGGATATGAACTGGGTCTTCTTCAAGAACAGTCAATATTTGTAACCGCTGAGCCATCTCTCCAGCACCAAGTTTTATATACTTCCTTTTTTTTTTTTTTTTTTTTTTCCTTTTTGAGACAGGGTCTCCTTATAGCCCCAGCTGTCCTGGAACTCACTATGGAGACCAGAGTGGCCTTGAACTGACAGAGATCTGCCTACCTCTGCCTCCCGAGTGCTGGGATTAAAGGTGTGCACTACCACACCTGGCTCCCAAGTTTTATATTTTTATATCAAGTTATATACATATGAGTTTATATGTATAAACAAGTTATTTATTTTCAACTTTGTATCCGAACTGTGTGAGGTTTGAAACAAAGACATGCCAAGTAGCCAAAAATTTCTGTTTAATTGAAGCTGTACTCCAGAAAACTGATGAATGAAAACCAAATAGTAGTCTAAAAGCGAAGTGCTGATCACAGGGAAGCGCTAGGGCATTGCCTGAGGATCAAAGGGGAAGGCCTGCAGCAGACTCCAGGCCCACAGAACACCATGGGCACTCAGTTAAGGCAGGGGAACCAGGAAAAATAGGAAATTGGGAGAAGTCGATACATAATGCCTATTTGTTTTAGAGAAGAAATAGAAGGTAATCACATTGCAAAGAAGAAATGTGAAGGTATATACCAGAATAGACAGCTGATAGGGCTGGCCATGGGAATGGCCACTGTGAGCTGGCTGGCTGGCTTCTGATTTCTGCTACTGGTTTGTTTTTTTAAATACATCATTATAAAAAATATTAGGCACACACTTTACAACAGATCCCCTCCCTAAAGTGGGTGTGACATCAAAGCTGGGAACAGGCACAGAGAACCATGCAACAGCCTCTTGCAGCATCCTCTGATTCATCAAAGGGTACCCCTCCTTAGAATATACCTTTAGGGGTCACTAGGATGCTGGTCTATCCTATCTGGACACTGTGTCCTACTTGAACCTTCAGTGGTGGAGAAACCAATCGGAAAGCTGAGCTCTGACAGAACCAGGCAGTACAGGGTGATGGCCTAAAGGTTCCCAGAGGCCACCTCCAACCTCCGCCTTGACCTCTGACTCAGGATTTCCACCTGCCATTATTTCTTCCTGCCCCTCTCCTTCCCTTTCTGTTTTTCTGGTGCTAGAGGATCAAACCCAGGGCCTCCTGCACACTAGGCAAGCATTACCACTAAGCTAGTTCTTCCCTGAAGTAATTCCTCAGTTTTCTTTTCTTTTACTTTTCTTTTTTTTAAATATTTTATTTATTATTTTTATTTTATGTGTACAAGTGTATTGCCTGCACGTATGTGAGTACATCCGTGTCGTGCAATGTCATGGAGGTCAGAAGAGGGCTTCGTATTCCCCTGGAACTGGAGTTAAGGATGGTTCATAGCCGCCATGTGGGTGCTGGGAATCGAACCCGGGTCCTCTGCAAGAGCAGTCAGTGCTCTTAACTGCTGAGCCATCTCTCCAGCCCTCTTGTTCTTTTTGAGACAGGGTCTCACTATGTAGCCCTGTCTGGCCTGGAACTCACTATGTAGACCAAGTTGACCCAACTAACAGAGATCCACCTGCCCTTGTCTCCTGAATGCTGGGATTAAAGGTATACGCCACCCCACCCAGCTATTGCTTCTTTTTGTAAGTAGGCATAGTATAGACAGAAACCCAAGTGGAAAAGCAGAGACTTCTGTCTCATCATTTATAATTCTTGACTGTAGAGGCCTGGGCAGATGCTTATACTTGGCATGCACTAAGCACACAATAAAGAGCTGAGGAAGGTATAATTAGAGCAGCAGCTTCATCTGTGCCCAGCAACCTTAACAATGCTGATCAGTCTATCCTCACAAGGTGTTTATGCAGTTAGAGAGGAAAATCAGAAATGGGGGCAGTGTTGGTAAGAGAAGATCTGGGATCCTGTGAGGCTGAGCCCATAGCCTGCACAATAGGCAGCTGCTGCCATACACCCCATTTGGTAAGAGGTTTAGTTAGGCAGGTAGCAGATGGCAGAAGAATGAACTTGAGAGATGAACACAAAAGTGATCTGAGAGCAGAGACTGACCCTCCCACTGTGAGGCTGTGAGGATGGGGGACAGTGGCGCCTCTGGTAACTCTGTCCCTAGGGGTTGCCCTTGTAGCACCCACCTTCTTCAGAGAGGCTGTTCTCTTTGGTCTCCTTGTCCATCTGGCAGCACCAGCCTTCCAGCCGCTCTGTTTCTGCCTGAAGGAGCTTCAGAAACCAGTAACCATCTCGACGGCAGGCCCCGGGCGGTGCTGGCTCTGCCGGGGAGCTGGAGGAAGTCTCCAGCCAGGGGTCAGGTGGGGGCAGAGAGGACGCCTCTAGGGCAGGGTCGCTGCTGTCTCCATAGGAGAGGTTGAGCTTGATCTGGGCAATCTTGGGGGCCTGCCGGGGGCCAGCATCGATGCTGATGGAGTTGGGGTGTGGGGTACAGTCTGGGAGGCTCCTTTCAGATGACTTACAGCTTGAATCATTGGCATCCTGGGTATCCGAGTCAGGGTCCCGTCGGGAGGACATGCTGTGAGAGGGGACGTTGCTTCTGTGGGGGGTAGGGTGGGGACAGAAAAGATTGAGTCACCAAGAGGCCCAGAAACCAGCAGCCACCTGACCCGGACACACGGGAGACAGAGAAATGGATGCATCATCTGCTCACCATGCGCCTGAAGCAGGTCCCACAGCCCCCGCTCATTCTCGGCTCAGCCCTTGCCCCATCCTGCCCGTGCCCACACGCCCGCTTGTACACACACACACACACACACACACACACACACACACACACACACACACACACAAACACAAGCACATACACACACACACACACACACACACACACACACACACACACACACACAAAGACAAGGTCATAAGGTTGTCTGTTTACTGCAGTGGGGCCAGGAAGACCACCAACATCAGGGGAGCTGGGGCCACATCCCAGCCCAGCCTTGCCCCCCGAGGGCTGACTGGTTTCACAGAGCACGTGCTCATGTGTCCACCCACCTGCCCTGCCCAGCCTCCCACACCTGAACCACCACCCGTACCCAAACCCAGCTTGGTTATTAGAAATCCAGCAAGGAGAAGTGGGTTAGGGAGAACAGGAGAGGTGAGGGCGGAGGGAGGGAGAGGAGAGGGGAATAGCAGTCACCACCTCTGTCGACTTACCGCCAGTCGTCCTCTACCTGAACCCCGATGGACTGGAATTTGGTAGCGGGACTGGGCTCCTCTTTTGGCACTGGCTGAATGCAGTCAACCTTATTGAAGGACAACGACAGCAACGGCACGGAGACAAAGACAAAAATAAAGAACAAACACCACACTTGCTGCTGAAATTCACATTAGTGGGACGACGCAAACAGACGTGTGGACAGACAGACACGAGGCATGCAGACACTGCACATGGGCCCGAAGAGGGCCAGGTTAAGCCGGGCACTGCTCATTCGCGCAGAGGCAGGAGGGGGTGGAGATGACTGGCTTTCCCTACTCTGAGGAGGGCGCCATCACATCGATCGCTTTGGGTCCGTTGTCCTCCGAGAGGTGGGAACCGTTCCTTCTAGTCCTCTCCTTTACACGAATCAGAGAGAAGAAAAAAAGGACGACGGAAGAGAAAGAGAACACACACACACAAAGCCAGAGCCGTTATCTGGTGTAGTTGAAGCTGGGGGCTGTCTTGAGGCAAAGCTCATTCCCCCAACCCTGCAGCTATAGCCTGAAAGGGGAACTGGTGATACCTGGACTAAGTGCAAACCATGGACAGCAGTTCTCAAACCCACAACCCAAAGCTAACCAAGTGAAGTTCCTCGAGGTTATGGGATCCCATGCCTGGACCTTAGTCACCCTTGGCCTAGGGAGGGCAGGGCCCATTCCAGAGTTGACAGCCATGCTCTGGGCCCATCCATGGTACAGCCAGGCCAGCCTTCCCATCACGGCTCAAAACTGTGGGGGAGACCATGTTTGACCTGGGGTTTGAGGCATCAAGGGGGTAGGATGAGGCTTTAAGACAGCCCCACAAACTGGGATTCCAGAAGCAGAGGCCAGAGAAGATTTCTGGGACAGGGATCGAGTTATACTTCCCTTGGCAAGAGCCAGCTTGGGAAGCACAACATCCTTGTATCTCCAACAAGCTGTGATGAGAGCATGGAATGGGGTGAAGCCAGGTAAGGGGGCTCAGGAAGTGCACTAGCCAGAGTCCTTTTCCCAGTGTCATGTTGTAGATGAAGGACTCAAAGCTGGTCCTAACTCCCTCTCAGAGTACCTGGTTGGGCCAACAAGGTGGGCTGCCCAAACAAAGACACAGGTGGTCAGGCCCAAAGGTCAAACACCAGGCTACTTCCTGTGTTCCTAAGAATCTCACCTAGAGAGGCTGTAGGGGCAAGTGCTGGACACTATGAATAAGCCCAGCTGGATGGAGCCAGGGGAGCCCAGAAAATGAGAATCTCTGACCAACTTCCTTCCTATATGTGGGGGAACTCAAACCCTGAGCTGCCTCTAAAGAAACAGATCCCAGGCATGTACAAGAAGTGCCCAGTGCATCTTCCCTGTTTCACTCAGCTACCCCTTTGCATCCCACACTCCTTCCATATTCTAGCACATTGACCACATCCACGTTTTCAGGGGCCACTGAGATGGAGATCCCCACAGACTGAAGCCAGAGAACATAACACCTCATTCTCCTTGACTGTCACATCGGTTTGGAAGTGCTCCACCTCCCCCATCCATACTGCAGCCGGCCTTGCCTGGTTCCCGAATGAGCTCTAGTTTCCACTGGAGTTTGGAGGTCCAGTTAGCAGGCATAGGCCTCTCATTCTAGATTTAGATCAACTCTTGAAAATTGCAAGTCTGGGTCCAAATTTGCCCCACAAAGCTAAGAGAAGACAGACACCTGATGCTGGGTACTGTGAGGTAGTAGAGGGGAAGCTGGGTGCTATGAGGCAGCGGAGGGGAATCTGGATGCCATGGATGAGTGAGCAATGGTTTGGTTTCTAGATGGACCACATGGCCCCAAGGAACTACCTGCCTGGACCCTTTCCCATGAGGAGGCACAGAGATGGCCATCTGACTTCTCATTTTGCCATGGGTCTAGTGCTTCAAGTGACCTACCTGTCCCCAAAGGCCCAAGAGGGCTTTGGGCAAAGTTCCCCTTGAACAACCCCCATGGCTCAAAGGCCCTGGTCCAGGACCCCTGGCCCATCGGCGTCTATGCTCCACGACGCTCCCGCTGCCAAGCGGGGCCATGGCTTCCGTACCGAGCTGACCTTGGATTAGAGAACCGTTAGGCCAGTCCCGCCTCCCACAGGTTGTCTGGCAAGGCAAAGGGTGGAGTGGACAGAAAGACAGTGGACAGCAAACAGTGGACAGGAGATGGCTGGCTGAGTGTAACTACATTCACTGGGACAACCCACTGGCAGATCAGAAACATGCCCTCAGCTGCAGACATGCAGCATGGGCAGCTGGACACAAGGGTGGCTACAGGTGGAATTTGGTTCAGTCACTTGGGGTGGACCCCCCAGAATAGACAGACAAAACATTTCTTCCCGGGAGACCTAGTGGGCCTCCACCAGATGTAATTACACGCAGGCAGGTGCACGGAGTGGACCGAGGACACAGTGCAAAAGGGGCCCCTACTTGTATTCCTATTGATGACAGTTTCCTTTTGGGAATGGCCTCGGAATGGGACTCAGAGCTTGTCAGTGTTCCTTGTTCACTCTTCAGAGCTGCATGTTTCGGGGGTGGCTCCAAGGCTTCAGGGGTTGGGGCAACTCCACCCCGTGTCACACTGGGTGGTCGGGTACTGCTGTCCAGGCTGTCTGATGAGTTGCTCAAGCCCGACTGGCTTGTTACCTCACTCTTGTGGTCTTGACTGTCCAGATAGGTGTCCTGAGCAGACTCAGTGCTGCTCTGGACCGTGACTGAGATGAACGGCTTTGATGTGGTACGTGGAGGGACTGGTGGCGGGGTCTTCTTATATGCCACTAAGCATGATGAACCTGTAGATGGGTGAGAGGAGGACAGGGTGAAGATGAAGCCTCTAATGCTCGAAAGCCCCTTCCAGGCTGAGGCCCTGCCTTCCTTGGCTAAGCTCTGGCCTTAGCCAAAGGACTGTGAAGCAACAGAATGAAAGTCACACACAGCAATGAACAAAACAGGCACATAGCTCCTGTCCACTCTCATACAAGACCAAATCTAGAGGGGAGGCCATATTAACCACAGGTCCCTTCAACAAGGCTGTGACAGGGCCTGACCAATGCCAAGAGGAGGTAGTAACAGAGCAGAGCTCAGGAGAGTTAAGGAATGGTTACCTAGTACTGGGGGTTTTGCTTTTCCTCTACCTTCCCTCTCCACTCTCTGTGTGGATACCCCACCCCCATCTGGTCAAAACAATACATCCACCTTTCCATTCTTACCCCTTTTTCCTGTGAAAACCCCACATACCAGCCTGCTGTCCCTAACACTCCACCATGCTTGATCCCTTTTTCCTTGTCCCTACTAAGATTCAGGAAACCAGTGCCACCGGAAGGAGTCTGAGTCATCTGGGGCTGGCATGCAGCAGGGTCTGCATAGGGTGGCTGCTGGCTTTCCAGAGGCTGCACTGTCTGCAACAGAAGGTGTTCTGAAGCTGATGAGTGGCCTTTCTCAGTCCTGTGCCTGGGTGCCCTCTCCCCTGTGAGGACATAAGCCCCTACCTGGGTCCTGGGTGTCCTCTGAGGATTCAAGCAAGCTCCTAACTGGGAGCAGGAGCCAGGTGAGCTCATGGGTATAGTGAGATCATGAGATCATGGGTATAGTGCTTGCCCAATGGCAGTTCATAAAACAAGGCCCAGTACCACAGATGTTAGGCAAGGGACAACAGAAGTCCCCTATCTGCCAGTAGGAGACATTACTACATAACCCAATGGAAAGGCTATGAGAAAGTGACACCATCAAACACTATCTAGACGTGGAGAAACCGAGTGACACATATGATCACTCTGGAAAAAGGACTGGCATTTTCTTATAAAACTAAACAGGCAATTATCACACAACCAAGCAAGAACACTCAGGCATGTGGCCCTCAGAAATTAACATGCATGTTCAGGCAGCTCTATTTGTGATACCCAGAAACTGAAGGCAACTGGGTAAGTGGTTAAATGAACTGTGGCACATCCATACTATGGAGTATTACTCAGGAGTGAGGAGGAAGGAATGAACTACTGATATATACAATGCTTAAATACATCTCACATGAACTGTGCTAAGTGGCAAAAGCAATCAATCCCCCAAAGTTCTACAGTACATGATTCTATTTTTATAACATTCTTGAAATGACCTAATTTTAGAGATGGAAAACAGATTAGTAATTGCTAGGGCTGAGGGGATACTGGGAGAGGACGATGGGGAGGGCAAAAGGGAAGTCAGTGGGTTATAAAAGGGTAACATGAGGACCCACATGTGCAGTGATGGAATCATTCAGTGCTTTTGACTGTGGCATCATTCTAGGAACCTGCACCTGCCATAAAGCTGTGTACACGAAGCAGGGAAATCTCAATAAGATGGGTGGGCTGCATCTCTGTCAGAGCCTGGCAGTGATACTGTACTATAGTTTTGCAAGATTTTTGGAAACTAGGTCAAGGGTCATACAGACTGTATAGAATACAAACATATTCTTTCATATTATTTCTTGCACTTCATGTAGACCTTCAGATACTTAAAAGTTTAAGAATTATTTAAGATAAGTGGTTCTAAAGTAGCAGTGGTTGGACTGGGCCAGGAGCTTGAAACTAGGAGGAGGTGATGTGCCTGGGTGCTCCCAGGGAGAAGTACTCACTTCACACTCTAAAAGTTCCCAGTTCTTCTCAGGTCTCGGAGGAAATTTACTCCCTCAAACATACCCATTTGTGGTCTTTGTCACTTAAGGCAGAACACTGAGACTGGGGTGGGGGGCAGCCACATTTCTGGGCTAGAAGGCTGCAGGGGAGACAGGAGGAAGGCATGGGCCATCAAGACAATGATTTTCCAAGGCTGCCTCCCTGACCACCCCGACCCTGGTGCATGAGAAGGGGCAAGACCTTGTTACAGTCTGATGGCCCAAAGTTGTGCTCAGCAGCTTTGTAGCTCTGTATGAGGGGACAGCAATTATACTCCCTTTACAGATGGGGTATGTGCAGCTCAGAAAGTCTAGATAATATGCCCAGAGTTGCCAGTGCTCAGTGGCAACCTCATGCTGGACTGCAGAGCCCACCTCACTGCTTTCCAGGCTTTGCAATTCTCCCAGTTGGGTATGGCTGCAGATGTAGGTTCAAAGCCCCACTGTTAGGACCTGGGACCAGAGGCACACCCAAGGCTAGGTTCCACTGGAGTAGGGTTTCAAGTGAAGGTAGACAGCTGCTTCCAGGCTCCAGCTCTACCTCACTCTCTTAACTTTCTGGTATACTCATCTATTCAGTGCTTCTAACCGCTAACAGAGCACCATAGTCACACAGCCCCTGGCAAACTCAACAGCATTTTCCCATTCATTCCCTCACTGAAGGACAGAGTACCACTGTGGCTGGGGCAAGATCCCTGCTCTGGATTTCTTCTGCTTGCCTGAAGTTATTTTGTTCTGGCAAGGGTCTTAAAATCAGGGGCAGCATGAACCAGACAAACCTGAGTTCAAACCCCATTCTGTCCTTGACTAGCTGTGTGTGGGGCTACCTTGCAGAAAGGGAGTGATGACAACAGGCTATACTTGAAGCCAGGTTCAGCCTGGTCTGAAGCTGCCGTGGTCCTACTGGTGTCTAGGAAAGAGGGAATTGGGCCAGATTTACAAACTCCCTATCTCCTGGCTCTGTGACCAGCAGAGGGGATGTTTCCCAAGAATAGAGAACACGGAGGGCAGCTATTGAAACCAATCCCATTAGAGCCCAGCAGACAGGACTGACTGACTGCAGTTTCAGGAATGGGAATGCCTGGCCTAAAAGTTGCAAAGGAAGCAGGTTTCAGTGGGGGGTTTCTGCTCAAGATCAGAACAGTGAAGCTAGCCCCAATCGTTTAAAATATTTAAGAGGGAACTTGCCTCTCAAAGGGATAAGAACAGTACAGAACCTGAGGTTATGTGACCCCAGTCAGGGTCTTTGTCCCCATCTGTGGGGTAGGACTGACACTGAGTCAGTAAGTAGTTGTCAGGATGTGGTTTCTTCCTGGAGACAACTGGGCTGCCCACAGCCAGGAGTCTGGACTGAGGACAGAGCTCTAGCCTCCTTTTCAGAGCTGCAGAGGGCCACAGTCCTGCTAAAGCAGAAGTCCTGAGCCCTGACTGAGGCTCGAGCCCTGGCTCAGGCAGCCTGTTGTTAGAAGGAAAGTAAACTGGTGAGAAGCTGGGCCACAGGCAATAAAACCTGGACAGACACAATAGCAGGAAAAGTGAACTTATCTTGGATTCTTTGTCTCCTTGGATACAGGTCACAGCTAGATAAGGGCTGTGACAAGCAGAGGGGATTTGGGGGCCTTGGGTTCCCTAGGGGGCAGGCATACCTCTGCTGAGCTGGACTGTTCTCTTTTTGCTCTTGTGAACACAGGCTAGTGCCTCTCCCTTGTACCTCATTCAGGCCACCTCTCCCACCTCAACTCCTGTGTATTCCAAGTGTCAGTTACTTCCTCTTTTCTGTCACCTAGGGACCTTCATCAAAGCACCTTTCCCACCTTTAAGGGTTCACTTGTCACTTGCAATAAGCCATGGGTAGTAATAGAAACTCCATTTTGGCACAGGCTCAGGATAATGATTCAAGCACAGAAGGCTGTCAATAAACAACTGTTGAATGAGAAAATTAATCTCATTATTGCCACCAAAACCCTTCAGCTACCAAAAAAAGCAAGATTATTTGTTCAGGTGCTGTAGTATATTCCCGTAATCCTGGAACTACACAAGTTCCAGGCCAGTCAGGGCTTCATAATAAGACCCTGTCTCAGTGGGCAAGAGCACTTGTTATGAAAGCATGAGGACCTTAGTTCAGATCCCCAGCATTCACATAAAAGCTGGCTGTAGCCATTCACTCCTGTAACCGCAGTGCTGAGGTGGAGGTGGGGGAGGATGGAGACAGGAGGAGTGCAAGAGCTTTCAGGTCTCTAGCTTGGGAGGGTGAGGAGATGGCTCAGTGGTTAAGAGCCCTTACTGCTCTTCCAGATGATCTGGGTTCAGTTCCCAGCACCCACATGGTGGCTAACACTTGTCCTTAACTTCAGTTCCAGGGGATCTGATGCCCTCTTCTGGCTACCAGGTGCACCAGATACACACATGGTACATTCACATACACGTAGGCAAAATACATCATACACTTACATAGATAAAAGAAAAATAAATTTTAAAAAATTATTTTTGAGACAGGGTCTCACTATGTGTAGCACTGGAGGGCCTAGACCTCATTATGTAGACCAGGCTGACCTTGAAAAAAAATAAGTAAAAAAATTTAAAACAAAGAGAGGAAAAAGTAGCAAGTGCCAGTCAGTAACATGGCTCAGTGGATAAAAGCACTTGTTGCCATGGCTGATGATTTGAGTTCAATCCCAGGAACCACATGGTAGAAGGGGAGAACCAATCCCACAAGTTCCTCTGTGGCATGTGTACCCACCATGATGTACACACATCAATGAATAAATAAACATGATAAAAAAATTTTTGTCTTTTAATAAATATTTTACTTATTATTTTTATTTTATGTGTATGCGTGTATTGCCTGCATGTAGGTAAGTACACCCATGTTGTACAATGCCCGAGGAGGACAGAAGAGGCTGTCGGATCCCCTGGAACTGGAGTTACGGACAGCTGTTAGCTGCCATGTGGGTGCTGGGATTCCAACCCTGGTCTTCTGCAAGAACAGCCAGTGTTCTTAACCACCCAGTCATGGCTCCAGCTCCAAGCAGGGACATTTGTCAACGTGTGGTACTTTTAGAGGTGACATGATGACAGGGTAGGAGGAGTGGAAGCTGAAGACAAGAGTTAATGGGGACCAGAAAGGGCTCCCAACCAAGGAGGAGCCTGTACAGTAATGTATTGTGAGCTTTCGCTGTTGCCAGACTGTGTGTGTGTGGTATTCATGTGAGTTCATGTGTATGCGCAAGTATGCTCACCTATGGATGCCAGAGATCGACATCAAGTGTCTTCCTCTGTTGCTCTCCATATTATTGAGCCTGGAACTTGCCATTTCAGCTAGACTGGTTGGCCAGCAAGCCCCTAGTATCTACCTGTCTGCTCCCTTTCCAGTGCTGGGGTTACTCAACCATGCCTAGCTTTTATGTTGGTGTTGGTATTCCAAACTCAGGTACTTGTGCTTATACAGCAAGCACTTTACCCACACTAAGCCATCTCCCCAATGCCCTACCTTTAATTTATTTTTATTTTTTAAATTTGTGTGTGCAGGTTTGGAGGCCAGAGAGGACAGCAGGAGCCCTGCTCCATCTCTCTGCCTTACTCCTTAAGACAGTCAGGGTCTCTCACTGAACCTGGAGCTCCCTATAGTTTTGTTTTAAAAATTTTTTATCACAGGGGCTAGAGAGATGGCTCAGCGGTTAAGAACACTGGTTGTTCTTGCAGAAGACCCAGGTTCGAATCCCAGCACCCACATGGCAGCTAACAACTGTCCGTAACTCCAGTTCCAGGGGATCCGACAGCCTCTTCTGTCCTCCACAGGCATTGCATGACACAGGTGCACTTAACTACATACAGGCGATACACACCTAAAATAAAAATAAATATTTTTAAAAAATCAAAAAACAAAAGTCCCTGGTCAAGGTGAAGCCCTTCCCCATCCTGGCTCTTCCTGTCCTAACAGTTGCTCTACCCACCCTTCTTTCTCTGTGCATCAGTTGGAGCACTCAAGGTTGGGGTCACATTCCCATGAGTAAGCATGGCCTCCATGTATTGGTGGCTCACATAGCCATCATCTGCCAACTTTTTTTCTTTTTGGTCTTTTTGAGACAGGGTCTCCCTGTAGCCTCGGCTGGCCTGGAACTCGCTATGTAGACCAGGCTGGCCTTGAACTCAAAGAGATCCACCTGCCTCTGCCTCCTGAGTGCTGGGCTTAAAGGTGTGTGCGACTACCCTGGGCCTGCCAACTCAATTTTAGAGGGAGGCAGAAAGCCTAGAGCTCTAAGATGTTGGAACTGCACAGCCCTGCATTCTCAGAAATGGCTGCCCTGGGAGATGCTTTATTTGCCACAATTTACAACACAGTTTGTGGGTCAACAACTAACTCCTGGTCCACTCCTGGGAAATTCTGGCTTTCTCTAAGAAGCCTGGATGTGAGCACTCCTTAAGTGTAACTGTTCCAGCTCCTGCTCCTTGTGCTTATTTTCAAAGATCCTGAGTGAAGAACCTGTTAAGCCACGGCACGATGCCACAGCACAATGAACCACACAGTCCCCGGGCCACATGCTTGCCCAACAAGACTTAGCCATGCAAGTTTCTTCATAAGGCAGAAGCCAGTTTGCCACACCATCTCAATGCAACCCGTATGACCTTAAGATATGCAGCCCAGCCCTCCTGCCTCCAGCTCACAAATCCTCACTTCTTTGAAACAGGTACAACCTACACCTAAACTCTGCCTTCTGCTTTGAGATTTTATCCACCAGGTCCAGCTTGGTGGTGGTGGTGCCTGCCTATGATCCAGCATATGGGAGGTGGAGGCAAGAGGATCAGTAGCTCAAAGCCAGCCTCTGCTACATAGCAAGTTCAAAGTTAGTAGAGAGAGACCCCATCTTTAAAAAAAAATCAAAACACAAATAAAAAAATTATACATGATTTCATCAGGTCAGAATGAATGTTTCTACAGTTTGCTTTCTAATGCCAAAGTGTTTACGTTAACTGAAGAGAGCTTCAGATGCTCAGGAGTGGCTGGGCTTCCATCTCTTAAGGGATCTGGAGGTCATGAAGCTCCCAGGAAGCTAATACCTTCAAGAGCCTTGTTTGGAGCCAGGCTAGGTGGTCCTGAGAGCAGCCTGCTGGCTCCTAGGGTCAGAGCCTGGGCCTGGTGAGGTTAAATGAGAAAGGCCCTAGATACCTTAAGAGGAGTGGATGTCAGGAGCTATGGACAGCAAAGGGGTGTAAGAGCAGGCCTTACAAAGAAGGCAGGGCCCAGCTCCAGGCCCACATGAGTGGACAGGACTAGCCCAGACAGCCAGACTCCCTTAATTCCCTCTGTTGGTTCTGCTAGGCTTGGGAAAGGACCTCCAAGATCTCATCCACTCTCCCACCCAACAAGAAGCCTGCTGATTATGAAGCTACAGCAGGCAACTCCTTTCTATGCTATGGCAAATACAGCTCAGAGGCTCCATCCTGAATCCCTTATTCTTCTCTCCTTCCCTATTTCCACCTCAAGAGTAGGTGACGCTGAGGAAGAATTCCAATCAGCAAGGCCAAGATCAGGGACTGAATGCTCTCTCAGAGCCACAGTCCTGCTGACAGATGTTTTGTGGCAGTACCACTACACTTGAGGTGTCTCAAGAATCAACAACATTGGACTAGAAGCACCTTTCATGCCAGCACCCTCCCAAGGCCCAAGTGTGATGCCGCCTGTGCTCTGGGGAGGAGCCAAGAAGAAACAGGAGACGTTCTGTAATCATGGGGTGGCCCGGGGCGGGGGGTGCTCCATAGTGGGGAGCTTCTCAGCTTCCTCTGTCATCCTTCCGTTTTCCCCACCTGGAGCCAGGCTTCTCTGTATCACATACACTGCTGATCCTTGGTCTTCTGTCTCCTATTCTGTACTTTGTCTCCTTTCATCCTGGCCCCTTGAGGACTCTAACCCATGTAATACTTTGAGATTTTTCCATCCCCAAATCCAGCCCACCCAGTCCAATTCAGGGACTCCAGAATCTGCATCTGCCTTGGGTCTCAAAACCCACAATAAGTTATAAAGGTGTCACATAAAGGGCAAACACTACAAAACTGGCCCTATCCTCACAGCCTTGCTTAGAAGGAAGTTGCAGTCCTGTTGGTAATGACTGTGAGGATAACTGGGGTCAGACCTTAGCAAGAGCTTCACAATACAGCAGATCCTTGGTATTCATGGATTCTCTATTGACATCAACGCATTTAAATTAACTTGTAACCATAAATCCCTGGGCTTTCATGGTTATGTGATTCTTAAGCCGTCATTCCCACCAGAGCTAGATCAAGGTGACATCCTGCCTTCTCATGTTGGCTCTCATTCAGTAAATGAGCATCCTTTTCATGCTATTTAGCGCTATGCTTTTCCCATTTTTGTGGGTTTGTTGGAGGTCAGTTTAAAATGCCCCTAAGTGTACTGTGTTAGTACTACTCAATGTCTAAGGGCAAGAAGACATTTCATAGAAAAATACATTAGATTCAGGCATTCAGGCATGAGTCATACTGTTTTTGGCCATGAGTTCAATGATGACAAATCAGTATTATATTAAACAATAAATTTTTAAGCAGAAACACACATGAAACAAGGCTCTGTACTAACTGGCTGGGAGAAATGGTGACCAAAGGCTTAGAGGATACCGTATTTCCCAAAAGTACCCTGGTTTGATAGTCTATGATTCTAGGAACATAATTACGATTAATGAGAATTGACTTCTGCTACATGGTAGCTGACAAAATCCTCAAAACCAGGGCATATGAGGCAGGTTCTGTCACTGCCCATTTCACAGAGAGCAGAGCTAGATAGTACAGGCTTGCACCCAGGCTGCCTGAAGGCTGAGCACTACCCCTACTCTGTTAGGGTTATAGAGATGCAGCAGCCCTGACCATCCACAAAAGAGGTATGATACCCTATGTACTCTGGGGAGGAGCCAGGACAGACATGAGGCGCTCTGCACTCATGGGGTGAGCGTGTTCCACTTCTGAAACCATGGTTTCTGGACTAAGAGTATGACTACTTCCTACAGGACAGTCTGGAGCCTTTCTGGAAGACATGGAAGTTGAGTGGGTCTGATGGATAGCCATGGTCACTGGTGAGGAGCAGGGTAGGCCAGGTCAAGGCACAGGAGGGCAGATGCCACTGAGTAGGGCACAGCTTTGCAGAATGGAATTTAGGTATTTTAGCTAGTGAAGGGGAGCTGGAAAGAGAGGCACAGAGCTAAGAGAGGATGTCCTCCTTTGACAGGTCCTCAGCTTCCCAGGAAGCCCATAGCAGCCCTCATGAAGCCCCTCCAGACTAGGGTGCAGTCAGAGGGTTTTACAGTACATAGGCCCTGGCAGCAGTGAAGAGGACATATCCCCCACTATTCTCAACAGCTCCAGTTTGGCAGCTGTTCAGGGAAGTCCAAGGCCATCTCAAATGGAGCGAGTTCAGAATGAATCTGAATCCTCTCTTCCCTCACATGGTCTGCTCTCCCAGAAAGGGAACCCTGTCCTGACCTCTAGAAGCCTGGGAATGTCTACCCTTCTCCCACTGGCATAGTTTTGGCCCTCTAGGATAAAAAGCATGTCTTACAGAGGCCTGCTTCTCTCTGCCTATAACCAGCGTGGGTATCCCTTCCATCACTCTATCCTTGGCCTGTCTTATAGTCTCTCTAAATCCTGAAGCAGTTTTTACTAGTACAAATTTGAGCCAGGTATGGTGGTATACACCTTTAATCCCAGCACTTGGGAGGCAGAAGCAGGTGGACCCGAGTTGGAGGCTAACCTGATCTATATAGTAAGACCCTGTCTCAAGCGAAGCAGAAATTGGATTACCTCTTCCCTCCTCAGAGCTTATTCCCACTCCACATAGAATAGAAATCCATGTCGCTCCCCTTGGCCACAACAGGGACTGGCTGGCCCCTGCCCACCTTCTCCATTGCACTTGTCCATTTTATTTCAGCCATGCCAGCCTCTTTGCTTTTTCTCAAAGATACCAAGTATGTTCCCACCCCAGGCCTGAGCTGCTGCTGCCCATCTTGTCTTTGTATGCCTTCTCTGCTTCTCGTCCTGACTCCAGGTTGCAGCTCAAGGACCAAGTCTTTAATGACGATCCCTGATCACCATGTCTAAGGATGGGCTCGGCAACTGAATGAATGAATGAATGAATGAATGAGTAAACCCATATTGGGCAACCTGGTAAACTGAGGCCTAGAACAGAATGATTTCTCATTAGATCTACTAGGACTTTAATGTATAGGGCCAGAGCTCTGAGTTCCCTTCAGGTGAGCCCCTGATGGACAGACACATACACGCCCTTGCACAGGAGCTCATCCTTGTAGGAGGCAGAGTTAAATTGGGTGGTAAGGCTGCAGGCATAAACTCAACAGAATAACCACTCTGCGTGAGGCTGCAGGCATAAACTCAACAGAATAACCACTCTGTGCACTCAGCTGTAGTTGCCCATTAGCATTAGCATTCTATCATGGATGGGGAGGCACATATGAAGCCCCACCCCTAGCAGAGGTGTTATGGACAGTTAATCGATGCTGGGGGAGGAGGAGTCCTTTTTCTTCAGTGGTGTAGCTACTGGTAAGTTGCCCATGCATCAGCAAACAATCCTACACCCATGCTATGTAAATAAAGTTGGTTAAACTCAGTGAGTCACTGGGGGTGGGGCATGAGTGGGAAAAGAATAAAACGGTAATGGGGGATGGATAGGATCAAAATACATTAAATACATGTATGAAATTGTAACAATAGACAAAAAACACTTAAAAGACACTTCTTTTTTGTTACTGTTTTTCTAGGACAGGGTCTTCTACTATCTAGCTCTAGTTAGTTGGCCTGTAACTCACTATGTAGCTCACTTTGGCCTTGAACTCAAGGCAATCCTCTTACGTCAGCCTCTCAAGTGCTAGGGTTAGACACCCACCATGATGCCTGGGAAAATAACTACTTCTGAATGGTGGCAGAGAGAAAATAAGTGGCTTGTAGCAACACTTAGCAGGCAAGAAGATGGTGTGGACAGATGGAAGAGCACCATCAGGAGCAAGGCCTGGGCCACGTGCTGCTTCATCTGGGCAGCTGAGGGGAGCAGGTGTTAATTACCACTGGCCTTTTATAGATGGGGAGTAGCCTTCCCCTCTAGAACAATAGAAGGTTGTATTCCACAAGGCTGCTGGAGCCTGAAGTCAAGCTGACTATGGTGGGCTATGTACTTTGGGGTCTAGCTCCCTCTTAAGCCTTAACTAAGTTGAGACTACAGGTTCAAATATCACAGTGCATTTAACCCCCATGGCCCTGGACTCAGTACTATTAGAGCTGCCAATTGTGCAAGAATGTCTAGAAATCTGGATTTTATAAAAATTATAGGAAACACCTGAGTTTTCAAAGGAATTGTAATATTTCATAGTTCTAAGAGACCCTAATATACCCTAAGGGTATATAAGGATCCTTGTTCAGAAGAGCCGCCAGTATAGTTGACTACTTCCTATGAAAGGGTTGAGTGGCAACTTTTGGGTCAGCAGGATGACAAAGGTGTGGTACAGCCTGGATCAGAATCCCAGCACATGGCTAAAAGAGGTACCACAGAGCCTGTGACCACTGCTACCCTCTGCCCTTCCTTAGGACCTGTTCTAAGACACATTTGTTCCCAGACACTCCTGACTCTCTTGCCAGGAACATCAGTACTCCTGATATGGACCCAGGACCTCAGCTCATGAAATAAGGCCCACAGGTCTCTTTTTCTAGGTCAAATAGCTGCTTGGTGGGGTGCTGAGACTAGAAAGAGAACTTGGAGCCTCTGAATTCCAGGACTGGAGGGGCCCTAGGAACTTAGAGAGAGATGCCAGTGGGTTCCAAGCCAGGTTCCAAAGATCCTCCAGGAAGTCTAGGGAAGGCCCTGGTCTCTTACCCACTCCATGTTCCTCTATGTAGTTTCACCACATAAAATTCACACATATTTTGAGGCCTACTACACTAACTCAACCTCTCCCAGGACATACAAGGAAACCAAGGATCAGAACTGCAAATGCATTCTCTAGGAGATGTGGTAGCATAGCAAGGACCTATCTATCCCTGGTCCTTCCAGCCTGAGAAGGGAGAGGCTATCAGGTTCATTGGCTGAATACCTGGAGACTGGTTCCAGGTATTCAGGGAGGAAGTACCTATCTATGGCTAAGCCCTCTAGCCCCAGATCAGGGACCCCCAAATAACAAGTTTTCTTTTTTTAAAAAAATATTATTTTTAGCCAGGCCTAGTGGTGCAGGCCTGTAGTCCCAGCACTCGGGAAGCAGATGCAGTTGAATCTCTGTGAGTTCAAGGCCAGCCTGGTCTCCATAGTGAATTCCAGGCCACCTGGGGCTGCGGGGAGACCGTCTCAAAAAAAGACCAAAAAAAATTTTTTTTTATTTTACATGTATGAGTGTATTGCCTGCATGTGTGTAGGTGCATCTGTGTTGTGCAATGCCCATGAAGGTCAGAAGAGGGTGTCGGATCCCCTGGAACTTGTATTAAGGATGGTTGTTAGCCACCATGTGGATGTTGGGAATCAACCCTGAGTCCTCTGCCAGAGCAGCCAGTGTTCTTAACCATCTCTCCAGCCCACAAGTTATTTTCTAAAAGTCATTTCCACCACTGTATTCAATAAGGAACTTGAGGAGGGTAACATTAACCTCTCATCTACCCTGTGCTGGAATCTGCCACCAACATCACCTAGTTATTCTCAGAGACCGATCTGCAGTGTCTGTTCTACCTCCCAGGACACCTTTATCGTCATCACCTCCAACAGTCCTAAAGCAAGTGGTCCACTTCCCAACCTGTGGGTATTAACTACAACTTTCCTGCTGCTGTAAGTGCTGATGAGATGGCCAATTACAAAGCTGCCAGCACTATAGCCTCATGCCAAACCTGGACAGTCTCTGGCCTGTCTGTCTGGCCTGGTGAGTGATGCGAGGATGCATGAACTGGCTCTTCAAAGACTGCCTTGTAGCATGTCAACCTTGTTGCTAATTTCCAAAGCTCTAAGGTCCCAGGAGCTCTGCCGACAAGTACTGTTCAGAAAGAGCCTCAAAAACTACCTCACTTGTGGAGGGCTGAAGTCAAACTCTGGTGACAGGTCACAAATGCCAGGCTTTTCATAGGCTGTCACAGGCTCTGAGACCAGTGTGCAATGCCAGGCCCTGTACACCTGGACTGCTGGCCTCTTTCATCATTCTGAATGACCGAGTGCATCCCAGAATAGAACGGCGGTAGTAACAGGCTCATTCACTGTGCCTGGAGTGACAGGTGGTGTATTGGGTAACAGAAGTGGGAGCCAAGAACCCTGGGCAGCTGAGAGACAGGATGAAAGGGACACAGGGCTGAATAAGGAAAACCAGTTCAGTTCAGGTCAGCAGACCCAATACTCAGGCAGGCCTGGGAGACAGAGAGAGGAAGGAAGAGGAACCTCTTCAGAGCATGCAGTATAATCCTGGGTTTGGAATTTCAAGTGAGACTACACAAAAAAGCAGCATGTTGAAAAACATCTCAGTGACTCTGACTGACCACAGATACATCTAAGGCTGCACTGTAGAGGAAGACCCAGGTCAGAGAGGGCTGACTCCTGGAACTCTGGGAACACTGCAATGCTGCTGGCCTTTTTAAAGCAAGGGACACTGTCACACTGGAACCTGATCTGCACAGGGAACACCAGGCATCACACCCTAGGAAGGCACCAGAGACCAGGAGGTATGGTTCTTGTCCTTAAGAAAGTCACAGTAGGGCCAGTGAGATGGCTCAGTGGATAAGAGTGCTTGCTGCCAAGACTGCCAACCTGAGTTCAAAACCCAGAACCCACATGGCAGAAGAAGTGATTCTTCCAAGTTGTTCTCTTTCACATGCATGCACACATATACACTAAAGTTTGTTTTTTTTAAAGTCACAGTAGCTGGGTATGGTGGCTCACACCTGTAATCCTAGTACTTAAGAGACTGGCAGAAAGACTGCGGTAAGTTCTTGGTCAGCCTGAGTGACACAGGAGGTTTTGGACAAACTAAGCTACAGTGTGGGACCCTGTCTCAAAAATCAAACAAAAGAAAGTCACAGTAAAGTAAGCGATGATGCCTCCTGTATTGATCCAGCATCATGGCAGCCATATGGAGCCACTCAAGAAAGTCTAGAATGGCCGGGTGTGGTGGCACACATCTATCCCAGCACTTGGGAGGAAAAGGCAGGCAGATCTCTGTGAGTTCAAGGCCAGCCTGGTCTACATAGTGAGTTCCAGACCAGCTGGGGCTACAGGAAGACCCTGTCCCAAGAAGACCCCTCTCCAAAAAAAAAAAAAAAAAAAGTCTAGAATGGATTCCACAAGAGTAACCACCAGTAACATCTGTGACAGACTTATCACAAGTAGGGTGTATCAATCAGTCATGTCTACTCTAATGGGAGGGTTAAATTAGAGAGACTGGGATAGTCAGCCTGGAGAAGATAGTTCAGAAAGTCATAACTACTGTCCTCAAACACCTAGAGGGTTGTCTCACATATGTGACTCCAGGGTGGGAAGGGAAGATGGGTATTAACAGTGAATGAATGACCCTGCTCATCATAAAAAGGAGCTTCCCATGAGGCGGGGCTGGCCAATGATGGAAGGGGTCTAGGATAGACATAGGCATGGTGGATACAGGAAGGGACTCAAGTCCCCAGTGTGATCCTCAAGATTTCCTTCCAAGTTGATACTCTCTTTCCCTTATTTCACATTCAGTTCCGGAAGTGACATCAAATGCCATCTTTGTGTGAAACAGTTCAATCTTTTCTGTGCCTTGAGTTCCAGCAGTGTCAGCAACAGCAAAAGACAGAGAGTTTGCCTAGCCACATGGCACTGAGATGACCACAAGCACCAGAGCTCCAGATGCCAAGCCCTTTGTCTGAGGGCCAGAAGCAGGGGACGGCCTGCTGACTTAAGAGGAAGGACTGCACTTCTGATGTGGCCCTGGAGGCGCAGGAACAAGTCTTGACTACATGTTTCTCCCTCATGCCCGCTCTGGCTTCATCTGCCACATAATATCTATGAAAGCACAACTTGGTGATACTCTGGAAGATCTCTTTCAAAGGTTATTGTGTGAGGTCTTTAAACTTCCCAGCATAGGAGCCCATCAGAGGGGCTGTACCCCACCCCAATGAGATCAGCTGATTCTTGCTCCCCCATACCTGGTAACACAGGTGTCCCTGACCCAGCACCCACTCACTGTGGGCCTTGGGCTCCCTGGGCCTTAGTTCTCCCAGGATAAAAGAGAGTAATATTGGCTTTCACTGCTCCAGAGCTGCTGGACAGCCTCCTGACCAGTAGGGAGGGGCTTGGCAACACAGGAACTTTTCGTATGATGACTCTGCCCACGTAATTACTTCTCGATTCCAGGTCCTCAGGGAACTCTGCTCGCCAGAGGCCAGAGAGATTTGGCCTGAGGCAGAGGTGAAAGGTCACTTTCTCCAAGGGGCCAGGTTGAGGGGTTTGGTGGCCTGCCATGTATCCACAAGGCATTACTAGCACTGGTCTCGGGCTTCAGACCAAACATCCTTTCACCTTTCCCTCCAAGCTGTTCTTGCTAAGGCACAAAACTGACACTGCCAGGCCTGTGAGCACTGTTCCTGCACCTCAGTGTTCCTCTCTTAGGGCCTTCTTGCAGTCTCCCCAGTTCCACTCTGGTTCCCTCCTGTGCCAACACTCCTGTTCAGGTAACATGGGCTTTTGCTGCCATCCTAGGTTTACTAGCCTGTTTATTTACTTCCTTCTGCCTTCAGACCCCAAGCTTCCGGCAGGCAGAGACTTTTGGTTCAAATCCCTCTGACTCCATCCCTGGCCCAAAAGCAAGTGAAGGTCTGTTGACTTAAGAGGAGGAAGTCTATCTCTAATGTGGCCCTGGAGGTGCAGGGACAAAGGACCAGAATCACCAAGGAGTGACTTGATGAGCAGGAGACAGGTGCTCTAAGAACAAGTCTTGACTACAGGTGTCTTCCTTATGCCCTTCCTGCTTGCTCTGCTGCCCAACACCCCTGAAACTTGGTGACACCTGAGATTGCTTCCAAAGATCACTGTGTAAGGTCCTTAAACTAGATCTTATAATTTGATCACAAGATGTTTTTACCATCTTCCTTTGCACTGCTAAGGAAAATTAAGGCTCAGGTTGAAGTGCTCAGCACCATACAGCAAGTCATGTTCTATCTGCTAAGAGCAAATCCTACAGGATTTGTCCTCCAGACCCCAATCATGACATCCAGAAGCACAAGTTGTAAAAATACCAGCTACTGTCAGCAAAACTGACACATGCCCACAGAGTGTAGAAGCAAATGTAGAAAGGTAAGTCTGCCCTCCCCCGCCAAGCAGTGTGATGACTACAGTGTGCTTTCACAAAACCCTGAACCCAAGCCAGCATCCCAGGGGCACTTGAAGAAAGCGACCTGTACCAGAACAGCTTCTGCCCCTCTAGGAGGTGCTCTGCCCTATGCCCTCCCTAGGTGCTGGGCTGTCCTGCTAGACACTTCTACTCTCACAGACACTTGTGACATCACTTGCCCTTTGAACAGTCCCTTGCCTCCTAGACTGCCACCTATCTGAAAAAATAGGAGAATGCTGGGGTTGGGGATGGTGCAGGTTCCACTGGGCATGCTACTTTCAGGGGACTGGTGCTATCTGCATGTGTCGACAAGGATCCTAGGGCTGTGCCCCTGCTCTGTGGGAGTGCTGTTATTGGTGCTGTCTTGGGTCCAACATGAAGAGCAACTGACAAGCGCAGGATCTGCTGTCCCTGGGAAGATGATCATTGCAGAAATAATTTTAGGATACTATTCCTATGATACACAGTCATCATCTTTGAGTCCCTCCCAAACCTTTGCCCTGTCCCCATCCTCCTCTGCAGACCCAACCCACAAGCTCCTAAGGCAATGTCTCACGTCCAGTAAGATGGAAAAACAATTCCTTGTTCAGACATTCAAATGACTGGCCAAAGAATGTTGAAGAGAGGCAACTTACAAGGCAAACTTGATTGGGTTTCAGTACAATTTTGGATTTTTCTGGTATAAGACTTTAGGAAAGTTCCCTTACTTCTGAGCCTCCATCACTTCCACAAAGTGGGAACCAGGAGCTCCGATTCCCTTGCACTTAACACACATGAATACCAAGATAAAATTTTTTCTTAAGATTTATATTTATTACTTTTACTTATATGTGTGTTTGTAAGAATGTATGCCATGTGTGTATGTGCTTTCAGAGGCCAGAGGAGGGCATCAGATCCCCTGGAACTGGGGTTACAGACAGCTGTAAGCTGCCATGTTGGTGTTCAGAACTGAACCCAGGTCCTCTGTAAAAGCAGCAAGTGCTCTTAACCACTGAGTCATCTCTGCAGCCCCTGAGCTAAGATTCTTAGATAAAAAGAGGAAGTCCATTATCTTGTTTCAATCCTTCTGGGAAGTACTGTCCCATTTCCCAGAGGAGGCTGTGGATAAGAGTTAGAGACAGATATGACTCAAATCTTACTGCAAGTGACTAATGAAAGAATTATGTCTGAGTCCTATGATTAAACCCAGGGCTCTTCCCATTATTCTATCTCCATGGGGGGCTAGGACAGGCTTCCAATGGGTTTGGGAAGAAGGGTTGCCTCTGGGGAGGGCACTCTCCCCAGGAGACCAGCAGTCCTTTACCAGTCCAGTTGGAACCCAGCCACATACAAATAGCTCTGCAGGATGCACTGACTTGGGAGAATTGGTCACAGGAAATCCCATCCTCCCCCTTTTTCAAATATCCCTCTCTAAAATGGGCACCTGGATGGGACACCCAGACTGGTCAAATCAGAGACTAATGACAGGACAGTGGAGTTGGGGCAGCAGAGAATGGTTCATATGTACAGCTTTACTTTGGGATAAGGAACTCTGGAGATGGAGGTGAGAACTCTGAACAGTGAGAATACACTCAACATCACTGGAGTATATACTTCAAATAGTAAATTTCACATGTATCACACAAGTTCAAGTTCAGATGATTAAGACTAAGGGATTTCCTAAAATGAGCCTCGTTCAGCAGTTACCAAATGGCTTTGATTTTCTCACCCCAAATCCAGGATCACAAAATAAAATATTTAAAACTCTAGGCATGAATTTCTATTGTCACTTTGGCTCCCCCCTCCACCCCTCGGTCTCAGTATATTGCCCAGACTCAGCCTCCCCACTGCTGGGCTGACAGGTATGCATCCCCACGTCTACCCTTGAGAGAGCTGTTATTTGTGAACATGGGGTGGTTTATAATCTGCCTATTTCCTGAAATTTAGAAAAAGAATTCAAATAGAAGACAGAGATTAGAGATGTCCGAGGGCAGTATTAGTATCACAGAATCCTAGAAAGAAGCTAGATAGCAAAGTGTACAGAGATGAAAAAGACTAAACCTCAAAACCAGAAAAGAATATACTACAGATTCACTTACAACATATGAAACGGGGGGGAGGGGAGGTCATGCAAATCTCACTGCTATAACAATTTTTCTTTTGCATGTATTTAATACGTGTGTGTGTGTGTGTGTGTGTGTGTGAATGTACAAGTTAGAGAACAACTTTGTGAAGCTGGCTCTCTCCTTCCACTTTTACATGGGTTCCAGAGATCCAACTCAGGCTGGTCATTAAACTTGGTGGCAAGTGCCCTTACCCAGTGAGCCATCTTGTCAGCCCACATAATTACTAATACCTAAACTTTTAAACATATATTGGCTTCCTTAAACAAAGACAGTGTCGCTAAACAGAAAGAGCAGTGCACCAGGACTTCAATCTTGACTAAATGTGTGGTTTTAGGCAAGTCATATTCCCTCTGTTCCTTCACCTCTGAAAACAGCACTTGCCTCCCACTGCAACAGTGCTCTTTGACCTGTGCAGCCTATAAAAGGAAGTTAGTAATAGGTAGGGAATATTGAAGAAATCTTAATGACATGAAAACCATAGTATTTGCAAGTTTTTGTTTTTAAGACAGGGTCTCCATGTAGCCCCAGATGGCCTTAATCTCTGAGATCCTCCTGCCTGTGTCTCCTGGGTGCTGGGATTAAAGGCTTATGGCACCACCTCTGCTTTTTTTGTTCTTCTAAGACAGGGTCTTGGTATGTAGCCCTGACTGGACTGGAACTTGGTACGTAGACCAGGCTGGCCTTGAATTTGCAGTTATCTTCTTTCTGCCTCTGGAGTGCTGGAATGGTAGGCATGCATCTCCACACCTATATGGAAATTCTGCTCCTACTTTTAACATAAAATATCCTTCAGTTTTGTCTATCGCCGTATTAATACTTCAGGGCCCTTATCACTCATGGGAAGCCAACAAAGCTGCTCATCTCACACCTAACTAGCTTACTGACCCATCCTGATGTGATCAACACTCTTGACAGGGTTGCTTCCTAGCCTCCCTATTCCCAGCAATGTCCTCCCCAGCCTCTCAGCAGGTCCTCTCTGTACCTACTGGTCTCTCTCAGGCTCTTATAATCAGATGGTATCTTGTCTATCTGTTGCTGGCTTGGACAGGGCCTCCAAGCTGGATGGAAGTCATCGTGGTTCCCTATGCTCTCTCTCCCTGACTTCTTGATCAGTCTCTGGCACTTAGTACATGATTGTTGGTAAAGCAAAGTGGAGGCAGGGTAAGAGGCAGAAGGAGCAGCTGGCTGAGTAACCCAGGCCTCTTACCCTGGACCTCTCTCATACATTGTCACCTGTGCTATGCCCCTGCAGGAAGCTGCCCCCTCTACTGGAAGTTGTTAGGCAAGCCCCTCCCCTCATCCCTCCTGCAGGCAGGAGACAGCAGACACCTCCTGTGACCACACCCCTGTGCACAGCAACAGCCACGTCATCAAGCGTGGGAAGCTTGGGAAAGCAGAAAGTTCCAAGAGTCTGGAACTACTCAATCTGCTCTCAGCACATCTAATAGTAGGCTCCTGCAAACAGCTCCTAGCAGAAAAATGCCCAGATGAGCAATCTACAAAGACAAGTCCCAGCTGTGGGTGCCAGGCAGCCCTAGCTTGGACAGATCTCTCCAGCTGACTTTGTCTGTACTGACCTCTGGACAGGCTACTCTTGCTTTCCAAAAAAATTCTAATCCAAAAAGATTCTACTCGAATCTACCAGTTTGGGGGACCTGAAGGTCACCCTCTAAAGTCTCCCTTGAGTCCCTCAGATCCCTTACCAGAGTCCTGCACTGGCAAAAGGGCAGCCAATGGCTGCTCTCAAACAGTCTACCAGTCCACCTACACTTCTCCAGGATGGGCAATGAGTCTGGGAATTCTAAGTCTTCTCCCCCAGACACCAGTGTGGACTTTGTACCAGGCAGAGTCTCCTTGCTTGCCATGATGAAGACAAGTGGTGAAGAAACTGACAGCCTTAGGTGACAGAACCCCAGCAGTCTGATCCCAAGTTGATCTCTGATCTACAGATCTGTCTGAATTCCAGGGTATGGGGCTCCTCACTGTGCCACCTTTCTCCATTTCAGGGATGCAGCAGTGATGTGGATTATCAATGTGGCCCTTCAACTAAGGGCTTCCTGATACCTACTGTGCTCAGTAGGTGCCCTCAGGGGGTAGACACCAGTTTTTCCCACCAAACTGAGTGCTACGATACTCTTGCCAGCTTTCAGGAATCAAAATCAATTCTACTGAAGAGCAGAGATGGAAGGACCTGCCTCCAGCTGAGAAACAAATGGGGACCCTGAGGGATCCTGAGCAGTGAAGATCCAGCCTGAAGCCACCCATCAACTTAAGGCTTAAAAAAGAGGCAAGAAGGTAAGGCTCTGCTCCTCTATCCTCAAGTCCCTAAGATGGACAGAAAAGGAGAAAAGGGCTTTCAGACAAATCAGATCCTAAGAAGAAACTGCTTCAAGGCAGAGACCCATACTTGCTCTTACCTTGAGGGAGAGTGAAGGGCTCTGTGAAAGCTGGACTCCAAAGCCAGCATTTCTTTCCCAAGCCATCACAGGCTCAGCTAGCTCAGCCTTACCCCGGAAGAACGGAGGTTTAAAAGGCAGTAAGCGTCCCACCTGGGGGGGGGGGGCTGGGGCTGGGACCACACCCGGGTGAGCTGACTTCACCAAGGAACCCGCCTACTGGCCTGCTCCCAGACTGCCAGGCCATGGCGCCACCACCCATCTGTAAGCCTAATGCCTCTCCCCACTGGGCTCCACCCACAAGCCAGGCCTCCAGAACAAGGGTGGGAGTGGGCAGGCAAGGGGCCCACTCACCTTCTAGTGAGGCCTGCTCTGCATGGGTCCCCAAACTCCCTCCCAGGCCCCAGGGTCCGAAGCAGCTGCTTCCTGCTTTGCTGTTTCCTTTCACTTTGGTTTTTAACCCCAAAGTGAAACTAAAGACCATGAGAATGTGGGAGAGATGGGCAACACTAAGGGATGGGAGAGATGAAACAACCCCCAACCTCTGATTGGTAAGGAAGGCTGTAGGCTCACTGGGATACTGGGGAGAAGGTAAGCCTCACCTTTTCCAGGTCTCAGTTGTCCCACTAATAAAATGTGGGGGAAGAACTTCCCCTTCCCCACCCCTGCAGCAACTGAGGGTTGAAAAAGAGCTTATATGGGGGGCCCCCTCAGAGAGGAGGCACAATATCACCCTTGTGGTCTCCCAGACTACCTCTCCCCATCTGTCATCTGAGCTCCTTTGTTCTACATGTACCTGGAGATCCCAGAAACCTGGGCCAGAACAAATTCAGGAAGGTGCTAAGTACAATCCTGCCTCTGTGGCACAGAAAGATGATACCACCAAGGGCTGCCCTGAAACTGCCAGCCTGCAGGCTGAGCAGGCCACCTGCAGAGTTTGACAGCAGCCAATCCAGGAGTGGCTCAAACTTCAGAGACCCTCTGAGGTCCCCAGTGTGCACGCACAGTATGAAGCTGGGACTATTGTGCTCTAAGCTGTTTTATGGTATTTCCCACTGGCTGGTTTGCCAAATTTTTCCAATATCCTAGGGGACATGAGAAAGGGAACTATGAGCCTTTCTATTACTCAGATGAGGAAAGTCAAAGCTCAGAAACACAGGGGACAAGCCTGGAAGGGGATCAGGAATTCAGCAAATACTTGAAGTAGCTCATGGGCTCCACTGTTGCCAAGCAGGTGCTCACGTGTACACACATACCCCACATGGAGACATGAGGACTTCCAGTGGGAAGGGAAAATGCTTCTCCCTAGAGCCCCAGTTCCAAGCAGGTCTCAAGGTACCCATAACAGAGCTCCCTCACCCTAATCTTGGCTCCACTCCTATCACAGTTCCCACCCCCTTTCTTCCCTTTACTGCTCACTTCCTTCCACCTGAACATGGGAAAGGCACCTCTTTGGCTGAGGACAGCTGAGTGACACTGGCCAACTCATTACTCTGGGCCTTGCTCCATAGATTATACTGTGGTCTGGATTAGAAGAGTAGTTTTGTTTGCAATAGGGTTTTGCTCTGTAGTCCAGACTGGCCTTGAACTCACAAGAGATTCACCTGTCTCTGCCTCCTTGGCATTAAAGGTGTGCACAACCTTGTCCAGCAGAAGAGTGGTTTCTTCTTTAAGTTTTTAAAAGTTTCTTAGCCGAGCGTGGTGGCACGCCTTTAATCCCAGCACTTGGGAGGCAGAGGCAGGCGGATCTTTGTGAGTTCAAGGCCAGCCTGGCCTACATAGTGAGTTCCAGGACAGCTGGGGCTACAAGGAGACCCTGTCTCAAAAAGACAAAAAAAAAAAAAAAGTTTCTTTTATTTATTTTTATGTGTATAGTGTATTGTCTGCACGCAAGTGGACCCATGTTGTGCAATGCCCGTGGAGGTCAGAAGAGGGCATCAGATCCCCTGGAACTGGAGTTAAGGATGGTTGTTAGTCACCATGTGGGTACTGGGAATCGTACCTGGGTCCTTCACAAGAGCATCCAGTGCTCTTAACCACTGAGCTATTTCTCCAGTCCCAGAGAGTGGTTTCTGAACCAAGGAAATGAATATGAATCTGAGTGGGTTGCTTTGTAAATATAAACATGGTGGTGTATGCTTGTAATCAGAGCACTTGAGAGACTAAGACAGATCAAGAATCAAGGCTAGCTTGGGCGACAAGTCACAAGATCTCATCTACCAAGCAACACTGCACATCGGTGGGCTTGTGTTCAGAACAGAAAAATGTTGTGTTCAGAAATATGTGAAAAAAATTTCAGTGCACAGAGTCTGAGAAATGGCCATTCCACTTGAGGGAACGGCTCCAGTAGCTGTATGTGCAGATATTCATGGGCCCAGCACTTCTAACACTAGCAAGAGTGGGACACCCTGAACATTCCTGGGAAGAGGAGCTGACAAGTGGTGGTCTACCATTGACAGAAAGCCAAATGATCTTGAAAAAAGGAAGCCATGGAGCTTCCTGTGCCCACAGAAAAAAGCCATGAAATAGACAGACCTGGGTGGAAAAGGCAAGATAGAGCAGCAGAGGGGAGGTGCTCCACTGTGTAAGAAAAGGACATGTTAGTGACACCATTGTTAGTGACAAACTAACTGAACTGGTGCAATGCAGAGAATTTCTGGAGGGAATTGTCAAGCCCAGACACAATGATTATCAAGGCACTAGACATTAATGTTTCACCTGCTTTTTGAAAGTTTGAATTCTAAATCCACATCTATGCATGTATATTACCTACATACATATATTTTTATTTAAAAAAAAATTTTAATTTTACATGTATGTTTTGCCTGCACATATGTAAGTGCACCATGTACATGCAATGCCTGGGGAGGCCAGAAGAGGGCTTCGGATCCCCAGCACTGAGTTACAGATGGTTGTTAGTCACCATGTAGGTGCTGGTAACTGAACCCAGGTCCTCTGCAAGAGCAGCTAACGGTCTTAACCACTAAGCCATCTCTCTAGCTGCTATATATGTGTATTTTTAAACCTACAAAATTAACTCCAGCAAAATGCCCCTAGAGACACCTCTCTATAGATCTCACGCATCATTCTCCTAGGGGGTAGGACCCAGGCATCTAGATTTTGAAGGTATCTCTAATAATAAACTGAGGTAACCTAGACATTGCAGGGCTCTGGGGTGTGAAGGGATGGTGGTAATGGTGGCGGGGGGCGGGGGTTGTTGAGGCAGACTTCAAGGACAAACTTGGCCACAAGGCATTGGAAGGATCTGAAGAAGACTTTGAATGCTGAGCATGTAGAGCTAGATGTAGAGGACTCCTAGTAGGAAGGATTGGGAAATGGAGTGAGGCTGGTTGAAAAAGGGAAGAAATGTTTCACTCACCGTGGGTCCTTTCTCTTCCAGGTTTGGTTTTCACTCCTGGGAATTAAGTGGGCTAGGCCACAGCCCTTTCCAGACTTGCTACCCTAGGACCTGCTTTTGTCTCATCTCATTTAATATTAAAGGAGTTAGAGAGGGTCCCCAGCTTTGCACATGTCCATAGGGCTCCACACCTGTGCAGACTGTAATCAAATATTTGGAGTCTACAGAAAGGTCAGACCAGGGAACTTGGGCAGTGCAGCCCTTCTACGACGTCCCCCTAAGGAGAAATAGCAGATGGCATTCTGCAGAGATGCCCTTCCTCGGCTTTTCATTAATAATTTAGTCACTACTGAAAACCTCTTTTGTCATTTTTGAAGTTTGGATTGCAGAAACTTGCACCTTGACTTGCTTTACCATGATATTCTAGGCGAAGGGTTCGCGGGCTGCAACTCTAGGTCCCCAGTTCAAACCAGACAGCTCTGCAGGGGAAAGAGCTTAGCAGCCCTAGGGTGGGGCCTGGCTACACTATGATGATGCTGTGCTCTGGAGGTCAGAAATTAAATCTGCAAGGTTACGGTGAAGCTAATCTGCCTGCCAGTGTATATCCAGGACTGCTTCATTGCTGCAGCATCTGAGATTTGTTGACTAAATGAGCAGTTCACACAGTCATCTCTGTCAAGTCGCTTTCTATGACTGAGCCTCAGTTTCCTCTTTTGGAATACAAAGAAACAATTGTAAAGACTTTCCAGGGTTACGTGAGGGTCCACTGAGAAAAGAGGGATAAAAGTGCTTTGTAAAGCAAAACAGGCTAGACAAATATTACAGCTCCAGAACCAGGGGTTGCAGAGATGGCTCAGTTAAAAGCACTGGCTGCTCTTGCAGAGGAATTGGGTTCAATTCCTAGCACCCACACGGCGGCTAACAACTGTCTGTAACTCCAGTTCCAGGGGATTCAATCCCTTTTCTGGCCTCCTTAGGCGTTGCACACACACGGTGCACTTACACACATGCAGGCATAACACTCATACACATAAAATGAAAATAAATAGGCTGGGTGTGGTGGCGCATGCCTTTAATCCCAGACAATGAGTGTTAGAGACAGGCAGATCTCTGAGTTTGAGGACAGTTTGGTGAACACAGTGAGTTCCAGGCCAGCCAGGGCTAGATAGTGAAACTCTTGTCTTGTGGTAATACAATAATAATAATAATAATAAATAATAATAATAACAACAACAACAAATAAATTTTTAAAGATTCAGAACCAATGTGCTGAAAACAAAACATAATGACTATACATGCGACTGAGCAAATTTACCAGAAAGTACTTGGCAAGTGATAATTCATTAGACTGAAAGGGACAATACAGATTACTCCAGTCTACTGCCCATTGTTCACATGACATTTCTTAGGCTGTCTCTGTTCCACAGGAGCATGAAAAAATCCCTCTGGAAAACTTTTGTTAAGATTTTGGTTATGCGAAGCATGGTTGCAGTCACAATCATACCCTGTATATGTCTGGCCTCAGAAAATTATTTCCTTAGGGGCTGGAGAGATGGCTCTGCAGTTAAGAGCATTGACTGCTCTTGCAGAGGACCCGGGTTCTATTCCCAGCACCCACACAGCAGCTATGAACCATCCTTTACTCCAGTTACAGGGGAATCCAAAGCCCTCTTCTGACCTCTGAGGCATTGCATGACACAGGTGCCCTCACCTACAGGCAGGCAATACACTCATATACATAAAATAAAAATAATATTTTAAAAAAGAAAATATTTGCTTAGGTAGACTGGCACTCGGATCCTGAGGGCGGCTACTGGGGGCTATGGAGGGATGGGCTTGCTGGTGATTGTTCTGCCTCATGACCAAGTTTATGCTGGGAGTGGGGGGTGCTGACACCAAGGGGAGGATGACCAGCAGAGAGATCTTGGCCTGTACACTTCATCAACTTCCTGGCTGTACACCAGGACTGAACACTGGTGCTGTCCACAGCGGCCAGCCACTTAGGAAGTACCAGTCCATTCTACCTTCCCTCTGCTGCAGCTAAGGAAACCTGTCCTGAGCTCCATCATCTAGTTCTTCTGTGTTAGGAACTTTGAGACAAGTCTCTTCCTGCCTTGTAACTGACTCCTCCAGCTGGGCCAAGCAACACCCACCTTACCTTCTCTGATGGGGGCTGACTGGGAATTCCAATGGACCCAGAGGTGGAACAGATAGGCAGACACAGACACAGACACAGACACACACACACACAGACACACACACTCACAGAGCACAGCTCTTGGAGGCTTCTCATAGAGTGTGAGGATACCTAGTTTTTTCCCCTTTTTCTTTTTTGAGACAGGGTCTCACTATGCAGCTCTGTCTGGCTTAGAACTTGCCAGGTAGATCAGCCTGGCCTTGAACTCAGAGATCCAACTGCCTCTGCTGGGTTTACCTCAGTACCTCTAATTCTTCTACTTTATAAAATTCTAAGCCAGCACTCAACCCTGACCTTAAGGATCTTCAGAAAGCAGTTTTGTGGACCTTAAAAAAATGTGTCTACATGCCTTGTTCAAGGGGCAAGAAGGCTCAGATCCCTGGGCTGCTAGCAGCAGAGGTTTCCTTTCTAAGCAGCAGGGCTGAACTGTGAGAAAAGCAAGAGTTTGGAGACAAGCAGCCTTGAGTTGGAGCCATATTTCCCTTATCTGTAAAACAGGGATAAGTCCACCTGCCTCTGGCTTGCTGCACAGATTTCATGAGGGTGTCTGTGGAGGCCCTGGCACAGAGCCTGCCACAGAGTAGGTGCATAAGGAATTCGTTCACACTGCTGCTTCCTTCTCCAAACCAGCTGCACACATCTTTCTCCTGGATCTGCAGTCCCTGCTGGGCTCTCCTCAGGGAGCACATCCTCTAATAACCCATCTGTTCTTCCCAAGGGCTCCACCCCAGCCTCACCCTCGTCTCATCAGGGTGCTCCGAGAGCCTCCTCCCTGTCGACACTTTTATTCATACCAATTCACCCAGCCTGTTTCATCTTTAAAAGTCTTCCCTTGTACTATCCCTGGCTCTTTATAAAACTTTCCATGGTTTCCCAAAGTCTTTGCTATTCAATGCTGCCTATAACTAACCTCCTAGACTCTCCTATACCTTCTAGCCAGAGCCCTGAGGCATCAGCAAAACTAGTAAGCTAGCTAGCTCTGTTCTCCAAACGCACATACCTTCCAACCCCACCCCTCTTAAGCAAGCCATTCTCCAGAATACCAGCCCCACCCTCAGCCAATCCAACCCCCTCAAAGGGTTCTTGTTCCACTGGCTCAGGCTCACTTCTTCCTTCTCAGACAATGCCTTTCCTCAGCAGCCACTTAATTACAGACTGTCAACACAGTCTCTCATAATTGTAGGCCTTGTCTCCCTCATCAGGCCCTATGTTCCCCTGGTCCGTTCTTCCCCTTTCTCCCTGAGTAAGCCTGCCCAGACTGGGAGGGCAGGTCCGGGTAAGGGAGGGTTTCCCTAGCCGGAGTCAACTCCCAGCTGATTCCAGTCCCACCACTTGGGACCACTTCTCTCATCCTTCAACTATGCAAGCCACTACAGAAAAGAAAGAGACCTGGGCTTGGGGGGGGGGGGGGAACGGCCGCCTCTAACCCGGCCCCGGGATGGTCTTTTTTTGGGAACCCCAGGCTTTGCTTTTTTCCAAAAAAAAAAAAAGAGCCCGGGGGTGGGGGGGGGGGGGGCAACGCCTGACTCTAACCTGGCCCTGGCATGGTCTTGTTCTGGAATCCCCAGGCTTGCTTCCTTACCAACAAGAAACAAATCATCTTTCAGCTTTAGAATTCAGATTTTTATTGTCTTCAAAGCAGCCTTGGTTTGTAGGAACAATGGGGAAGAAAGCAGCTGATTCCAGCTCAGGCTGAGTTAGGAAAGGTAGCACTGGGAAACCTGGGAACCTGATCTGCCTTCACACAACACACCTCATCTACCTCATTAAACTGCTGTTGACGTCTGGATTTCATTGTTGCTCAGGTGTTCCATTTCACAGCCTTCACCCTGGCCAGCCCTCATGGTGTCTGTTGCCAGGAGGGCTCAGCCTGGAAAGGTGACTTGCTGCTACAAATAACCAGTCCAGCCCAAAACAAAGCAGGGTGTATAAACTGTCACTTCTTAAGGAACCTTTAATCCCCAAGTTCCCATCCTCATGCATCACCCTGTGAGGTAGGTGTTTCCATCCTACTCTGACTGGAAGAAAACTGAGGCACAAAAAATTGGCTAGATCAAGGTTAGATAGCACAGACAAGCAGGCTACTACATATGCACTGGCTGCTCTCAGTTCAGCTCTTTCCGGAGCACAGCCAATAGGCACTCAGCACCAGAATCCTTGAGTGGATTCATTCCTGCTCCCAGACCTGCCAAATGAGCATATCTGGGGACAGAGCTCAGGAACCTAAAACCCATAATGATAAGGAATCAGCATTCTGTATATGAGGAGACTGAAGCACTGAAGATGAAGTGATCTGCTAGTCACTAACTTTAGGCAAGTATATGAACCTAGAACTGAGCTCACAGTTGGGGCCAGCTGGGACTTCCTGGACCAGCAGCATTGGACAGTGTGGGCAACCTAAGGGAACAGAGAGCACCAAGGGGAAGGAGGGACATATGGCACATGTAAAAGTTTAACCGGCAGTACATTCTCAATGTAGCTTGTGGAGCCCTGGGGAGTGAAGACCTGCACAGGGCCACCACAGCCATCTTCCCCCAAGAGACAGGGAGACACCTTCCCAAGTTCATCTGGGAGGAAAGCCTGTAGGCGGGTGGCATCTACACCAGGCAGTGGCCCTCAGGGCATGTTGGGTTGCTGTTCAGGATGAAAAGCTGGGAGAGAGGGTGACTCAGTTCCAGCGCCTTTAAATGTGAGATGAGCTCAGAGACTGGGGAAATGTCAAACAAACCCTAGCAGAACAGGTGTCAGAGCAGGAGCTAGAGGGGCAAGCTACCAGACAGAAGCGGCAAACTTGAAGCAAAGCTGTGGACAAAGAAAGTCATCAGGAAGACTAGAGCCCGCCCAGATACTGCCATGCTGAAGGACCCTGAGTGGGTCCACATCCCTCTCTGGGCCTCTTACTCTGAATTCACAAACAGGGAGAACCTTACTAGCTTTTCATAGCCTTCCAGGACTGTTGTGAGGATCAATAGTTACACAATACTTCACAAGGCCCTGGAGATTAGTGGATCGCTCCTATTACTACTATAATAGTGGTGCTTTCCTTGTTACCTGAACCCCAACCACAGAGGTGAGGGGAGAAGCTGGGGCTGTCTTGTTCCCACAAAGAAAAACATGACCCAGATATTATGGAGAGAAAAGCTCACGTTTATTAAGAGCCTACTGTGTACAGGTACATGTTTATATATGTATAATCTCATTTAATCTTCACTGTAATCCTATGGGTATAAATTATTTTTTTAGTCCAGATGAGGAAACTGTAGCTCAAAGTAACCTGCCTAAGACTGTACAAGCACTGAGAGGGAGACATTAAAACCAGGTGCGTATGTTTTAAACCCCACATTATTCTTAATCTGGAACAACTGTTTATGAGGCTGTCCATGAGGTATACTGACTCAGCTCAAACACTACCTCTCTTGGAAGCCTTTCCAACCTACACAGGACCTCTAGCCCATGAAACCCCACAGCTGTCATTAGCACATAGTTGGCAGCATTCAACATTCTCCCTCACTCTGGAGTCAGGCATACTTTTAAAAGGTAAAGTGACCTTTGAATTACTCAAGAATCTCAAATGTCAGAGCCGTAGAGACCCAAGAGATCATGCCATCCAACTCCCTCCTTCTTCAGAAGGAAAAAATGGAGATCCACTGGGAGACCAACTGTCTGAAGTCACTCAGCATTTTAGCTTCAGAGCTGGGAACAGAACCTTGGTATTCTGCCTCACAGTTTCTTTAAGGATCCCATGGTTTCAGAATCAGTCTCAAGACAAGGCTTGTTAGTCTCATTTAAATTAGGAAGGTGATACTCAAGGGAGTAACCTCCCTGAGTGGGCAACATACAGGAGCCAGAATCCTGAACCCTTCACTTCTAGGCAAGGGACCAAGCCCTTTTTCCTCCTGACTGCAAGTAATCCATGGGATGTGCCTAGCACAAAGTGCACAGAAAAAGATCTGTGTGTGTTGGAAATTGTCATTATACACCTGAGACCCGTGACATCCAGCATGGTAGTGACTTCAGAGGTAGGGCCATGGGATGGGACCCAGATGCTCAAACCTTTGCGGGTCTCTGGCTTTTCTGGGCCTCATCTCTGTTAAGACTAAGTCTCACTCCCTGCTTCAAAGTTCTAGGACATCTTAGGGTCACTGAAAGCAGACCACAGCTCTCTATGGAGTCTCTCTCAACTAGGGCCTTTGCCCCTCCCACCCCCACTATGGAAAAGCGGCCATGGCTCACTACCAAAAACTAACCCACTTTGTTTCCAAGTACCAATGTTTAAGCAGGGCCTACCCCTAAACAATAGATGGCACATAGAAAATCCACCTGTCCCCCAGCAGAGACACCTCTCTGAACACACCCACTTATCTTTACAAACTGTCTGAGGAAAGGCAACCTGGCATCACTGGGGACTCTGGACCGCCAGGTGCATTTCTGAACAACCACATGGGACTAGAGTTGAGTCCCGGGCCTGGATCACTCTCCCAGCTCTGGAGGAGCTAACTGCATACCCTCCCAAGGGGCAGATTTCACTTTCTCTGGGGCTGTTTAGAGGCAGGCTGACAGTTCATAAAGCATGTCTACAAATGTCTTGTTTGATCTTCACAACAACCCCTCTCAACCTTCCCCCACCCCGTTTTTTTTTTTTAACAGATGGGAAAACAGACTTAGAGTTCAATGGTATCACTCAAGGTCAAAACCCAGTCTAAGACTGCCAAACCAAGGGTGGTCACAGTACAATCAACTCCTTTCCTAACTTATCTTGAATTGTTCTCAGCAGGACCAAGTCTCAGACCCCTGTTCTCTGCTCACTCTGGGTGGCCTGCAAAGTTCTGGCCACAACCCTACAGCCCAGCTGCCTAAGAGGCCACACCCCCCTGCAAAATTTTATTACTCAAATTGGCAAGAAAGCAGCCCCCACCCTCAGCCAGGTCTAAATAAACGCCCAAGTGATATCACATCCTGCTGTGGGATCCAAAATAGCCCAGGCCTGCCCACAAGCGATCACAAAGTGCTAGGCCATGCAGGGCCAATCCGGCAGAGATGCCCAGCCCAGGGCGCCCGCATCCACACACTTAAGCAACTAAAGCAGAAGCCTCAGAGCAGGAAGCCCCCCGCCCCGAATCCCTTCTCCGCCAGACAGCCTGGCCCCGCCCTCCTTGTCCCCTTTGGCCCGGAGGCCCCACCGCCTCCTTGCCCCAGCGCCAGCCCCTGCCCCAGCGCGAACCCCATGGAGCCTCGGCCGCGGCCAGCCTGCGGGACGACTCCGCCCGGCCCGACCCGGACATCCCACCACTCACATTGCTTCAAGAGCTCCAGACACAAAGCCATGAGGGCCGGATGGGGGTCAGAGACCCAGAGACCCAGCAGAGACAGAAAAAGGGAGAGGGCGAGAGATAAGGAACAGAGAGAAGGGGCGACAGGGGGTCGGGGGCGGAGAAGCAAGGGGGGCAAGAGCCCCGGGCAGAGAAGCAGGCTCAGAGGGAGCGCGGGACACAACGATGAGACCACCGACACAGAAGCGCGGGATAGAGGCAAGGGGAGAAGGCGGGGGACCCGGGTCCAGAGAAGTGGGGCGTTCGGAGAACAAGGAGGGACAGCGACAGCAGACAAATCCAAGCAAAGGTAGAGACAGGCGCTCAAGTCAGGGAGCTGGGGAGATGCTGGGGGCTCAAAGAGTCCTTCCAAAGGACGCAGGGGTCTGGCAGATACCGGGGACCCCACAGAAGAGGGAAACCCTGAGAGAATAGGGGCACGCGGAAGACCACTCCCCAGGAATCAGGGAGGACCCCCCCCCCGGGTGATGTGCGGTAAGCTCAGGGGAGCCCTGGGGGAGTGGAGCGTGTTCGGAAGGACAGGCCCCAGATCTAGGGGCGAGTCCCGAAAAAGGGGGGTGCCCGAACCGAGGCTGCGGGAGGCGAGTGCTAGGAGTCGGGACCTGACACCCGGGAGCAAGGGAGGGGCCGAGAGCGCAAGGGCAGAGACAAAGAGACAGCAAGCCAGGGAGAGACAAAGCGGGCTGGCGGGGACGGGGCCGGGCTGGTGGCCGGACAGACGGAAGCGCGGGTGGGCGGGCGGACAGACGGTGGGGGAGGACGGGGGCAGGGCAGGGTAGGGCCGGGCGGGGGCGGCGCCCGTCTCCTCGCGGGGCCGCGGCTGCTCCGGGCGGCGCTGGGCGAGCCCCGGGCGTCCGGGCTGAGGAGGCGGCGGCGGCGGCGACGTGAGTCGTACAGACGGACGGAGTGACGGACGGATTGGCGGCAGCTGCGGCCAGCGGCGGGCACTCACCCTCCTCCCTCACGCGGCCCAGCCTGAGGCTCCGGTTTTGTACGCCCGAGGGGCGGGGCCTCCGGGTTAAAGCCCAGCGTCTGCCCCGCCCGACCCCGCCCCCCGCGTCAGCCGCGCGCGCACCGCCCCGGACTCCGGGGCCGATCCGGGGCGCGCGCAGCCGGCTAGGCACGTGGTCCAGTACGCACGCGCAAGCGCGTTCAGCGCTGCTCACGCCCAGGCCGTCCCTGAAGGGGAGTGCGCGCCCACGACGGCACGCGCATGCCCGTGCTGGGGGAGGGCGGGGGAAACGGCTCCGCCCTCCCGAACCGCCCAGCCAAACCGGTTCCAGCTGGAACGCAACACACGCTCTGTGCAGGAAGCGGGGAGGCCAGCCTGGTCCGCCAGCGACTCGCGTAGCAGAGGATCAGAGGAGCCATCGGCGGTGGCCTAGGAATCCGGCCCCGCACAGTAAGGTCCTAGCGACTCAGCGGCCTGGTGCTCGATCCTCTCCATCCTGGGCTGTGCTCACTAGGGGTCCTAGAGATGGGGTCCCAGATGACACCAGTGGTCTTGGACGAGATGCGCATTCCACCGTCCCGCGTCTTCCTATCCTTAAAATGAGCCCCAGACCACACCGATTGAGTCTAAGAGGACACTTCTCCCCGTGAATCTCCTCTCCTCTCGCAGACCTGGTCCTCTCCTTGCAGCAGGTCTGCCAGCCACAGACCCAGCTCCATCTCGCCTTGCTGGGGGAACCAGACTCAGGCAAGTCAAGCCCCTTGCCTGTTATGTGCATATATTTTCCAGAACACCGAATGCAGAGGAGTATCTTACACGGAAGGCTGTGAGGAATGCAGAAGGCAATAGTGTTTCCAGGAAACATCTGCTTTTTAATTAAGGTGTAATGATAATGAAAGTGATGGAGGGTTGGTGAGTTCCTTGGATGCCAGGCACTGTGCTAAGCACTTTCAAAGTAGTTTGCTGCATCCTACTGGCAGCTAATCATCGTGTTCCACTTTGCTATTCACTTTCTAAGTAAAGGCAAAAAGAAAAATTCATCATAGGACCTGACATCCCTACTCAGCTGGGCATGAGGTCTCTATCTCACCTCCACCTTCTCAATTCAATAGCAGACTCCTGTGTAGCCTTGGGCAAATCCCATTTCCTCTCTGGGACTCACCAGCCCCATGTGTCCCCCAGAGAGAAACTAGTCACAGACAGGATTTTCACAGTGGGGTCCTTGATTGACCCCCTGAATCCAGTTCAGGCAGAATTAATTCATGGGCAGCTTCAGTTTGTACTTCACCAAGTTTGAGACTTTGGACCTGCGGAAATTTCAGCACTCTTCTGATGGTCACACACACACACACACACACACACCCCTGGGGAATTTCAGCACTTGGCTGATGGACACATGCACACACACACACACACACACACAGTCTTTTTGAGACAGGGTTTCCCTGTGGTTCCAGCTGGCCTGGCACTCCCTATGTAGACCAGGCTGGCCTCAATCTCACAGAGCTCTCCCTGCCTCTGCCTCCCGCTAATGGTGATATTTTAAGGTCCCAGAAGACTTAATGGAGCACCTGCTGTGTACTGGGTCCTTGCCCAAGAACCCTAAGTGTCAGGCTAGCCTTCCTAGGAAGTGGAGTTGACTAGACCCTGGCCTGAGGAGGAAGCCAGGCAGGACTCAGACCCTCCTCTAATCTCCAGCCTGGGTTTCCCCTCACAGGGAGAGTGAACAAACTCCGTGGCAGATAATTGCACCCCAGCCCCAGGGGCCCAAATGGCAGTTAGAGAAGCCAGGCCTTTTCTCACATCCCTTCTCACCATGCATCCAGCTGTCCTCCCTCATTCTACATCTAACCCTTAAAGAATCTTCTTGACTAGATTTTCAGATCCCATCTAGGAGTTGCATAAACCCCACCCTCACCCTAGCATTGCTATATTACACACTTCTTGCCTGCAGCCTGAGTTGTTTCTTATGTGTAGTTCTCCATGTTACTCAGAGCCAAAGCCAGAGTTTTTCCATGGCCTGTGGTTAGGCCCAAGCTCCCCAATTCCCTCTGCCTCATCTCTCACCTGGGCTCTCTCCCTAGCTCTGTCCCAACCACACTGACCTGGGCTCCTCCTGCTACAGACCATGCACCCTTCTCCCTCAGGACCTTTGCATCACTCTCCACCCTGCCTGGAGCATGTTCCCAGCACCTCATTTCCTTGAAGCCTTTACTAAAAAAAATCCTTTTTCAATGAGTTCTACCCTATTTGCCTTGTCTATACTCCAACACCCTTCCCCCTCTTCTGCTACCAGTCCTAGGACCTCTTACACTCTGCAACTTTCCAGTGAGCTTATTTAGGTTTATAGTTTTGTATCCCCCACTTCCAATGAAATATACTGTCATGCAAGTGTTTCCTCTTTTGTGTGTGTGGGGGGGGTCCTCACTGTATAGCTCTGGTTGGCCTGGAACTTGCTATGTAGACCAGGTCGACCAGGGTGGTCTTGAACTCACAGAGATCCACTTGCCTCTGTCTCCTGAGTGCCAAGATTAAAGGTGTGCACCACCATTCCTGTGGTGCACATTTTGTTTACTGAGGTGTCATCATGCCTATAGCATAGCCTGGCCTGTGGTGGATGACCAGTACATATTTATCAACAAAAGTTCCTTTCATTGCAAAGCTCACATCACTAATTGCCTTTCACAAAGCTACTGCAATTCTGTCTCTCCTCCATGTGACTTCTATCTCTTGAGGGAGGCAGGATGCCCTGCCTTGTCTTGTCCAAAAGTTTCAGTTCTGGATTGGAGGCCTGACCATCAATCCTTGAGTTGTCTGACCACTATTTCTTTCAATTGCTTAAAAACTAGAAGAGTGGAGGCTGGAGAGATGGGTCAGTAGTTAAGAGTACTGGCTGCCCTTGCAGAGGACCTGGGTTTGATTCCCAGCACCTACATGGCTGCTAACAACCATCCATACTCCAGTTCCAGGGAATCCAGTGCCCTCTTCTGACCTTCACACGCATTGCATGACATGGGTACACTTACACACATGCAGGTAATACACATAAAATGAAAATAATAAATATTGTTTAAAAATTAGAAGAGTGGGCCCAGCATGGTGGTACATATGAGTTTGAGGTTAGCCTGGTCTATATAGCAAGTTACAGGCCAGCCAGGGCTACAGGGCTACACAGTCAAATCCTGTCTCAAAAACAAAACAAAAAACAACAGTGATCTATACACTTAGCATATAGCAGGAACTTAGTTACCCAGGAACATCCTGGGCCAACGGCTTGGTGGAAACCGAAGAGGAAGCCTGCCTCTGTCAATGCTTTCTATTGAGAGGTACCTATTTCAGCAGTAGAGAAGTTTGATTCCAGGGGCCTCCTGAATCCTGTCACTCTGACCCTATGGCCCCTCACAGGCCTCACTGTCCTTTGCCTGGACCACTAGTGCAGCCTCTGACCATCTTGCTCATGCTGCTAGATGATTCTCCTGGTCTTTGCCACGTCCTTGATTGCTTCCCTCCTAACTCCTACAGGACAGTGAAGAAAGAACTCAGGCTTTTAAGTCAGGTTGATCTAGGTGGGAAACAGCTCCTTGACCTACTTGCTGAGTGACCTTAACTGTGACAACGCCTCTAGGCTGCATCACTTTGTGAAATCCTCTCTCCCCCCGCAATATGTGTGTGTGAGCGCGCTGGGATCAGACGTGTAACTCTGGTCATAGCACACATCACTAATTGGTAGCATATTTAATTGGCTTGACTAAATCTTGGTCCTGAGCTCCAGGATCAGAAATGACACATGCATCACAGGCTATTTGCAATCTCTGCTCCTTGGGGTTCCTCTCTGCCTTTCACTCTGGGGATTGGATGGGTTGAACTGACAGGAGCCTGCAGTGTAATAACTAGAGATTAGGGTGGGCTAGGTTTGGGAGGTAAAATGACTGAGGGATTTTGCCACCCTCTCTTCCTGTATATGTGGGTGGGAGAAGAGAAGGGAATCAGAAGAAACTAGTAGAGTTCTGAGGGAATGAGAGAAGAGACAAAGAAGGAAGGGAAAAGCAACTTGTGACTTGGATGGTCACAGATGAGACTCAAGCAAAGCCTCAAAACTCAGATAGTGAATGTGAGGCCCAGGGAGGGGCAGGTACCTTCTCAGAATGACACAGAAAGCTGAAACTAGAACTCAGGGCCTCTGAGCAGAGAGCAGGGGTGTTTACTGGACTGGAAATTATCCATCTCAGCCTGGAGCTTTCAGTACAGATAGAGAATAGTCTCAAATGTGTGCACTTGTGCGTGTGTGCCTGCGTGTGCATGTGCACATGCACCCAGGTGTTCAAATGCATCGGTGTAGAGTCTAGTTAGCAGAAGCAGGGGCACCACACAGCAGCCAACCCCACTCCGGGCTGGCTGGGGCCCCTGTGTGATGTACTAGCGTCTTGTGAATTCAAAGAGAGTGGGAGAGACACAGAAAGGAGGAGGGGAGAGCCAGAAACTGAGAAGGAAGGGAGAAGGAACAGAGGGCTGAGGGAAAAACAGAAGGCAAAGATTCGGGGAGGGGGGGTGTGCTTCAGGAAGAGAAGGGAGGAAGGGAGCAGGAGGGAGGCTTGTCACTGTTCTTTCTTCCATCTCTCTCAGAGGCATAAAGAGAGGAGAGGCAGGATCAGAGGCAGACTAAAGGGTCACAGCACCCATGTCACCTAGGTGTCCTTTGGCTGCATAGGGATATGTACAAGTGGCAGCTGAGCTGCTGTTTCCTTCTTGTCTCAGCTGGAGCTGACCAGTCTGCCAGTCACCAGCCACAGCTATTTCTGGAATGTGGAATCTGGGTCAGAGAGGGGGAGGGAGGGTAGCAGTGGCAGCAATGGAGCTGGGAGGCTGCCAGCTTCTGAGTAGTGGGAGGGCAGCTCCACACCCTGCCTCAGGCACTCCTGAGCACTTAGTTCTGCCAGGCTCCCACTGCCTCAATATCCACCCCTCACCCATATCTTCCCACCTGCTTGCATCTGGTCTGCAAACTGAGACAGAGACAAAAGAGTTCTCATGCCTCTCAGCAACACAGGGACTCAAAAAGTGGGCAGGTGAGGGGCAGGACACTGATGGGGGAACCTTCTGAGCAGAGATGAACCCTGAAGGGAGACAGTGGCTGTGTGTTGGCCTATGTGTAGAAGGAGGTGACCACAGGCTGGATTGGCATGTATGGTTGTATGTTTTACACTGATTAAGGATGCCCCATATGTATGTGGGGGTGCTGTTCACAATGTAGACATAATCACATTATAGAATTATTATAACAAGTTTCTGGCAGATGGAAGTAATGAACCTTATTCTAATGGAAACTATACATCATGGTGACTTATCAGCACATGGTGAAGTGTCTAAGAAGCTGAGGCCTTCTCTTACTTAACTCAGCACAAAACTGCCACAGGGAACAGCTACAGCTCTGGCCACAGACCTGAAAATGTGGTGGCTTTGGTTTTCCTTGGAGGCAGGTGAGTTTACGTGCTGAGCATGAAGGGAACAGAGGGTAAAGAAAAGCAGGTGTGTGGTGGTCGCTGTGGAAACCTGCAGTAAAGGTTAACAGGAAAACTTGGGAGTGGGAATCTATCAAGGCACGCTTTCCTCAAAGGCATGGGTGTGGGAGCCTTGATGGAGACACACAGGTATGTACTTGTGTGCAGGGGTGTGTTGAATTAGGTGTACATATATACATGTGAAAGTATCGGTATGCATGTGTTTTCACATCTACTTGCTTTGTGTGTGCACACATGTCTATGTATGTGGGCACAAATGTGTGAGGGTATGTGTGCACATGCATATGGAGGCCAGAGGTTGATGTTGGATGTCATCCTCAATCTCCACCTTATGGAGGCTAAGCAATGAGCTGCAGGGACCCAACTCTTTGCCTCCCCAGTGCTGGAATTACAGGCTTGTGCTGCCACACCTGGATTTTCCTTCTGTGGTTTTTGGTTTTGTTTTTTTTTGAGATAGGGTCTCCCTGTAGCCCCAGCTGGCCTAGAACTCACTATGTAGATCAGGCTGGACTCAATCTCACAGAGATCTGCCTGCCTCTGCCTCCTGAGTGCTGGGATTAAAGGGGTGTGCCACCACACCCAGCTGGATTTTCTTTTTCACAACTCTGAAGAATGGATTTAGGCCCTTATGCTTGCCCTTTACCGACAGAGCCATCTTCCCAAACCTGTTTTCATACTACACACATACACGTTTAGGGGCACCAGTCTTTCTATATATGTAGGTGCATATGTGCACATGTGTCTGGGCAGGTGTGAGTTGTCACAAAATACTTTTTAAAAAATTATTATTTTGGGGTCTGGAGAGATGGCTCAGCAGTTAAGAACACTGTTCTTGCAGAAGACCTGGGTTTGAATCCCAGCACCCACATGGCAGCTAACAACTGTCCATAACTCCAGTTCCAGGGGATCCGGCAGCCTCTTCTGTCCTCCATTGGCATTGTACGACACAGGTATACTTACCTACATGCAGGCAATACATGCAATACACATAAAATAAAAATAATAAATAAAAATTTTTAAAATTATTTTTAGCCAGGCGTGGTGGTTCACGCCTTTAATCCCAGTACTCAGGAGGCAGAGGCAGGCGGATCTTTGTGAGTTCAAGGCCAGCCTGGTCTACATAGTGAGTTCCAGGACAGCTGGGGCTACAAGCAGACCCTGTCTCAAAAAGACAAAAAAAATTATTTTTATTTTTTTATGTGTATGAGTATATTGCCTGCATGTATGTGAGGGCACCCATGGCATGCAATGCCACAGAGGTCAGAAGAGAGCTTCGGATTCCCCTGGAACTGGAGTTAAGGATGGTTGGTAGCCGCCGTGTGGGTGCTGGGAATTGAACCCAGGTCCTCTGCAAGAGCAGTCAGTGCTCTTAACCACTGAGCCATCTCTCCAGCCCCCAAAATACTTTCTTGACTATATCTGTTTAGGTAAAAGCCCCCAAACAGAATAATTGGAGCCCTACACCTCTACATTTAATAACAAATGCTGGTTCGTCCATATAGAATATGCACAGTGTGTGTCTATATGTGTTTTTTTATTGCTTAACCAATGTTAATAATTATTGTTATTATTATTACTGTGGGGTTTTTGTTTTGTTTTGTTTTTGAGATAGGGTCCCCCTATAGTTCTAGCTGGTCTGGAACTCATTATGTAGACCAGCTGGCCTCAACCTCACAGAGATCTGTCTACCTCTGCCTCTCAAGTGCTGTGATTAAAGGTGAGCAGCACTACGCCTGGTATATTAATTTTTAAATTTATTTTTATTTTTTATTTTATGTGTATGAGTATTTTGCCTGTAAGTATATATAAGTGCACCCATGTGTGCAATGCCTGAGGAGGCCAGAAGAGGGCAACAGATTCCCCTGGATCTGGAGTTACAGTCAGTTGTTAGCTGCCATGTGGGTGCTGTGAACCAAACCCAGGTCCTCTGAAAGAACAGATAGTGAGTGCTCTTAACTGCTGAGCCATCTCTTCAGCCCTGTATATTATTTTTTTAATGAAGCAAAGTTGGATTTTATTTTTAAAAGATTTTAGGGGCTAGTGAGATGACTCAGCAGGTAAAGGAGCTTGCTGCACAAACCTGGTGATCTTAGTTTAATCCCTAGAACCCACATAAAAGTGGAAGGAGAGAACCAACTCCATAAAGTTGTCCTCTGACCTCCATATGTACTCCATGGCATGCATGTTTACACACACACACACACACACACACGTCATGCGTGCACACATAATAAAAACAAAAATTGAAATATTTTAATGTAGATTTAAACATCATTATGTCAAGGGAGACATGACTCAAAATGGGCTGACTTTGGTAGAGGAAGTTACATAAAATTACAGACATAGAAACCTGCAACATATTTGAGGTAGGAGAATGGATTTCCTGATCAGCTTAGGCCAAAGTAGATGTATAAAGACATCAACCACTTTAATGTTCTAAGCTCCAAAGGTTATACTCTCAGTATAGGAGATATGCCAGGAATATTCCTGTTGGAGGGTATCTGCCCAATGAGTTGCTCAGAATGACTTCAGAATTGCCATGGTTCAGTAAGTCTGAATCCCTCTGATTTTTGAGGCATGTGAGTGGCAGTTATCCTGTCCTTATTTTGTCAAGTATGCTAGGGGCAGGAGGTGTTGGGCTACAGGGAAGGTGACTTGGGTTTTTAGATCATAGGTTGGTTGATCAAGAGGGGCTACAATCAGACCTGACACAGATCATGGGATCCTGATGCTATGATTAGATGAAACATTGGGGCATTTTGGGTAGGGATAAGTGTTTTCTATGTGGGAGAGGAATGAATGAATGAGTAGAATACAGCATAATGGATGCTTGCCCCTGAGACTTCACCTTGCTCTGTATCTACACCTCCTTTGCTATATGAAAAAAATCTCCTATAAAAGGCAAGAAGGTCCTCACCTTTGATTTTGAGTTCTATCCCATAACTTGCTTTAGTCAACGGGATGTTAGCAGATACCTGTCTATGCTGGACCTTGAATGTGCTTGTGTTGTTAGTTGGCCTTGCTTGCTTACCTTCTGCCCTCCCCATGAGAAGAACTCACCCTAGCTAGACTACTGATCCCAGGAGGACCTTTGATCCCAGGAGAATGAAAGACTGACAAACTTGAGGGCAGGAAGTAATATTCATTGTTGTATTATGTTTCTTATGCAGTGTGATGGAAGCAAGAGCTGAACCATCCCAGTTCCGGGATGTGCAGCTATTATGCTTCTTCAGGCACTAGTAATGGGGGTTGGAAGAAACTGGTGAGTAAGGGTTTATTTGCAGTAAATTTCTGTGGATGCTGTGTGTCCTTTCAAACCCATTCTTTAAGAACTTCTCAGGGTGTGGGGAATGTGGTCTGTACAGGAGGCCCCCATGGGACTATAGCAGAGCACTGAGACAGCCTGCCATTTGGAGGTTGTAGCATAGCTGCTTCAGCTCCAGCTTGGAGACCTCTAAAGTAGAGAAGCTGGTGGCCTACTTGATAGCAGGTCAAGAAAGAAGGCTGTACCAGAGCAGTTCATATTCAAATCCACATGCAATGGTGCTTCTTTTCAAATAGGTTAAATGGTTACCAGGAGAGAAAATAGAGATGGAGTTGTCTTCCGACAGCTCTGCCCCAGATGTCTGGCCAGCAGGACAGAAAGCAGATTGCCTAGCAGAGGCTGGGTGGAGATGAACTACCAGATGGAGAAGGTGAGGGGGCATAAGCAGCAGTGCCAGGAAAGAAGACATCAGGAAAACCCTTCAGGATAGGACAGAAAGCCAGCCTATGGCATCAGTGGTTCAGAGAGTCCCAACACCAGTAGAACCAGAAACAGCAATGACGAACAAAGCTCAGAGAAGACACGGACTACCACATACATCTAGCTCCCCACTGGTTTCCTGGCCATGGCAGGCCCCTAGCTGCAGGTGCACAAGATTTGGGGCAGATGAGTCTGAAGTTTTGAATTAGACTAGACTGGACTCTTAATATCTAAAATGAGATTGTGCTTTCAGTTCTAAATGTGGCTGGAGAAGCTTAGGGATCTGCCCTCAGATATACTCTGGGGGTGGGGGTGGGGCAGGAAGATTGGGGAGGGTGTGGAAGGCAGCTGTGGGACTCCTGTTTCTGCTCTGGCCCCCACAAAGACTAGCTCATTTAATCAATGTCAGTTACCTGTTTGTAGAACATCTGTGGAACTCAGGTTCATTCAGTGACATCAAACACCAGCTGAGCACTTGAAGCAGCTGTCTCTTCTTACAACAGTCCAACCCCTACTGTCCTTGGTTGTCAGAATTCAGAGTCAAGGTTGAGAAGCAGTCATAACCACTACTACTTGTGGGCCCACTACTACTATTTAGGGTCTGTGTGTGGTAAGAATGTGGCAGGTGAGCTTTCAACATAGTCTTCAGCTCCCCCAGGCTAACTGGGGTCTAGTTTAGAGATGGGGAAACTGAGGTTCAGGAAAGAGAACTAGCTAGCTAAAGCAAGATCAAGGTTGACTTGACTAAACCAGAATTTGTACAGTTTTTTCTTGGTCTTGACTTCTGTTTTTGCATGGCTTGCTTACCCAATGCACTCCTTCCTCTGCGCATGCAGAGGCCATCTTTGGAGGAGTCAGAACGTGCATCAGGAAGGCCAGGCCATTCCTGATGGTGAGTATGAGAGAAACCAACAAACTCAGCCCTTTGGGAAGGCTGGGAGCAGACTGCACCCCTTCATTACTGCTCTTCTTGCCTTCCTTGAAGGTTTCTGCTCTCCCTACAGGTTTGCCTACACTGCCTACCCCAAGTGGTACTTCCCTTTTAGTAAGCTCCACCTGCCATCCCGATGCTACTGTAAGACGAAAAGTAGCCAAGGATCCCTGGGTGCAAGCCCTCTCCATCATCTGCTCATGGGATAGTCTGTTTCTGTCACCCCCTTTTAGGCTCCAGTTTGCCAGTTAGTGGGATGTTTGACCCCAAGGCCACTTGCTCTCTATCATCCTTCTGGTGGTGATCAGCACCCTATGAATTCCTCCCCAGCATTTCCCCAGGCTGGTCCACCCAGCAGAGTTCCTGGGATCTCTTTGCAGATGACACAAAGCAAAACAAAACATCAAACGTCCTTCATTATGGTACTCACTTGGAAGCGTGCGACTGTTGCTGAGACTGCCAGTGCTGGGCGGTGGGGAGAGGGACTGCAGGGAGACACTGTCCTCCTCCTGCGAGCAGCCTGCCTGGATGGCTCGCAGGTAGCTGTGGCTTCGTGAGCGGAAGTAGCTGGGCAGTGGTAAATCAAGAGCTTCTGCTGCTGTGGACTCAGCTTCGCTGCAGGCCGACTCACAGGCTGCCTCGTACTGGTCGCTCAGATCTGCCTCTCGGACCTGTCCCAACAGAAGCAGGCATCAGAAGCAGGCATCTTTGCTGGTCCAGGGGAAAGGGGTACTGCTCAGCTTCAGGGCTTTGTCTAGCTGACTCTTAGCCCACTTCTCCACCCAACTCACTCGGCACAGATGGGCAGATGCAGCCCTTAAGAAGCAAACAGCCGGGGCTGGAGAGATGGCTTAGTGGTTAAGAGCACTGACTGCTCTTGCAGAGGACCCAGGTTTGATTCCCAGCACCCACATGGTGGCTACGAACCATCCTTAACTCCAGTTTCAGGGGAATCCAAAGCCTTCTTCTGACCTCCGTGGGTACTGCACGACACAGTGCACTCACATGCAGGTAATACACTCATACACATAAAATAAAAATAAATAAAATATTTTTAAAAAAGAAGTGAACAGCCTCTCTCACCTCTGGAGGCCTGCCTCTATTTTCCCATCTCTACAGTGAGAAGAGAGGAGAAATACTGCAGGGTGTTGGCAAGATTCAATCTTCTTGTCCACACTAATCAATTTAAAGATTTTAACAACACATCTGAATTTAGCATGAAAGAAGTCTGTGGTGCCTGCCCTGAGTATTGGAATGGGAGTTTCAGTAGGTGTGCTGGATATTTAGCATTTCAGTAGGTATGCTGGACCACTGTATGGTCCAATGCCTTAATTTCATAACAAAGCAAAACAAAACAAAAACCCCTAAGAGCCAGTGAGGGGGAGACATTTGTCAGGGGTACCCACTGAGGAAGGAGCAGAACCAGCACTCCAAACATAAATTTAAGGAGAAGTAATCAAGCCTTGGTTTCAGACTGGATGCTAGAGGATGGGGAAAGGGTCTGGAGTGGAGGCAGAAGCTAGAGATGAAGCTGATGTAATAGCCTGGTAAGAGAAGATGGGTTAGAACGAGGGGAGTGGCAGTGAGGATTAGGGCAATATAGAGAACAGTGCTGGGTAGATTTGCCATCTTACATCTGGTTCAACTTCATTTACATGGTTCCTAAGTGTCCCTCCAGAGATGACCACCTAGGATCCTGCAAATCAGAAGGTGGAGGTGTGACATGGAGGGGCCTTGTCACACATAAACTCTCTGAGGGTTCTGGAAGAGCTTTCTGACTCACATCTTAGGCTATGTTGGTAGCATGTAGATCACACAGCATAAGCTGAAGAATCAGCTGGCCACAGATAGACACTAGGTAGAGGTCTGAGGGCAGGCCAGAGCTAGAGAAGGAGAGGGTACAGGCAGACTGATCACCATGTGGAAGAAAGATGGGTCTGGACCAGCTCCAACCCAGCTGTGTAACCTCAGTAGCCCTGTGCTTTCTGAGCCTGCCTTTTCTTGTTTGTGTGAAATAGAACGGCCAGGGCAATTGTTTGTCTAACCATCAGGTCAAATGACTTGATGTGTCCTCACTCAATTGGGAAGGTCTGAATCTGTGCTGTCTAATACGGTATCCACAAGCCACATGTGGCTGCGCTATTTAGGTTTAAACAAATTAGAATTAAATAAAGTTAGGTGGTCATACTGTCCACATTTCACTGGCTCAGAAGCCACATGTGACTAGTGACAAGAAGTTACCTTGGACAAACATGGACGGCAGAACATTTGCCATCATTGCAGAAAGTTCTATTGGACAGGTCTGATAAGTTGAAATTAGGCCACATGGTATGCCCAAAATCACTCGGAGAGGATATTAAAGCAATCAGTGTATATCCTCCAGGATTGCAAACTGAGGTCTTGCTTTGGGGGCACAGCACAATAGAACAGCTCTGGAGACAGTCCACCAGAGCTTCCATTGTGGGTCCATCATTCCTTGCAATATGAATATGGGCAAGTCTGACTGACTCTGGCCTTAGTTTTCCATCTATAAAACAGGGCTAATTACAGCCTCAATTCCAAAGTGCTGTCAAGACTAAGAGAACTGAGTACTGTTACTCGTGCCTGTCACCTCAGCATTTGGGATGTAGAAACAAGAGTATCAGAATTTTAAGGTAGCCTGCACTACAGAGGGAGCTTAAGCCTAGCCGGGATATGTGAGACCCTATCTCAACTATAACCAGGAATACATGAGACAACTCATTGAATGCTCAGAAGAGAATCCAGGAAAGAGCCCCTGGTCACCTGCACCTCATAATGCAGGCAGGTGGAACAAGCAAATGTTTGTAATCAGTTGAGGCACTCCCAAGGTAGCAGGGAAGTGTGCTACACAAGTCTCCCTGAGGTATTACTGTGGGGGGCTGCCCTGGGGCTCTGCACGTTAACATCAGATGCTTAGCACATACCTGTGGAAGTGGATCACCTGGCCTACAGGAGACTCCTTGCTGAGGAACATATCATCCCTGTAACATGGGGGGAGCTGACACATAAGGCATCATGGCTGGAATCAGGAGGTAGCCAGTTCTAGCTTTGCTGATTTGTGATGTATGCCCTGGGACAGTCCCTTGCCCACTCTTGATGACAGGGGTTGAGTTCTGAGTACCTTCTGTCTCCCACTTTGTGGTCCTGGGGATGGGAGAGAAGGGGCCACCTCCAGGGGCAGGATGAGTGTTCATGAGACGTGTACTTCTCAGTCAGACAGAGCCACACTTGGCACTGCCTCTGCCAACTTTTGTGAAGTTTAAAGTCTCTACATTCACTTCAACACTCCCACATCCTTAAAGGTCGTGCTGGGGCTCTAGGAAGGAGAAAAGTCAGGGGATCTGGGGGGCTGGGACCTGGCAGCAGATACCATCAGCCCTCAACCTATCCTAACAAAAGTCTTCCTGGCCTTACCCAGGTTTGGGGATGTGAGGAGAGGCAGAGGGAGGTCGTCAGGGAGATGGTGTAGTACCAAACAGCTGACACTTCCAACCTGACCCATTCAGAGGTATCTGAACCAACCAGTCTCCCCTGACCCCACCCAGGCTTCAGAGGGAAGGAGGCAGAAGACTTTAGGGAAAAAGCTCCATTGTCCTGCAGTGACTTTTTGCTCCATTTATAGAAACTAGCTCATGCACTCCCAGTTTTAAGAAACTGAAGCACAACAAAGAGATGGGGTAGGGAGCGCAGAGACAGGACACCAAAGTGCACCTAAACTCCATCCTCACTAGAGGTGACTGTCATGGTGGTGGCTCTGCTTGGACTTGCCCGGGTTGGGTGCCAGGACTACTCAGCTGCAAGACCCAGCCCTGCACTCTGGTTTGTGATGCATGAGAATGTCAAACATACTGACCTGTTGATCATGGCCGAACAACTGGGGGATCAAGGAGGCCTGTCCAAAAACCTGCAGGAGAGAGTTGTGTGGGTTACAGGAAGGCCAGACCTGGGCTGGGCTTCTCAGGTCTCCTCCTCACCTTGGCCAGACCCTGCTGCTAAGATATCTTGCTTAACTTCCTTGGGGATGGGAAGCTTACTCCTGGGACTGAGTATTTTACTGAAGATGCATAATCTGCCATTTTTCCTGAGACCACCTCTCACCTGGGCAGGCCGCCTACCCAGAAATACAGATCATGGATAGTACCCAGTCTTCTTTTCCCCAGGTCCAGAAGTGACACTGGGACCACCTATGGAGCTTAGGTGATTCAACCTTTTAGGTGATTAAGGTTTTGGGGATGGGGACAGAGGATTCTGGACTAGGAGAGATGAGGCTGGGCAAGGAGTGATGAGTGAGATTGGGGGGCGGGCAGTCTGCCCAATCCCACAAGTCTGGGCCAGGCAGGGATAGAGATGGGGTGTGTGAGAGACAGAAAGAACCATGGAGGAGGAGACACACCTAGAGAATATGTGGACAAGGGGAGAAAAGGCCGAGAGAGAAACATGGAGGGCAGACTCAGGAGACTGAGAGGAGAGAGCAAATGAAATGGGTGAGGCAGGGCAGGCAGGGCATGCCCACTCAGCAGATAGCTGCTGAACATCTGCCTGACTGGATGCCAGGCCAGGTGCTGGCACTATAGGGAATAAGACAACAGGATCCCTGCCTGTAGGAAGACCCCAGCCTCAAGAGGCAGAATGACCCATTGATCAGCAAACTAATATAATTCCAAATAGTAACAGGTTAAGCAGGGTCCAGGAATAGTATGAGGGACTACTGTAGGCAGGGTGACCAGGGAAGGCCTCTCTGAGGAGGGGACATTTGAGTCAAGCCTGAGATACGAGGAGGCAGCTGGACCCAGCACTCTGGGCCGAGAGCAACAATGGACTGAGCCCTCGACCTTCCAGCCATCCTTACCTGGCTGATGCAGCTCGTGTCATTGAGGCTGTCACTGATGGGGTTGTAGTCCTCTTCCCAGCTGGGACACTTGGAAGGCAGCAGCATGTCCACTGAATCCAGACGGTCCAGACTCCTGGGAGGGGGTGGGGAGCAGACAGGGCTCAGCCCATCCATTGTTCAGCCTGGCAAACTGAGGCCCAGAGGGGAGAAGACTGTCTAGGATCATCAGAGGGGTAAAAATAGCAGAGGAGAAAAAAAATGGAAGCCACTGCCAATCCGGGCAGGGGAAATGGGGAGTCCAGCCAGGGAGAGCTCCCAGCTTTGCCCTCACCTGTCATGCCAACTATAGCCTCAAGGTGGCAGCAAGTGCTTGCATTTGACTGAAACTCAAGGCCTCTCAGCCCAGTCTAATCCTATAAGGCTCACCCTTCTTTCCTAAAAAATCTGGGGGCTATTCCAGAGACTGGAAAGAGGTAGGTTAGAGCCCACAGCCTCAGCCTTTACCTAGAGCTGCCCAAAGGGCTTCAGTTCTCACTGTGATGTCCAGGTACGGCTATGCCACTTACCCTGTAGCCCCAACTTGTCAATCTTTCCTACACCTACCTAACCCTGGGCACCTCCCCATCTTTATTCTGGAAATAAACACATAAGCATTGAACAGTTCAGATTACTGACATGGGGCATGGATTAGACTCCAGCTTCCTGACTGGGTAAGCCTGGTGAGTTGCTACCCCTTGCTTCTATCTTACAGCCCTTACTAATGGAATGGGGCTGATGCTCTGCCGGCATGGAGCTTGAGTAGGGATTTTAGGATGCAGATCACCACATCAGGGCAGGCATGTGGCCAGAAAGATCAGAGCCAACAGACAGCAACCGTTTCTATGACAGATCCCTCTCACCCAAGGCCTGGACTCTGATTCTGCCCACCTTGCCCACCCTAAATAAAGCTCACTGATCATTTATAGAACTACAGGTTCTCAGGACTAAAAGAGGTCATAGAAGCCAGCCCAGTCCAGCTCAGCCCCTCACTTAAAGATAGGGAAGCTGGCCAGGCGTGGTGGTACATGCCTTTAATCCCAGCACTCGGGAGGCAGAGGCAGGCAGATCTCTGTGAGTTTGAGTCCAGCCTGGTCTCCATAGCGAATCCAGGCCAGCTAGGGCTACACGGAGACCCTGTCTCAAAAAGACCAAAAAAAAAAAAGATAGGGAAGCTGAGGCTCAGAGAGGGACAGCTGGGGCTGACTGATGGTGCTCTGATTTCCACCTGGAGGCCACAGCTGGCCTTCTATACCAGCTCACCAGTTGGTGGCTGCTCCAGCCACAGTATCACTGCTGCTTCCTGGCCTGCTCCCCTCCCCCCTCTGTCCCAGCCTTCCTAGGCTACCTCCTCTGGGAAGCCTGGGTTCAGACACCAGGTGTGGAAGAGCTGAATAATCTTATTTTCTCTGATCCTCCAGAGTCCTAAAGCAACAGGATGGAACTTCCTGGGTTGGAAGACAGCTGAAGAACGCTGGCTGACTCTGTGACTTCTGGGTTTACACCCCCTCCCAGTCTTGGAGCCTGCTATAGGGGTCAGTTGCAGGGGCAAGGACAGGTGACAATGGCCCTCCCCCAGGAAAGGCTGGTACACAGGATTGGCTCACTGAGAGTGCGGTACTCAGCTGAAGAAGGGATCCCCTGGGGCAGATCCCCTGAGGGACTGAACTTATCTGGGCACATTATGCCAGTCGCAGAGTTTATATGGACCAGTCACCAAATTCTCATTATGTGTGGGGCTCACCAAAAGATGAGAACCACCTGTGGCTAGATCATAACTGTGGGACTCATGATGGATCATGGTGGGGTTCTTTAGTGACAAGCTGTGAGCATGCAGGGCCAGCCTAAGCCTGAAGAAGCCCTTACAGGACCCCAGGAAGCCACCTGGACCTGAGGCTGAGAGACAAAGATCCATTTGCAGAGCTGGACTCTCCTCCCAGGGTAGCCAAAAGAAAAGGCCAGGTACCCAAAGGACCTACTGTACGTGTGGGAAGCTCACCTGTGGGCGAAGGCTGGTCTATGGAGATCAGCTTGCAAGTGCTTCCTTAGGGAAAGATTGCTGGACCAGGACTCCCATTAAGTTAAAGTTCAGGGATAGGATTTGTGAGTGGATAGGGCTCGCCTATGGACTCCCAAGGGGCGTGGCACAAATGAAAGGGCGGGGCTTCCATCAAGGTGGTGGGTCTCAGGGTCGGGGCTGCAGTTCACCTGCGGGGGTTGCTCTGCTCTCCTAGAGACTGCTGGGTGGCCCTCAGGTAGCTCTGTCGCCGCGCTGCGGTCTTGGGTGAGGGCTTGGGGCTGCCACCGCCAGAGTCATCACTGTCCTCGTCGCCCATGGCCTTGATGTAGCTGCCACTGCGCATGCGCCGGCACGGGATGGGGCCCTCCGCTGTGGTGTCCACTTCTCGAGGGGACAGCAGCGCGGTGCTCCACTCTCCACCGCCGCCGGGCACCTGGGAATATCCAGGGACAGCACTCAGATGGGATGTTGTAGGGGTCTGCCTCAACACCTGGAAAATGGATCTTTCTGGAGCCGTTTCTACTTTGGTGAGTTGGACCTTCCATGCTGGCTTTCCTGTCATTGAGACCACCTAGCATCAGGCAAGGCCGGGCTGGGAAGACTACCTGGGTCCAGAACTGGCTCTGCCAGTTTCAATGCCTGGCCTTAAACAAGTCCACTTCCTCTCCAGTCTCAGATTTCTCTAAGGATCACAAGCTGGGAAAACTATTCCCGGTCCTGTAATCACAGTGACCTCTGCAGTTATGTTTATTGGGCACCCCATGTCCCATCAATTTACTTGAGCCTTTTCTGGTGATGGCATCTAAGTCCACAGTGAAAACACCAGGCCTGAGGGATGGAAGCCCGGCAGAGAAAGACTGCAGACTTGGAACTGGAGCCTGACCCTAGGATGGGGTCTGAGGTCCCTAGATGGAGATCAGAGGCTACTAGCATATCAGCATGAGTGTAAAATCCCAGTCAATCGATATTCCTTGTTCTAGATGGGGAAACTGAGGTAGAGATAGCAGGGGTGTTTGCTTGGATGAATCAGCTAAATGGCAACTCAGGAAAAAGGTCTCAGTTTTCCCTAAGTAAGCCTTAGGGACACCATCTATGGAACAGGGCTGTGATAAGGGCAAGTGCAGTCACAGCAGGAGGGCATCCCTGGTCACTCTGGTCCTAAGTGGTTTTGAGGGGACCTCCACTGCCCTTCCATTGACTTCAATGTCAAGTGCTTTAGGGGCAGGGTATGCAGACTCATATAGTTGGGTACATGGTCACTTTAGGAGGAATAGCCACATCTTGGCATTTATGTGCTTCGGAACCTGGACTTTGTCTTATATATACAACTTAACACACTTGGAGCGGAGCAGGCACCTGCCCTCCATGCTCCATGCAAGTACTCCCAGCATCCCATGAATGCCTCCTCAAGAATGCACATCAATGGCCATCTCATCATACGCACCCCCCACATGTACACAGAGCAAAGTCACGTGATACACCCCTACTCACACTCAGACCAGTAGCTACTGCACTTGGATGCATATCTTGTCATATACCTGCTGCCACATGTGCAGAATGGCTGTACGCCTCACTGAGGATGCCAGTCATAGGTTTCAGTGCAATGCATACTCCTCGATCAGCATACCTGCATGGGTACCACACCCTTCTTGTGCCCTTGACACCAGTGGATACCTCCTGATGAGGAACCCCCTTCCTAGAGGCTACTCCAGCCTTCCCACAACCCCCAGCTGACTGCCCAGCCATCTAGTCACTAGGACATGTGAATTCTACCTCACTCATCACCAGCTGTTCCATTCCCCCCCACCCATACTATCCCCAGGGAAAGGGAACTTGGGCATCCCTGCTTAGAACCTGTGACCAGCCCACCTGCTTACCCCCTGTCACCAAATATGCAGCACAAGCCCCAGAGTCAAGAGTTCTCTCCTGGTGTTGTGGGGGTATTTTACACATCAGACCAAACCACACCAAGGTGAGAGGGTGGTCAAACATCTTCCCTAAGTGTCTAAACTACGGGAACAGACTGAGAGCCACAAAGGCCCTAAACATATCAAAAAGGCTGCCTAGATTCCAATTTCCTGCTATTGTAAAAATACTCTTTCCCATCTTCTCCCTGCCTCTGGAACTTTATAGAGAAAGACAAGAACTCGGACCTTGTCACACCTTGAAGTTCATTTTGTTCATAATGCATCTGATGTGGCTTCTTCATGGCAGCCAGGCCTCTGCTCGCACACCCTTGGGACACGGTGCTCACTACTTCCAGGAGCAGCCCCTTCCACCTGCAATCTGCTCCTGTCACTTTTACCTACTGGGCTCTGTCCATAAACCCTGCCTTCCAGTTCACAGCAGCTAGCCCTGTTCTGCAGAAACCACCTTCCCACTGTGCCACAGCACACAATGTGGCCAAGCCTTCTGCCCTCTCAAGCTGTGTGGCCTTGGTTCCTAAGTGCCTCCATACACATCTGCATGAGAAAGGAGAAGGTCTCCCCGCTACCGCCTCAGCATGGTAGGCCTCTGGACTGGCAGCCCTGGGCTGTTCCTCACCCACACTAAGCCACCCCCATATCTCCCTGTCTGTTCTTTTGTCTTCTCTCTCAGCATCCTGGTCTTTGGGACTGTTGCTTACTTATTTTTAGCTCTGTTGATTTCCTTACCCATTTGTCCAACTACGCTTCCCTCATTTTCTGGGCCCTTCCTCTCTGTCAGACCCTGTCCTGGGCCTTGAGGGGGGCACATGACTGCATCAGATGTGGTCTCTGTCCTCAAAGAGGATCCAGTCTCATGGGGGTGGCAGGTAGGAGACTGGTCATTAGAATGCCACGTTTGTCCTGTGAAGAGCCAGTAGCGGCTCAGATTCCAGATCTGTAGTCTAGAGGGCAGGGACATATTTCAGTCTCTTCAGGACTAGATTATGAAAGGCCTAATCAATACCCTACTAAGAGCATGAGGAGTACAGGGGATCCCCTTATTAGGAGACCCCCAACAGCCCCCATTCCAGGGAGGCTTGGCATGAAGCAACCTCACCACTGAATCTGGAACTCCAAACCACCGTCACCCTGCCCCACGCCAATCCTACCTGCTGTGGCAGACACTTACCTGTAGATAATGGTAGGCCAGACCCTGGTGACAAGACTTGGACTTCAGCAGGCTCTTATCCAAGGTGGCTGAGGTCTTCTGGCAGACCTCATGGGCATGGCTGAGGGTCAGAGTGGACCAGGAGCCACGTTTGACATAGTTGGTATCGGTGCCCACCCCAAGGCTGGGACAAGTGGCAGGGGGAGCTGGCGGGGGTGGTGGGGCAGTCAGCTCGGTGGTGGTGTTCTTGGTGGCTTTGAGCATGTGCCCGCTGATGGTGTTGTAGGCATGCATGAAGTAGCGGGGCTGGCTGCGTTCTGGCTGGCGGCCTAGTGTCATCAACCCTGAGGCAGGGCCACTGCGGAAGGCACCACTCTCACCGTCCAAGTTGTCATCAGAACTCCACCAGCCTGAGATGTTGGAGCGGCTCCGCCTTTTCGGCTCCCCAGCCTTGGCCCGCTCCTTGCTTTTGGCCCTCCGGCCCTTGCCGTCCTCCAGGCCACCTTTCTTGCCCCCATTGCCACCAACCTTGCCTGTGGTGCCCTCCAGTGAGGGTGCCTTGGTGAAGAAGAGCCGCTGAACAGAGTGGACCAGGTGGCGGATGCGGCCTGGGCTTTCACCTCGGGCCTTGGCCTCACCCCGTGGGAACTGGAGGGTGCTGAAGCCATCACGATGGATGGGCAACTGCTTTTCAAACTGGTCCAGGAGGTTGGCAGGAAGCCGGTTGATCTTGGTGGCTTGGGCATGGCTAGGGAATGGGCTCTCCTCAGGCACCTCAAAATGAGAGTTGTAGTGGATACGGGGAAAGGTACTGCTTGGTGGGGGCAGCTGGTTGTTTAGTGGGAAGAGCCCATCCCCGGGCAGCGTGTTCTGCCCAGGGAAGCGGGCTTCCCGGGCAAAGGCCTCTGTGGGCGACAGCAGGTAGGGGTTGCGGTCAGGCCCTGCAAACAGGGGCTCATGTGGTGGATCCAGGCTGTCGGAGAGGTGGCGGGGGCGGCTGTCACCGAGGCCTTTCATGATCCTGGCCCGTGGGGCAGGGGCCGTTGCCCTAATGGGGCGCCCAGGTCACCTGTCCCGGGCAGCAGTTGTCCTGGGGAAAAAAGATAGAGAAGTCAGCTGGTTAGCAGTACTGGATGAGACAGGGAGCAGGATGGGTCAGACCTGAGGTTGGAGGATGGCTTAAGGCAGGGAGTCTGCCCTTGTCACCATGAGGCCAAGGACAAGAACAGACATTGAGGCCCATGCCCTCTGCTGGCTGTCCTTGAGGTGGCTGCTGCTGTAGCACATGTGTCAGCACTGGGTAAGTCCTCAGCCACAGAGTCTACCTCACCAGGGACAGCAGAGCAGTGCTTGAGTCTCCACGGTGTCTGAGCACATGGTAAAAGTTACGAGCAGTCAAGTGTTAAGCCAAACACACGCTCTTCTCCCAGCTGGACAGACAGGTGTTCAAGGAAAGCTGGAAAACCAAGTTTGGACTCCAGAGTTCTTGGTCTCCTCCCATTTCCACAGTAGAGTGTGGGCAGTGAGCTCATCTCCATACTCTTTCCATTTCAGACTCCATCTCAACATGAAGTTACACACACTCACAGCGAAAGCTCTGTCTACACCCCACAACAGCCGACTAGGATGGTCTCTAGGGAGTATACCACCATGCTGGAAGCAGATATGGGACATCTATACAGGGAATCTCAGAGTTCTCAGTATCCAGGGTCCTCAGTATCCTCAGGGTTCCTGGTGGGCATGTCCTTTGTCCTCTGGATCATACCTTGTCTTAGGCTCTTTCAAGAGCCAGAGAGGCCTCCAAAGAGCAGGGCTAGGTAGGATGCATTTTACCTATGGCCAGATAGATTTTAGCAGAGAGATCCTCATGTCCTTGTAAACCCAAATGTCTAATGACCATGACCTCTGGGCTGGGTACTGGGGCTACTGACATCAGAGAGGCTGATAAACCCACAAACCCATCATTGCCTACTGGGATGAAGCAGTGAGGGCTTGGGACAGAGAGGCCCAGGCTTGGGACAGATGGTCCAGTATTGGGATCAGGGGGACAGGGCATGGTCTCCCAAGGGAGTGGACTTTGGGTGGAGCCACTGTGACTCACTTTCCCCATCTGTAAAATGGAGTCAATTGGACTAGCTGATCCCCAGGGCCTTCCAACCAGGACCATCCTGGAAACACCAGTCCCAAACTTAGCCACACCCCTTTCTATTCTGAGCCTCTTCTTGGCCAAATGGTGGAGATCAGCCATGTTTCTGGGCTCTGGGCCCCACCACTCCTGCTCAGAGGAGCCCGAAGGCTTGATGTGGCCTGTGCCTGGAGTGCAGGGGAACCCCGGGTTAGTCCAGTTACCAAGTATGGTGGGCTTCTAAACACACCCAAGTCCTTGTCTGAAGGCACTTTGCAAATGTGTTGAGGTTAAGGATCTGAGATAGGGAGATGTTCACCGGTCATCTAGTGGGGCAGAACCCAATCCTGGGGGTCCTTGTTGGAGGGACCCATGAGAGTAGGTAAGAGATGTGACCAGATGAAACAGTGGCCACTGAATGCTGAGTCGTGAGGCAGGTACTACTGGAAGCCACTAAAAACTGCAAGAGGCAGAAGAGGGATTCTCCCCTCAAACCTCCAGAATGTTCTATGACCTATTGTAGACTTCCTACCTCCAGAATGGCATGTGGTCCCAGCCACATGGCCTCCTGTGAGACACAGTGTTAGCCTGGAGAACTGATGCCACAGGGCCACACAGAGCTAAGCCTAGAACTCAAGCCTTTTGATTACATGGTTGGTCTGCAAAGGAAGACACAGTGTTCGGGCTGTCCTCCAGCCAAGGGGTATAGGGTGAGAGCATGAGGAGATAGATGCCTTAGCCGAGTAGATGTCCAGAAGGTCCTGCAATCTAGTTTCTATAGCCTCACCGCCACTTCTGGCTTCCTGCCTACTCGCCAAACGAGTTCCCCTGTTGAATTTTCTTCACAGTTCTCACACTCTTAGAAACTCTCACACGCGACCTTCTTCTGTACTGGTAAACTGTCATTGAACAATCAGTTCCAGAGGTTATGACTGTGTCTTGGGAGGCATAGTCACCATTACCCTCTGCCAAAGCTGGCTCGAGGGCATTCCCTGGCTCCTAACCCCCTTCCCTATTTTTTTAAGATATAAAAATATGTATATGTGTATATGTCTGTGTGGGGGTATGCACAGATGAGTGCAAGCACCTGGCAGAGGCCAGAAGAGTGTCAGATTCCCTTGGAGCTGGTGTTATAGGTGGTTGTGAGTTGCTTGACATAAATTTGGGAATTGAATTCAGGTCCTCTTAAGAGCAGTATGTATTCTTAACCACTGAACCATTTCTCCAGGGCTCTTTCCCTAATTTTAATTGTTTGAGATAGGGTCTCATGTAGCCCAGTCTGGCCCCAATCCTAATATGTAGCAGAGGCTAGCTTTGACCTCTTGATCTTCCTGCCTTCACTTCTCAAGTATTGGGATTACATGGTGTACCACCACACTACACCCTTTTCACATTTTAAGGTCAACTTTCTTCATCTTTCTCTCTTTTGAAAAACTGGGGATAAAATCAAATAACATTTTGTGTACAATTGAGTGACACAATTGAGTGACTGGATAGCCACCACCTCTGTCTAGTTTTAAAAGTTTTCATAATCCCAGACAATAACTCTGTATCCAATCAGCAGTTATGCCCTATCCTTTGTTTGTCCTGGCCACCAATATGCCTTTGGTCTCTATGAATCTATCCACTTCCCATAGGGTTTCTTTTGTTTATTTAAACAATTAAAATTCTTTTCTTTTGAGGCAGGAGTAGTTCAGGCTGGACTTGAACTCAACATGTGAAGGATGACCTTGAATTGATTCTCATGCCTCTACCTTCCATGGTCTGGGAATCACAGGCATACACCACTACGCCAATTGTTAGTCAGTGATTGGGATTGAATCTAGGATTTTGTGCATGTTAGGCAAGCACTCTAGGAACTGAATGAGATCTGCAAACTAACAC
>NW_008344592.1:1192263-1201863 GCF_000622305.1 Nannospalax galili | reverse complement strand
TTTTTGAGACAGGGTCTCCCTGGAGCCCCAGCTGTCCTGGAACTCACTATGTAGACCAGGCTGGCCTTGAACTCACAGAGATCCGCCTCTGCTTCCCAAGTGCTGGGATTCAAGGCGTGTGCCACCATGCCTGGCCCCATTTTTTTTTTTTTTTTAACATTTATTTATTGAGGGAGATGACATGAGCACCACAGCATATGGAAGTCAGAGGACAATTTGTGGAGTTGGTTCTCTTCTCTCACCAAGTAGGTCCTGGGAATCCAATGCAGGTTGTTAGATTTGGTGGCATAGGCCTTTATCTGCTGAGCCATTTTGCCAGCCCCTAAGACTTTAAGTTGTTTTTGAGACAGGGTCTTCCTGTAGTCCCAGCTAGCCTGAAATTCATTATGTAGGCCAGTCTGGCCTCAAACTCACTATCCTCCCCCAGTCTCCTGAGTGCTGGGATCACAGGCATGCCCTACCATGCCTGGCTTCTCATAGTGCTTTTGATTTGCATTTCCTTGATAAATAATGATATCGAGCATCTTGTCTCTGTGGTTCTTGGCAGTTCCAATATTTTCTTTGGAGAAATGTCTATTGAAGTCCTTTGACTACTTTATCACTGAGCTGTTTGTCATTTTTGTTGCATTCTGGATATTAAACCCTTGTCAGATATATGGCTTGCAAATACTCTCTCGCATTCTGCTCCTGTAGGTTTTTGATTGCTTTTCTCCTCTCCAGGCCTGGCCATGTGCTCCCTCCTTCTTGTCACATTAGCACTGATAGCCTCTTTCCCCAGCACCCAGGCCTGTTAGTTCTCATGACAGGGCAGGCTGGGTTCTCCCCACCCCAGCAGAGGAATGAAGAGCCCTGTGGATCAACAAGCCACAGGTGCTATGGTGGCTGCTGGGTCCTTCTACACAGACTTGTTCCAGCCCCAGCTGCCAACAGCACCACTTGCTGACAGTTCACAGCCAAGTTCCCACCAGGAACTTCTCTTGGCCAGATGAGATCCTTGCAGGGCTCCACTCTGTCCCCAGGGGCAGCCTGCATCTAACGACTGGTTGATATGCGGGTTCCTAGCGTGGTGCCCTGTCTCAGCTCCAGACACTCTTACTAGGTTCTCACTCAGAGCTCCCAGAGGATCAGCCTAGGCTTTTGCTACAACTGCCCTGAGATCCAGCCCCTCCTTCAGCTTGGCTGTATGCACTGGCCTCTTGCTGGCCTTCTCAAGAGACTCCCTAGGAAACCTCTGCATGCACACCCACACCACTGGGCCAAAAGTCAGTCTCCTGGGGACCCTGACCTAAGCATAGCACTGGTTTGTTTTCGAGGTGTTCTGCCTTGAGGTAGGCACTGTCATTGACAAAATCCTTCCCCCCAAGCTTTAGTTTCCTCTTCCACAGTATAGGGATGGACCTCTTACTTCTCAGATTATGGTGAGGACTGGCTGTGTTGTCATGTCAGGCTGCCCTTCTCTCCTCCCTCCACTGTGACCTTGGGGACAGGCCATGCCTTGAGGTCTAGGATGCTGCTCAGCATGACAACGCGTTGGCATACAACCGGAGCTGGATTCAAATCCTGCCTCCTCTTTTACTTGCTGTGACCTCAGTCTGGCCTCTTCCCCTCTCTGGACCTCCATTTCCCCCTCTCTTAAGCAGGGGTTTAAGTAAGGATGATTTGAGTCGGTCACGGTGAGTCTCTTGGGCAGGGTTTCAGGCTTGCTGCATGCCAGTCCCTCAGCAGTCCAGCATCCAGGAGTGGTAGGAGCTTCACCACAGGGAGTTTTAAAATAGGCATCCATGGCCTTGCAGAGCAGGCAGCTGGCTGCTGTGCGCTGCCTTTCTCAATGAGCTATACTTAGGCTCATCCGGGTGCCCATAATTGCCTCTCATTAATATGAGCCTCATTGCCTTCACAGAAACTTGGAGGGAAGAGAGGAAGCTGCTGCCTCCAGGAGCCCTCTGGACTGTGGTGTCTATATATCTTCAGCTGCCACTGCTACCCACTCCTCATACCAGCCACAGAATGGGCCCCCCTTGCCCTGCCTCATCTTGAAGTCAGTGAGCAAGGGAAAGTCTGACTCCTTCAGAAGCAAAGTTCATCTGACTACCTTATTACCTTAACCCAGAACGTTCTGTGAACCCCTCTTCCCTGCTCAGTCCAAACTCTTTGGCATGGTAAACAACACCCATACTCACCTAACTCCAAACCGCTTTTAGATATTGCCCACTCTGCTCTTCTTTTACCCCCCACATTCCTCACCATTCTCCATGGCTTTTATATTTACAGCTCCCAGAAAAGCTAGTTCTAAGAGGGAGAGAGTCTCAATGAAGGGGCAGATAGTCCTGCTCGATGCTGAGTCTGGACAGTAAGGGAAAGAAGTTGAGTGGGGCATGGGAGTGTCAATTGAGTGATGAGAGGTTAGGAATGGATGGGGCTGAACGGCTGAACACTCTGGGGGTGAATACTCTGGGGGTATTCACAGTGGACCATGGAGCACTCAGACACAGCCTTAGGTCTCTGAAGGGGTGATGTGTGGAAGGGAAGATGGGTTCTACAGGGCCACTAGGTCCTAGTGCTGCTAGCTAAAGGTATCTTTGGGCAGCCTCCCTCTCCTCCTCCCTCTCCTGCCACCCTGCCTCCCTTGTCTGCCCTCTGAGAGGCCAGGGGCCTGGTGTTCTTCACCTCCACACACACTCTCGCTGATATCTCAGGGTTTACAGTGCCACCTACACCTGGCAACTCCTATACTTAAATCTTCCAGGCAGTGACTCTCAAACCCCAGATTCACCTAACAGCCTCTTCCATCTCACCCTGGATGTCCCACAGACCGTGTCCACCTCACCTGCTCCTCCCACCAGCTTAGGTCAGAAGCCTGGATATATGCTCACCTCCTCTGCTCACCCTACAGTGTGCTTAACAGAAAACACTTCCTGAACAGCTGTTCTTACCATGTCCCCAGAGTCCCACCTCTCCCCACCTCCACAGCCCTGCTTGGGCCAGCTCTCCCTGCCTCACACCCAGACAAATATTTTCATTTTTGTAACTTTTATTTATTATTTTAATTTTATATGTAAGAATGTATTCCCTGCATGTGTGTAAGATTACCCATGATGTGTAATGCCCATGGAAGTCAGAAGAGGGCTTCGGATCCCCTGGAACTGGAGTTACAGATGGTTGTTAGCCACCATGTGGGTGTTGGGAACTGAACTCTGGTCCAGTGCTCTGAGCCATCTCTCTAGCCCCATTTTCCTTTTTTTTTAAAAAAAAATTATTTATTTTTATTTTATGAGCATGAGTGTGTTTGCCTGCATGTTTATATGTGTACAACATGTGGCCTGGTACTTAAGAGGTCAGAAGAGGGCATTGGATCCCCTGGAACTGGAGTTCTAGATGACTGTGAGCTGCCATGTGGGTGCTAGGAACTAGGTCCTCTGCCAAAGTAGCAAATACTCTTAACCACTGAGCCATCTCTCTAGGCTACTCTCTTCCCTTTTATTTTATTTTTTTGTTTTTTGGGTTTTTTTTTTTTTTTTCGGTCTTTTTGAGACAGGGTCTCCCTGTAGCCCCAGCTGGCCTGGATTCGCTATGGAGACCAGGCTGGCCTCGAACTCACAGAGATCCGCCTGCCTCTGCCTCCAGAATACTGGTATTAAAGGCGTGTGCCACCACGCCTGGCCCCTCTTCCCTTTTATTAAGACAAGGTCTCAGTAGGAAGTTCAGGCTGACCTTGAACTCATAGCAGTTCTTCAGCCTCAGCTCTTGAATGCTGGCATCAGAGGCAGTAACCACTTAGTCTAGCTTCAAATACCTTCCAAGACTCCCTTGGCCCCAGATAGAAAGCCTTCTTTCCCAGATTTTTGCCTCATTCCTGCCTTCCCCAAGGAGTCTTCATTTTGGTCCTAGACTTGGGTCATTTGCTCCCACCTGGCCTTGCCTGGTCACCTGCCTGAAATGCTCTGCCTTTCTGTCACAGGACATTCCTCCCCTTCATGCAGGCCATGATCTCCAGCCATCTCCACAATGTCCAGAGCCCCTACTGTGCCACCAGATGCACTGTTCCTATCCTGGAACAGCAAGTATCTTTGTTACTTCTGTGCTACTAGCCCTCTGCCCAGGGCCCTGAGAAGGCAGATGTTCAGAAGAGGGTGTTAGGTGAAAGTCCCAGGAAATCCTGGGAAGAAGCTCTGGGGTGGTGAGCGCCTACTGTCTACCAGGTACTGTGGCCGTGGGAGCTCTTCAGTTCCCAATACTGCTTTTCTGGCTGTGCAGCCTTATAGGCACCCCCATGACCCTACTTCCTGTCACTCAAGCTGCCATGGGTGTCCCTTCTACATGGATGGTCTGTGTTACCAACAGGATATTGTGGCAGTGACTGCCCGTGGCTTCTCAGACTGTGTGGGAAAAGGCAAGTCAGCCACTGAACCCAGAGGAACTCAGTATGGGAGGGATTGAGACCTGGGCCACCGACCTGTACTACCCTGCCACCAGTATAACATGATACAGCTCCCTGAAGGATCCTGGTCAGAGCCACACTGCAGAATCTGTCATCATCCAGGTCTATTGCACGTACTCTGGGGTGGCTTGTCACACAGACACTTTTGTTAGAGAAGATGCAGCTCTGGTGGGAACAGCTAGGTGTGGCTCTGTGCCTGCATTTGCTGTGGCCAGCCAAGCTGGGATCCCAGGCTCCAGCTCCCCTCTGACAGCTACGTGATCCCAGCCAGTGCCAGGTTCCACTTGTTTCCGGTCCAGTTCGTGTCCATAGCAACTGTTTGAAAAGCGTGACATTCAATCAACTGGTTGTTTGGTCAAGACTGCACACAGGGACTGCTGGGACATGTGGCTCACATTGTCTCCACAGCAGGCCTTGGCCACTCTGAGAGTGAGCTCAGTGCACAGAACACTGGGCTCCTTGGGGTGAGGACAGGGACATGATATGACCATATCCCATCCAGTCTGGCATGGCCTCAGGTGAGATGTCAGAGGTTGTGGGGGCCCATCAGCCCCCACCTTTTCTTTCTTCTTTTTTAAATATTTTATTTATTATTTTTATTTTATGTGTGTGAATGTATCACCTGCATGTAGGTAAGTGCACCTGTGTTGTGCAATGCCCACAGAGGACAGAAGAGGCTGTCGGATCCCCTGGAACTGGAGTTAGGGACAGTTGTTAGCTGCCATGTGGGTGCTGGGATTTGAACCCGGATCTTCTGCAAGAACAACCAGTGTTCTTAACCGCTGAGCCATCGCTCCAGCCTGGCACCCACCTTTTCAATAACACTGAAAAGACAAGGAAGCAGGGCAAGAACAGTAAGTCCCTCATAAGGCAAACAAAAGCACCAGAGCGGCAAAATCAGTCATCCTTGAAAAAACTCAGATGGAATTTCTTTACTCAGTTCCTCCAAATCTGCTAGGTTTTTTCCTCCCTCTTAGGCATAACTCCAGCCTCTTCAAACTGGTTAGCCACTGTTATTCATTATTTCTCCAATGCCCCAGGACCTTTGCCCATGCTATTTCCTCTGCCTGAAGGTTTCCCTCTTATACTTGGCCACTAGTACTGCTTCAAGTTTCTGCCCAAATATTACTTCCTCCAGAGACCTTCCCTGACTGGCATCTATGAAGGATGTGATTTCCTTCCAAACATTCCCCAAGGGCCCTGGTTATCTTTTGGGGTTGTTTGTGTTCTTTAAGACACTCTTCCATGTTCTGTGGGCTCTGAAAGGGAAGGGACCATACCCATGTAAATTTCCACCATGCCTCTGGTGCTGATCACAGAGCAGGCACAGAGCAGGTGTACAGTGAACAGCCACTGAATACATGAGGAGGTCAGACAGGCAGCACTCTGAGGGAGGGGCCTGGAGAGGGCTGGGGCTGCCCACTGTGAGAAGGTATTGACAGTCCCACCACCACTTCTCCTTGTTTCTCCTCCATATCTGGGTTCAGATGGGCTGGGCTGGCCACTCTTCCACAACAAGGATTCCGTACAGAGGTGGCACTTTATAAACACTGAAGTCAAAGGCATCCTGGCTTGCCTGCAGCAATAGTCAACTTGACTACATGGGAACATACTTCTAGGAGTGTCTATGAGGGCATTTCTAGGAAGGTTTAATTGAGGACAGAAGACTTTTCCTGCATATGAGTGGTACCATTCTATGGGCTGAGGTCCTGGACGGAATAGAAAGGAGAAAATGAGCTGAGCACCAGCATTCATCTCTCTCTGCTTCCTGACTGTGGATAGAGTGTGACCACCTGCCTCACACTCATGCCACCAGGACTTCCCCACCATGATGAACTGTACAATGGGACTCTGAGCCCAAACAGACCATGCCTTCCTTAAGGTGCTTTTGTTAGGTATTTTGTCACAACAATGAGAAAAGTAATTAATAGACCCAGATTCGACCTGGGGTCCTCAAGTCCCCTTTGGCTGCACTCTCAAAAGAATCATGACTTAGACATCAAACATGAAGGACTGTGAGGACAAGGACACAGGTGACAGAGTGTATGGCTGAGATGGAACGGATGATTGTGGGCCAAGTTTATTCCCAGATTCCTAAACCAATACTCCTTCAGTCTAGGAGAACCAGGGTTGCCTCCTTTTACCTAGGAAAAGCCTGAGTTGGGAAACAACGGGCTCCTTCCCCACCACCTCCAGGCATCTTCCAGACCCCACTGTCCTGCTCCAGCTGCTCCTTGTTCAGGGAGGGCTGAATACCCTCTCATTCCTGTAGGAGATGGCTTGGAATGTGGGCTCTGGAGCCAGCCTCCTGGAGTTAAAATCCTCGTTACTGCATTTACTTCCTGTGTGACCTTAAACTGGTTACCTACCTTTTCTGAATCCCTGGGTCTTCAAAGGGTTGTTGGGAGAGATAAACAGCTAGCACAAGCAGGTAGTGAGTTCTGTGGCTCTGCTTATCAAAGTGACTCACCCACAGACAGAAAGAAGGCAGGGGACTAAAGTGCCAACTCTGGAATTCAATATAGCTGTTTAGCCACTGAGAAGTTCAGAGGGGTCATGAGATTTCACCCAGTCACACAGCACTATGGCAGCAGCTGGACTGTGTACTCGGTTCCTGTCCTCTCAGGAGCCAGTACTCTCTGGAGGTCTAAGGCAACAAGGTGGGTCAGTGCTGTGCTGTGACTTCTTCCCAGTGACTCTTATTCTTCCCTTATTCCCAGGGCCCAACTGTCTCAAGACCCACTCTAGACATTTAAACCCAGTCCCTGTAGCCACACCTTAAGCGCCAAATGGCCACTTTGGGCAGAGCAGATACAGCTTAGACACAGGTAATACAGGCCTAGATACATGTAGTACAGGCCTAGAACTCATGGCCTAGACACACAATAGTACAAGTCTAGAACTTGACCATTATACATCTGTGTTTCCCATGAAATTCATGTGGAACCAAAGGTGCAGGGGCACAGTGTGAAGTCTCTACCAAAGGTTCCTAAAGCCTGTAGAATGTTCCAGTACAGAACCTGCCCTGGTTTGTCCAACCTCTGCTGTTCGCTTTGGGACCCAGCCCAGGCAGCAGTGGGATAGCCCAAGATTGCACAGGGGATGGAGGCTGGGAGAAATCAGATGCACCTGAGCCTGGAGAGTCAGTAGCCTGTCATGTGCTCCGGAAGCGCTTATCAACAGAAATGAGTTCTCTGCTGAGAAATTAAAAGCAAAACCCCACCCTGGGGTAGATGCTCCTTGGCCTTTTGGAAGGGCTGCTGGGGGGCAGTTTGGGGGTCACCATGGAGACAGCTCTGGGGTTGAGCAACAACCCATCATCTTCCCTTGCCAGCAGGGTCTGGCTGTATCTGTCACCCATGGGTTGCCACTGGGAAGTATCTGTGGTGCTTGTGGAGGCTATGACCCTGGACCCTGATGATGACTGACTTGCTGTGACCTTAGGCTCCCCACCCCACTCTTCTGAATTTGACAATGGAGGTGATGGTCCCAACTGGGTGGAGCCCACACAGGGTAAGTGGGACTGGCAGACAGGAATGCTAAAGCTGATGGCAGATAAGAAGAGGGTTTGGACCCTAGCCGTCTTGGGTACAAATGTCACTCCTCTCTTCCTACAGTGTGGTCTTCCACATGTCAGTAACTCCAAGTCACAGTCTTCACTCCTACAAGGTATAGACTCTTGTTACATGGTGGAACATTATTCTGCCATCAAAAGAGATGAAGTTCTGACACCACAGCAGAAATGCTCAGAGCAGAGCCTGGGGAACAAATAGTAGATTGGGGTGGGGGGGTGCTTAAAGAAGGGGGCTGGGAAGAGGAAGCTGGGAGGAGGGAGCTGGGAGGAGGGGTCTGGGAGGAAGGGCAAGAGGGGACTGGGAAGACGGGTTGGAAGTGACTCCTAGTGGGTGTGAGGTCTCAGTAGGGATGCAGGAGGAGCTCTGGAATAGAGGCTATTGATGGTTTGGCAGTACTAAGAATGTGCTTCATGGAGGGTGGGTTCAGACCTCCATCGGTGTACATGCTCTGATCTCAGCAGACCGCCAGAGAGTGCAGAGTTCTGGCCTCCACTTGGCCCCCCTCAGGCAGAGGGCCTGAGAATGCAGGGGACTGCTGAGAGCCCCTGGTCCAGCCTCCATGTGATGGTGAGCTTCCCCTAATTGCACCATACCCATCCCCCACCTGGATTTTGTGAGGCCCCTCCCAAGGCCCCAGGGCAGATCTGTCTTTGATACCTAAGGCTGAGATCCTAGCAGACAACCTGAGAGGGTGGGTTTGGACCTCTATCAGTGTAGGCTCTGATCTCAGCAGACTGCCAGGGAGTGCCAAGTTCTGGCCATCCTCTGGCCTCCCTCTGGCATAAGGCCTGAGAATGCAGGGGACTGCCTGAGAGCCCCCATATCCTGCCTCTATATGGTGAAGGACGACGACTGAGTGTACCTGACTAGAACCTGAATTGGGCTTCTGTGGGTACTACTGAATAGCTTATCTAAAGCCATCAGTTCCCTCCAAATTAAACCTGAGAGAACCTGAAACCTGTACCAACCACCTTTACATAACCAATAAGGAAAGGACCTAGGCACCCCGACGATAATACAAACAGAAGCATACTTCAACTTAATTCTCATATCAAAATCATAAACAACAAAAGAAATTCACATGCCAAAATCACAATGAAAGAATAATAAAATGGAAAGCCAAAACACTGTCCCCACCAAACTCCACCAATCCTGTAGAAGAGTTCTACAAGGAGAACCCTCTAGAGATAACCCATTACACTGAATTTAAAAGAACAATCATAAACATGATCAAGGAATTCAAAGAATTTAAAAAACACAGGAACAAACAAATCAAAGAGCTGAAAGAAGATAGAGATAAACTTCTGAATGAATTCACAAAAGAGATAGAAACATCGAAGAAAACTCAGGCAGAAATGAAGAAGGAAATGGAAACTCAATAAGCCAACTTGAAACAACAGGGGAAAACCTCCCTGCTAGAACGAATGAAATGGAACACAGAATATCAACACTGGAGGATAAAGTTGAAGAATTGGACCACTCAAGCAAAGATTATGGAAAATTGAAAAAAAACAAACACAGGAATAGAATATGCAAGAGATATGGGACACCATGAAAAGACCAAATCTATGGATCATAGGAATAGAG
>NW_008344592.1:1190477-1192168 GCF_000622305.1 Nannospalax galili | reverse complement strand
TAAATGTTTGGCCAAGGGAGCTGAAAGACTTGTATAATAACTATAAGATACTGAAAGAAATTGGAGGTCATATAATAAAATAGAAATATATCTCATGTTCATTGACTGGAAAACTTAATATGACTGAGATATTACTATTACACTAAATATATAGAACAGAGAATACTGAAAGCAGCAAAAGAAAAACAAGTCACATGCAAAGGAAAACCCATCAGAATTACAGCTGACTTAAGAATGCAAACTATGAAAGCCAGAAGAGCCTAGACTAAGGTATTTTCAGTTCTACATGACAATAGATGTCAGCCCAGAATATTTTACCCAGCAAAAATGTCTGTTATAGTTGAAAGGGAAAGAAAAATCTTCCATGACACAAATAGCCTGAAATGCAGTCACTGCCAGTGGCAACCACTCCTCCGTTCTCACGGGTGCCACTCCTTTGTTCTCCCTGGGTGTCGAGGCTGCTCCTCCACTCACCCTGGGCTGAGGCCGCTCTTCTGCCTTCCCTGGGCTGAGGCTGCTCTTCTGCTTGCCTGGTGCTGAGGCAGCTCTTCTGCTTACCTTATGCTGCCTCCTGTCATCGCCGCTTGTACCTGGTCCCGGACCCCAGGGCTGGTGAGGAGACTGTGTTAGTGGAGCTGCATTCAGACACAGGAGACCAGAGGTGTTGCAGTTGTAATGTCTGACAAAATAAACTTCAAATTAAAACTAATTAGACTTCAAAGTAAAACTAATCAGAAGAGATAAAAAGGGTCACTTCATTCTGATCAAAGAAACAGTTAACCAAGACGATGTTACAATCCTTGACATATATGGACCAAACTCTGGTGCACCCAAATTCATAAAAACAATACTACAGGACTTTAAGACACATATTAACCCCAATTCAGTAACAGTAGGGGACTTCAATACCCCACTTTCTCCATTAGACAGGTCAGATGGACAAAGAATAAACAGAGATGTCTGAATTAAATGATACCATACATCAAATGGACCTAACAGACATCTTTCAAATATTCCACCCAAGCACTAAAGAATACACTTTCTACTTAACACTCCATGGAACTTTTTCAAAAATTGATCACATACTGGGCTACAAAACAAGCCTCAACAAATACAAAAAATTTGAAATAATTCCACGCATTCTATTGGACCACAATGCAATAAAGCTCAAAATCAACACTGGACAAAGCCCTAGTCACTACATGAACTCGTGGCGATTGAACAACACACTCCTAAACAATGAGTGGGTCAAAGGAGAAATTTATAGCTTTAAGTGCCTATATTAAAAAATTAAAAAGAGCCCAAATAAATGACCTAACACTGCAACTCAAGGCACTGGAAAGGCAAGAACAAATGAAACCCAAACCCAGCAGAAGAGAAGAAATAATAAAAATCAGAGCGAAAATTAATGAAATAGAAACAAAACAATACAAACAATCAGCAATGGTTCTTTGAAAAGCTAAACAAGATAGACAGACCCTAATCCCAGTCACAATGGGGCTTGTTGATGGTTGTGCTCATTCATTAAGGGAGTGCTAAGCAGGGTCACTGGACCCTCACCTGAATATCTAGCCACTCTTCCCAGCCAACTAGTCCAGCCTTGGAAGACAAAAGAAAAAATGAGGAAGAACCCAATAGAGGGATGCTTTTGGAAGCCCTTGTCAAGAAACTTCAATGAACTCTCATATGAA
>NW_008344592.1:1188442-1189594 GCF_000622305.1 Nannospalax galili | reverse complement strand
AAACTATCCCTTTTTGCAGATGATATGATACTGTACCTAAGAGATCCCAAAAGTTCCACCAGAAAACTCCTAGAATAGTTCAACACTTTCAGTATAGTGGCAGGTTATAAAATCAATCTATAAAAATCAGTAGCCTTTCTATATACTAATAACAAGCAATTGGAGAAAGAATACTGGGAAATGCTCCCATTCACAATTGCTGCAAATAAAATATCTTGGGATAAATCTGACCAAAGACATCAAAGATCTCTACAATGAAAAATTTAAATCCTTAAAGAAAGAGATTGAGGAAGACACCAGGAGATGGACAGACCTCCCATGCTCATGGATTGGAAGAATTAATATTGTGAAAATCTCCATCCTACCAAAAGCAACATACAGATTCAATGCAATCCCAATCAAAATCCCCATGACATACTTCATAGAATTAGAACAAAAACAGCCTTAAATTCATATGGAAGCACAAAAGACCCCGGATAGCCAAAGCAACGCTGAGCACAAAGAGGAACTCTGGGGGGATTACTATACCAGATTTCAAAGTATACTACAGAGCTATAGTCATAAAAACAGCACGGTACTGGCACAAAAATAGACACATAGATCAATGGAACATCACTGAAGATCCAAACTTGAATACACACAATTTCAGCTGCCTGATATTTGACAAAGGTGTCAAGAACACACATGGAGGAAAGACAGCATCTTCAACGAATGGTGCTGGCAAAACTGGATCTCTACCTGTAGAAGAATGAAACTAGATCCTTATCTTTCACCTTGCACAAAAGTCAACTCGAAATGGATCAAAGACCTCAATGTGAAACTGGAAACCCTGAAACTATGAGAAGAAAATATTGGAGTAACTTACAAGATATAGGTGTAGGAAAGCATTTTCTAAATCGGAAAGAAGTTGCTCAGGAATTAAGGTCAGCAATCAAAAAGTGGGACCTCATTGAACTAAAAAGCTTCTATACAGCAAAAGAAACAATCAAAAAAGTGAAGAGAAAACCCACAGAATGGGAAAAAATCTTCACCAGTGACACATCTTCTGACAGAGGTTTAACATCCAGAATAGATAAAGAACTCAAAAACCAAAGAATCGAGAAACCAAATGACCCAATTAAAAGATGGACTAAAGATCTAAACAGAGAGTTC
>NW_008344592.1:1186854-1188126 GCF_000622305.1 Nannospalax galili | reverse complement strand
GACCAAAGGTTTCATCCTATTGTAGAGACACTTGTATGACCATGTTTGTTGCTGCTCTTTTCACAATAGCTAAGAGATGGAAGCAACCTAAGTGTCTCTCAACTGACAAGAGGTTAACAAAAATGTGCTATGTTTGTACAATGGAGTTCTATTCAGCAGTAAAGAAAGATGAAATAATGAAATTTGCAGGTAAATGGATGGATCTAGAAACTGTTATACTAAGTGAAGTAACAGACTCAGAAAAACAAACGACATATGTTCTCCCTCATATGTGGATCCTAGCACCAAATCCTTCTAAATTCCAGGTCCTTTTAATAAGATGATGCTATACAGCAGACCCTTCTGCACGAAATAACTACTATCATCACAACTTCGGCTGAGCCTGATGGCTAAACATTGTCACAACTGGGCTTGTTGACGGTTGTGCTCATTCATTAAAGGAGGGCCAAGCAGGGTCACTGGACCCTCACCGAGTATCCAGCCACTCTTCCCACCCAACTGTATGTAATTTGACCCTAATCACACATGGCCTCCTGGATTTGGGGAGGGCTAAAGTATACACTCTGGGGAAAGCTAGGAAGAGAAGGCATGTCCCATGCTGGGTTAAGGCTTTCCAGTGTGCATACCCTCAGGTCATACATACACTTCAGCAACCCCTCAGTTATCTTGGTAAGTAAGCTCAATAAATTCATTGGTTCTCCAGTAAAACTTTAATCAAACATTGGCTTGACACTAGAACCTTAAAAGGGAATAAGCATTGCTTAGCATTCCCGGGAAAAGAAGTCTCACAATAGACGGAAAATTTGTTAATGCTATTATGTCTCATAATTTTTAAAAACTATTTTATTATTTTTATTTTATGTGTATGAATGTATTGCCTGCATGTGAGTGCACCCGTGTCGTGCAATGCCATGGAGGTCAGATGAGGGCTTTGGATTCCCCTGGAACTGGAGTTAAGGATGGTTCGTAGCCTCCTTGTGGGTACTGGGAATCGAGCCCGGGTCCTCTGCAAGAGCAGTCAGTGCTCTTAACTGCTGAGCCATCTCTCCAGCCCTGTCATCATCATTATCATCATCATCATCATCATTATTATTATTTTTTTTTTGTCTTTTTGAGACAGGGTCTCCCTGTAGCCCCAGCTGGCCTGGATTCGCTATGGAGCCCAGGCTGGCCTCAAACTCACAGAGATCCACCTGCCTCTGCCTCCCAAGTGCTGGGATTAAAGACATGCACCACCACACCTGGCATAATTATTTTTCAGAAAAGAAAATG
>NW_008344592.1:1140288-1185778 GCF_000622305.1 Nannospalax galili | reverse complement strand
TTCTAAAATGATGGATAAATTTGTTTTCTCCCCCTATCTAGAAGCCTTTGAGAGGGAACTGACACTGATCCTAGCCACTCCAACAGTTGTCAAAATACCTGAAAGCAAATCCTGAATCCATCACTCTCGAGTCCAGCCTTGGAAGACAAAAGAAAAATGAGGAGGAACCCAATACAAGGATACTTTTGGAAGCCCTTGTCAAGAAATTCCAATGGACTCATAGGAACATGTGAAAATTGCCATTCTGACTTTTTTCTAGTTCCCTGTCTAGAACTTGTAATGCTAATTACTCTTGCCTTTACTTCTCTTTCACACCTCCAAATCACGATTCAAGGACTTTCTTCTCCCCTTAGAGATAAGAATTATGCAATTTGGGTGTCTTTTAGATAGACCCACTGAAGGGGTACTCCAATTGCCTCACCCTGTGTCCCTGCTCAGCATGGAAGAAGTCAGAGTGGTCTGCGTCCCTATTCCCTATCGGCAATTTGGGTAATTTCTTGGGAGGATGGTGTGATAAGAATAGGAGTTAGGAACTGGCTAGGCAGTTAGGGTAAAAAGTCCCCAAAGAAAAACATCCAGTTTCTTGGCTAAAAATCAAAATGTCCTGGGGCCTCTTAGCAACACACTCTGTTCCAAAGGCCAAAAATGTTGAAAGTATTTAGGAGCTTGTATCTAATCCTTAAAAGATTTCAGGGCTGGCCGGGCGTGGTGGCGTACGCCTTTAATCCCAGCACTCGGGAGGCAGAGGCAGGCAGATCTCTGTGAGTTCAAGGCCAGCCTGGTCTACATAGTGAGTTCCAGGACAGCTGGGGCTACAGGGAGACCCTGTCTCAAAAAGACCAAAAAAAAAAAAAAATTTAGGGTTACCTCTTCAGAGGGGGGAATAAATAAATCAAAGAAGAAGAAAGAGTACATAAAGTTATCAGAACAAAGTGATGGAGAGATATGGGAGGAGTTGGAGGAGAGGGAGTGGGCATGGGTTTGATCAAAACACCATATATGCATGTATGAAATTCTCAATAAATTATTTATTTTTTAAAAAAGAATGTGCAGGCCGGGCGTGGTGGCGCACACCTTTAATCCCAGTACTTGGGAGGCAGAGGCAGGTAGATCTTTGTGAGTTCGAGGCCAGCCTGGTCTACATAGTGAGTTCCAGGACAGCTGGGGCTACAGGGAGACCCTGTCTCAAAAAGACAAAAAATAAATAGAAGTTTATTTTTAAATTTTTATTTATTATTTTTATTTTATATGTATGAATGTAATGCCTGCATGTAGGTAGGTAGGTGTACCTTTGTCATGCAATACCTACTGAGGTCAGGAGGGTGGTGGATCCCCTGGAACTGAAGTTACAGATGGTTGTTAGCCACCATGTGGGTGCTGGGGATCGAATCCAGGTCTTCTGCAAGAGCAGCCAGTGTTCTTAACCATGAAGAGCATGAATGCAGAACCCTCCATAAAGTGTGCCAAAGAGGAACTGGAGGCTGCCTCAGAAGCTTTGTCCCCTATGCTTCCTGCATACCCACAGTGCTTGCTGTACATAGACTCTCATGACAGCCCTCTGAGTGGGTCTTTGAGTTCTGTCTCCAGAGAGAGAATTGGGACACAGAGAAATGATCTTTACAAGGTCACACAGGGCAGGGCTGGGATTTGAACCCAGAAATTTCCACAATCCATGCCACCAACCAGTTCCTCATGCAGCCCCTCAGCTTTCAGGTAAGGACATCCAACTTGTCACCATTTCTCAAAGCCCCTCAGTTTGTGCCATGCTTAGGAGACACCATCTCTAACTGCCTGCTCAGCAAGACTTCTCCCGGCTAGCCAGAGGGATGTGGAAAGAAGGGTGGTACAGGGGTATGCTGGCCTGCCCTCTAGTCTGCCCCCTAGTCTAAAGCTCTGGCTGGGTGCAGACCAATCCTGGAAGCCACCTGTCCTGGCTTGTTAAATTCTAGCCCCCGCTAAGGGACCATCCTGGAAGGTCAAGCTGGCAAACAGCAGAACAAAATGGTCAGAATGTAACCATTGCCAGTACATTTAATTCAATTCCTTCAGCCTTTATGGGGCCTGCTCCATGACTCACATAGTCTCAGCCCTCAAAGCTTATGTCCAAGTACAGGAGGCAGAAATAAACATGGCAATTAGACAACATATAAAAATATATCCCAGGGAGTGTCAGGGCCTGGGGCTCAGCCCAGCAAGGGGAGAGATTAGTAATCACTGGGGCACAAAGAGGGCTTCCCAGAAATGCCATGCAGTCAGATCTTTGAGGATAAGTAAGATTTTTTTTGTGTGTATATGTGTGGGATATTATGTGTACACACCCGTGAGTGGAGGCCAGGGGTCAACCTTAGGTATTGTTCCTCAGGCACCACCTTATTTTTTGAGACAAGGTCTCTCCTTGGCTTGGACCTCCTCAAGTAGACTCAGCTGCCTGGCTAGTGAGCCCCAGGGATCTGCTGGGTCTCTGTCTCCCAAGTTCTGGAATTGTAAGTGCTACTATGCTCCAGGGATAAGACTAAGACTCTCATGCTTACACAGCAAGCACTGTACTGACTGACCAGCCCAACAAGTAAGATGTCACCACGCACAGATGTAAGGAAGAGCTGTGCTTTTTCTGTTCGTTTTTTTTTTTTTTTTTTGAGACAGGGTTTTCCTATGTAGCCTAGGCTGTCCTGAAACTCACCATCTTCCTACCTCAGTCCTGAATGCTGGGATTAGAGGTGTGTATCATACCGTTTTTCAAGGGAAAAGCATTTCAGGAAATGGAAAAGCACAGACAAATCATAGTGAAAAGGGGATGCTAGGAATGCTGAGGAACAGCAGGTTGTCCCTGCAGTGGTGGGGTTTGAAGAAACAAATGTGCAGGGTCAGATCATGGAATGCCCTGATTTCCCTCCTGGGATGTCTGCATTTAAACTGGAGGTCATCAAAATACCCAGGGTTCCAAAGGCCACTGGCACCAGCAATTCCATCCCTAGGAAGCACTCTTGCCACACACATATAAGAAATGACAGATGTGGGTTGGAGAGATGGCTCAGTAGTTATGAGGCTTGCTGTGCCTCCATGAGGATGAAAGTTTGGATCCCAGCACTCACACAAGAAGCCAGGTGTCCCATGCATGCTTGTAATGGAGCTCTGATGGGGGTGGAGACAGGAGGACTTGCTGGTTTCCAGCTTAGCCAAGAAAATGCAAACCCTAGGTTCTAGGGGAGACCCTGCCTCAAAGGAGGAGGTGCAGAGTGATAGAAGATGCCCCCCCACCCTCTTCTGGCCTCCGTGTGTGCAGGGTTGTGAACACCTGCACATATACTCATGCAGATACAGACATAAGTAAATAAACATTTTTTTGAAAAAGAAAAGAAAAAAATTGGGCTGGTTCATTAGGAAAAAGCATTTGCCATACAAGCCTGATGACTTGACTTTGATCCCAGGAACCCATGTAAAAAGCCAGATGTGGTGTGTGTCTGTAATCCCAGCACTCTTAGGGCAACACGGGAAGTGGAGACAGGAAAATCATCTGGAAGCTCATGGGTCAGCTAGTCTGGAGTATGCTGAGCAGTGGCAGAGACAACAGAGTTCACCTCAACCAGGGTGGAAAGCAAGAACCAACTCCTGAGAAGTTGTCCCTTGACCTTCACACATGTGCTGTGGCAAATGTGTGACCTTCTCCCACACCACAAACATATATAATAAAAAAACTAAATTTTTAAAAATGAATGATGTGTTAAGTTTTTCCTTTAAAAAAAAATATTTTGTATTGCCGGGCATGAAAAAAAATTATTTTGTGTGAGTGTGTGTTTGTGTGTGTGTATGAATGTATTGCCTGCATGAGTGTAAGGTCACCCATGTCCTACAGCGCCCATGGAGGTCAGAAGAAAGTGTTGGATCCCCTGGAACTAGAGTTAACAATGGTTGTTAGCCATCATGTGGGTGCTGGGAATCAAACCTGGTCCTCTGCAACTGTCGTCAGTGGTCTTAACTGCTGAAGCATCTCTCCAGTCCCCAAGTTTTTTTTTTTCTTTCAAATATTTTATTTTATTATTTTTATTTTATGTGTATAAGTGTATTGCCTGCATGTATGTGAGTGCACCCATGTCGTGCAGTGCTGTGGAGGTCAGAAGAAGGCTTCGGATTCCCCTGGAACTGGAGTTAAGGACGGTTTGTAGCCGCTATGTGGGTGCTGGGAATTGAACCTGGGTCCTCTGCAAGAGCAATCAATGTCCTTAACCACTGAGCCATCTCTCCAGCCCCAGGGTTTTTTTCTTAAAATACTGCTATGGACTAGAGAGATGGCTCAGTGGTTAAGAGTACTGATTGCTCTTGCAGATGACCTGGGTTTGGTACCCAGCACCCACATGTCGGCCAACAACTGTCTGTAACTCCAGATGCTCTCTTCTGACCTCTGAGGGCATTGCATGACACAGGTGAACTTACATACATGCAGGCAATATACTCGTACACAAAAAATGATAAAAATAATATTTTTTTTAAAAAAATAAGGCAGAACTGAATACCCAGGTGGTAAGCTCTCCTCAACATGCAGTGGGGACTGACCAGGGTTATGGTCTCATCTTGGATTTGCCAATAAGTAGATTCTTAGACTGGAATTTGGGTCTATTGGGCAGATGGTCCCAGACAACACAGGGAAGGGTGGGGACAAGGAACACTAAGTAAGGCTACCCAGCCGAGGCCTGGGTACCGAGGTTTAACACTGCCCTGAGGAGCTCAGCTCACCTGGCAGAACGGGAATCTGAGTGATACAGTGACGGGCAGAGAGCTCAGGTTCTTACTCCCTCCCTAATTCCTTCTTGTCCCAGCACTGCTCTCTCCCCATGCAGACTGAAAGAAAGCCAGCTTGGGCTGGAGAGATGGTGGCAGCAGTGGCAGTGGCAGCAGTGGCAGTGGCAGCAGGGATATGCTGCAGAAATAAGTAAAGGAACAGAATATTGAGTTTGAGGCAGGAGGGCAGGGCACCACCCAGTGGTCCACCCTAGAGGTGAAAAGATGCTGTTCCTACCTGTGGATAGAAAAGAGGGTAGAGGGGGACTTTTTACTATGTTTCCTTAGAATTTTTTAAAAGGCTTTTATCACTCGGGAGGCAGAGGCAGTGGATCTCTGTGAGTTCAAGGCCAGCCTGGTCTACATAGTGAGTTCCAGGACAGCTGGGGCTACAGGGAGACCCTGTCTCAAAAAGACAAATAATAATAATAATAATAATAATAATAATAATAACAATAACAGTAAATAAAACATTTTAAAAGGCTTTTATTTTGGAATCCTTTCAGTTTATTCCTGGTCGCAAAGACAGTGCAGAGTTCTTCATAAACCTCACCAGGTTCCCTACGATTACTGTTTTGCATAACAATGGGACCCTTGTCAGAAGAAAGAGTCAACTCTGCTGCATTCCTGTGAAACAAGCTTTGGACTTTATTTGGATCTCACAAATTTCATTAATGTCCTTTTCCCATGTCAGGATCTAATCCAGGATATCAGGTTGGATTCACTCTTTTTTGATTCACGTGAATATATTGCTTATTGCAAAAATTCACTCTTAAAAATCATACACTGCTGGTTCTGGGATCATCAGAGACCCCCGCTGCAGGCCTGACCCAACCCAGGTGACACTGGTGGCCTCTGAAAGGGGAGTAAAGGATTCCTAGTATTCCAGGATTCCCCTTGCACAGGAGTTTTCAGAGCCCTTGTCCCCGAAAGGCACGGGAAGGATGAAACCCAGGAAGGGGGATGTGGAGCTCCACCTATGTCCCCAGGGTGTTCCCTTACACCTGCCAAAGGTGTTCTGCCTCCTGCCTGGCATACCTGTGTGCAGCTCTGCCCTCAGCCAATGCAGCTGTGCACAGGGAAAGCAGACCTACCAGGAAGGAGAGGCTCAGAAGCAGACCTCATCCAAAGACAGGCAGCCTCCATGCTCCTGGGTGTCAACAACTGGGTCTTCCTTGTGTCCCTGGTCTGGGGAGGCACCCTCCTTTCCTGACTCCCTCTTTGCCACTCCACTGCCCTAGTTCCTGGGGAGTGCCTCACCAAAGGACTTACAGCAGCTAGTCACTCCAGCACCTGGCTTGGTGCCTAGGCCTCCCTTGCTCCCCAACCTTTCACCCAGGAGCCACAGATAAAGGCCTTCCAGAATACATCCTATACTCTAGAGTCTCATGTGCTATTTCCTCTGCCTAGAATGTTCTCCTGTCCCTGATTGCTAAGGAACTCCTGGCCGCCCCACATGCCACCTCTGTGAGCATTTCTCTAAGCCTCGGGGTGTCATTGTGCTCCAGTCAATCCTTCAGCAGCTCTGGAATTTTCTCTCTCATACTGTGAGCACCTTGAGCCACTTCAGAGTCCTGTCTGCAGCCCCAGATTGGAACCTAGTATACAGAAGTTGTTGCATAAAACCCACGTGACTAACTGAAGGAACTCACAAGAAGTAGCACACCACCACCAATGCCCACATTTGAAAGGGGAACACCAGTCACTGAAGGTATCCTATGTGTCAGCCCTTCAACATAGGATATCATTTGCCTTCCCCATACCTCTGGGAACAAGGCATTAGTAATTCTGATAGACATGAGGAAACTGAGGCTCAGAAGTGAGGAGCCCATCCGTAAACAGCAGAGCTAGGATTTGAACCTGGGTCTGTCAAGCTAAGGCAGGTTTCCTGCTATCCCCTATTTCCACTTGGAAACAAGACCACATGAGCTGCTGATGGTCCTGACAGGGTCCCCAACTCTCTATGTGAACTCAGGCCATCCCCTGCCAATCTCTGGACCTCAGTTTCCACATCTGCATGGTGTGGGGGTTGACTGAAATAGGGGCCTTCCAGGGCTCAAAGCTCATACAGCCTAGGAGTCCAGGGTCTGTCTGCCAACAGCCTTAGGTAAAAGGGACTCACTGTCTCTTAGGGACAGGCAGCTCTAGGTCAAGAACCATTCACACAATCAGATATCCTGCTAAGAGCCACACTCTCACTTAAAGTGGGGAGTTGATGCCCAATGGGACTGTCACCTTCCCAGGCCTGTGACTGAGAGGAGCAGGCTGCTTGTGTCTTGTAGAGCTGTGGTGACTCATCCAATGTGACGTCAAGGATGAACTTTTCACCTCCACCCCACTCAGCACCAAGGTAAGGGGCTGAATGGACTGGACAGTACTGAGTTCCCTTCTGGTCCCAGCTTCCAATAGCCATGTCCTGTCCGAGCCTAGGGCTTCACCCCTAACCCCCATTATCCACTCTATGGTCTCAGCACCTCTAAAGAGGCTGCACTGGCTTCCCAGACTGTGCCTAACTGGCCCTTCTTCCAGGGACCAGCCTGCTTCAGTTTCTTCTGTGGAAGCCTGGGGCCTGAGGCTCCAACATGGGTGTGTGGACTTTGAGATGCTCTCATGTCACCTCTCCTACATTCAGTGTCACCAGACCTATCTAAGGTGGCAGTGTACCACCCTGACTTCCCTCTCCCCATCCTCTGCACAGTAAGACCCTCCAGCAGGTCCCCAGCCCCTTTAGCCTCCTTGCACCCTCTCCCATCACAATGAAAAAAGCCCATGTCCTGGACACTGTCAGAAAAGTCTCCCTCCCCACTAGGAACCCGTGTCCACTCTGGGAAGTCCCATGTGTCCTCTGATGGCCGGCTGCTCCCATAGGTGCACGCAATGTTCATAGCTATCAAGAACACAGCCTTGTCATGCCTCTCCTTTGTCACACCACCATCCCCTAGTCCACTTTCCAAGCAATTGACAGATCTGAACTCACCCTAAACCCATGACCCCATGAAGGATTAACTACCATCAACACCTCCATTTCCCAGCTGAGGAGACTGGGGCAAGGCAAAGTAGCTTGCTGAGGTCACAGCGCTATAATGGAACCCAGTAGGTCTGAGGGGAGTCTCTGTCCTTGACCACTGTCCATGGCTTCCTGCCTCCACACATGTGCAGGTCTGTCCCTGCCCATTCATGGTGCTGTCTGCTCCATGCCATTCACTCTTCCCAGGACACCTCCCTGTATGAAGTTAGTGTGGCTTTCTGGTTCAGATCTACCTGCTGCCTCTGCCCCACAACCCCGAGCCTCCAACCTCAAAGACTGCTTGCTGGGATGAACCATCGGGGCTCCTGGGGCTACAGTACCTCCAGCCAGCCTGGCATCTTCCTCATGTGCATCTCTTGGTTCATTCTCTCATCAAACATTTGTAAACCCCTCTCATGAGCCAGACTGGGGCTCACTAGCAGAGCTGTCTTGAAGGGGAGATGACATCACCCTAAAAATGCCACTGATGCTTGCCCTACTCAGCTCCCCACTGCATCCTGTGTCCCCAACATTGCCTCTCAGAAAAGCATTTGGGGACCAGCGAGACGGGTCAGTCTCAGTCAATCAAGTGTTTGCTATATTATGTAAGGACCTAACTTTGGTCCCCAGAACCCACATTTTATTTTATTTTTAATACTTTATTATTTTTATTTTATGTGTACAAGTGTTTTACCTGCATGTATGTAAGTGTACCACATGCATGCAATGCCCTGCAGAGGCAGGAAGAGGATGTCAGATCTCCTGGAACTGGAGTTACAGATGGTTGTTAGTTACCATGTGGGTGCTGGGAATTGAACCCAGGTCCTCTGCAAGAGCAGCCAGTGCTCTTAACATTGAGCCATCTCTCCAGTCTCAAAACCCACATTAACAAACAACAAAAAAAGCCAGGTGTTGCTGGGTGTGATAGTGCGCACCTTTAATACTAGCTGGGACTACAGGGAGACCCTGTCTCAAAAAACAAAAGCCAGGTGTGGTAGCACATGGCTATCTGTAATCCCAGTGATGGGGAGGCAAAGTTAAGAGAATCCCTGGGGTTCACTGGCCAGCCAACCTAGCCTATATGAGGAGTCCCAGGCCAGTGAGAGACACTGTCTCAAAACAAGGTGGCTAGTGCCTGAGCAACACCACCTGAGGTAGACCTCTGGTGTCCACATGCAAGTGCACACGAGATGCGCCCCAACATACACACACACACACACACACACACACACACGGAGCATTTAGAAAAAGCTACTGAAATGGGAGATGGCAAAACAGGATCTTATCTATGAGCATGTTTGGGAAGTGGAGGGACGTACCCATCACAGCCTGTCTGTCTGAGATGCACCACCAAGAGGTTCTTGGTACCTAGGGATGGCAGCCTCCCCAGGAGAATCCACGGCCTGCTTCAGTGTCTCTGGGGGCTCTCGATGACCACAACTGCCACTGCCTCTACTCCATGAGGCCCCACAGCAGCCCTGACATGCTGACCTCGAGTTCATCCCACTGTCTACCTGCAGGGACTCAGAAACCATCAAAATCCAACCTCCTGTGCAGAGGGGAAACTGAGGCTTAGTGGTTCTGGATGGTACAGTTAAGGTTCCATACTCCAATCTTGTGGCAGCCCCCACTAGGTCTCATGCTCTGTTTGCACACCTGGTCTAGTCAGTCCCCTCCTGAGAGAGAGTGAAGCCGACATGTCATCAGCAGGCCACTGTGAGATGACAGCACCTGGCTTCCCACGCTGGTTATAAGATAGTGCAGGTACCATCTGACCATCCTGGGTCTCTTGCTCTGGGGGAAGAAGGTGCACACCCAGACAGCTCTGTGCTCTCATCATCAACTTGACAATGATGTTCTGGCCCCAGGTGAGCCTCAGATGGCCGAAGCCTAACCGGAGTCTCTGAGCCGGAAGCTCCTGGTCAAGCTTCCCTGAAATTTTTGAGCCACAGAAACTATGCAATAATAAATGTCTATTGTCTTAGGGTACTAAATGGGGTATGCAACAATAGATAATCACTACAAATCTCTGGAAACGTGTTGACTTTCGTTTCTATGTGTCTAGAGATGGGCAGCTCAGTACTTCCCAAGCAATCTGCTCCATCGCCGGGCAGCTCAGTTTGTCTCCTGCGGAGGCTTGAGGAGACAGTGGCCTCAGCTTTGCTCTCTGAGATTATGGAGGACATAAATGTCCTCTGCCCTGTCCTGGCCACATTCTGCTGTGGTCTGAAAGTTTGTGCCCCTCAATACTCATGTTGGGATTTAATTGCCATTGTGATAGTGTTGGGAGATAGGGCTGGAAGCAGTTGCCATGGAGCACGCTCATTATCCTAGGAGTGGGCTCCACCGTTTTTGTGTCTACACTCTCTCTCTGCCTTCTCTGCTTGATGCCATCCACCATTTTAGGACACACCAAGAAGGCCTTTATGAGAGGTCAGCCTCTTGACACTGAACCTCTCGTCTTCCAGAACAAGGAGCCAATGCTTTTCTGTTCATTAGAAATTACCTAATCTGGGATTAGAGCTGTAGCTCAATTGGTAAGTGCTTGTCTAGCATGCATAAAGTCCTGGGTTTGATCCCAGCATTACAAAAACGGAGTGTGGTGATACATGCCTGTCATCCCAGCACTCCAAAGGTGAAGGCAGTAGGATCTCAAATTCATGACCAGCATGGAGTAAGACCCTGTCTCAAAGGCTGGGGATATAGCTCAGTGGTAGAGCACTTGGCATGCAGAAAGTCCCCCTGGTTCCATCCTCGGCATGGACAAGGAAAAAAAATTAACCAGTTGCATCTCATCTGGCTTCTTCTGCCAGCTGCACAGACCTAGGGAGAGCCATCTCCCTGTTCCTGGTCTCCTTTCTCAGAGGCTGAGGTCCCAGGCTTTCACCAACCCTGTGCTCTCTCTTTAAAGCACCCTGAGACCCTGCACAGTGTGACAGTAACAAGGGGTCCCCAGGGAATAAATAAGCTATTGTCATGATGATAACAACAGAACTGTTTTTCCCCTGGCATACATGACTCCCCAGTTACATGACACTTTGGCCCATGTAACAAACCTGGGTAGGCTTCATTTTATAAAGGCTAAAGCAGCCTCACCTTCCCATTCATTTGCAGCCAGAAATTGTTTCTTTTCTTTCTTTTTTTAAAATTTTATTTATTATTTTTATGTGTATGAGTGTACTGCCTGCATGTGTGTAAGTGCACCTGTGTCGTGCAATGCCCACGAAAGTCAGAAGAAGGTACCGGATCCCCTGGAACTAGAGTTACAGATGGTTGTTAGCCACCATGTGGGTGCTGGGAATCAAACCTAGCCAGTGTTCTTCACCAAAGAGTCATCTCTACAGTCCATCTCAAATATTTCTAAAAACACTTTTTTTTTTGGTCTTTCCCTCCCTCCCTCCCTCTCTGTAGCCTCAGCTGACCTGGAACTTGCTATGTAGATCAGGTTGGCCTCAAGCTCACAGAGATTTGCCTGCCTCTGCCTCCAGAGTGCCAGAATTAAAGGTGTGCACCATCACACCACACCTGGAAATGCTTTCTAAGTTCATTTGTAGGACAACAATGTATTGGAAACCCAGCCCTCACCCTAGATCTGCCTCCACTTCCAGCTTCCTTACTCCTTTCTCTAGTATGCTTCATCCATGGTTGCTTTCCTGGTGCTCAAACTCACAGACTGCCACCTCAGGACCTTTGCATGTGCAGAGCCAACTTCCTGGGATATCTTTCCCAATTCACAGTTTGGCACAAGCATCGTCACCACGGGAAGACTTTCCTTGACTCTGTGTTTCAGTAGGTGGTCCTGTTTTCTCTCACTCAGCATTCTGAACACATGTTCCTTGCAAAGCTCACCTATGTCTAAATAGTTATATTTATTTCTACATTCCTCCTGGGCTATGAGCTCCAAAAGTATCCTAGAATTGTCCTGTCATGTTCAGGGCTGTGTCCTCAATACCAGTACTATGTTGGCACCCAGGGAGGCTCAGGGACATGAATGAACACGAACTTCCATGCTCAGCTCTGGGGTGCAGGGGTGGAGGGATCAGGATGGGAGCCATTCCAATAACCCACTTGCAAGTGAGGCTGTGCAGCCCAGAAAGACAAAGGGACCACTGGAAATCACACAGGCTGGTCTCAGACCCCGTCCTCTACAGACATGGGGGCCCTACCTGCCTGGGAGCTGCTGGCTGCTGCCTGCTATTCTGCTCGGGACGCTGAGACAGGATGAAATATTTATCTGTGGCCGGAGGTTTGCAGAGCGTGTTTAAGATGGATCGCATTTTCATGTGCCTATGAAATCTAATTGGATTCATTATAGGGCATGTGGTTTCTCAGAACAGACACATCATTTTCTCAAGAGCAGAGTTTTCTGCCACCCAGGTCTGGGTGGGAGCTGGCTATGTCTCATGCCTATCACCAATCTGCTAGGCCTGGTGGGGCTCTCTGGTTGCTGATGGGGGCAACAGGAAGAGTCTGTCTGGCCTCTCTGTGTGGGATGGCCTGATTTCCTGAGGGTCCCAGTCAGAGGCAGTCAGCTCTTCTTCCTCAAGAAAGCAGTTCCCTCCTTTCCTTCCCCCCATAAAGCTGCCTGCACCCCCTTTTCATCCCAGTCATGGGCCCTAGACACCATTCCTCCAACCCTGTGCTTCCCCCACTCTAAAGCAAGACAGATCTTCCTACAGTGCACATTTTGGGTTCTGATTCCCATGTGCACAAAAGAAGGCCTCAGTTTCCCCCATCTGAGCAGTTCTCAGCCTCCCAATGTTGTCTTCATAGGAGACACTTTGCAATGTCCCCTTTACACTCCTGAAATGAGACTCACAGTATCACCTGTGCCACCTACATACATTACCAGAATGACAATGCCCAGCAGCACAGAGAAGGGAAGGGAAGCCATTTGTAGAATGACACAAGGCATAAGGCACAGAAGCTGGGCTGTCCTGCCTCCCATAGGATGATGAAAACATCAGGTATGGGCACAGCCATGCAGAGCTAGTGACAGGTACAAGTACAGACGTAGCTGAATCAGCTCCACAAATGCAAGGGGCACAGGCAAGAGAGGCGATCTTCCCTAAGTGGCCGTAGACGTGGGCAAAGTCCCAAAGTGACAGACAGGCCTTTTTCATTGTCAGGCACGGGAATTACATTCTAGAGGTATAAGAATGGAACAGGAAATCTAATGCTCAGGACTCAGGGAGTCATGAGCATGTTCTGTTGCCTTCAGGAGTGGCTGGTGGGGCATCTGAGTCACAGGGAGCAGTTGGAATCATTCTTCTATGTGAGAGACTGCCCTGGGCCATCACTCACCAGTTAGTCCTCTGCCAGAGCTCTGCTTGCTAACAATACCAAGCCAGTTACTGTGGTAATGAGAAATGGCCCCTAGGGGGTGATGTTCTCCCCTTGAGAGTCTCCCAAGGGGGAGAATGGCAGATCCAATCCAGCCTGAATGGCAGATACCAGCTGGCTTCCACCTAAGGTTCCCATGTTCAAGGCAGACATAGCTAATGGAAGCCTCACTTCCTCACTTATAAGTCTCCAAATCCTTGATTCTGCACTGTATGTACCCCCCTAGAATTGGTTCCCGAGCTGAAACTTGGCTCACAGTTGATTGACTTTACAGGGACAGGGCTAAATGAAAAGCTTGTTTCAAGGCTCCAGTTTCCTTGGCCCTCCTCAGCTCAAGGCCAAGACATGCTACCCTCCCCTCAGCAAGCCCTGCTGCCTTGCTCAGAAGTTTGAGTCCTCTCTGAGTTGGTCCAGCAGTGACAGACACCAGCAGAGTCCTTCAGCATCTACAAGGAAGGCATGATCATATGTGATCCCTGCATAGGTGGGCAGGTGGGGTAGATAGTACCCATTCCATCTGACAATCAAGGAAGCTAGGGCTGTTCACGTAGAAGTAACTTGCCCAAGGCCTCAGAGCTGCTTAGCAGCTGGCAAAGAACCCAGTTCTCCTCTTTGTAAAGCCTGTATCTTGTTTAGCCTGTATTTTTTTCCAGCCTTGCCCTATCTCAAACACAGGCGCCACAGGTTATCCCCAGGGAACCCCTATCCTACCCGGAACATCAAAGTAGTGGCTAACAGTTGGGAGCTAGAGTTAGATTGGCTCTGGCTGCCTGTAAATCCTGGCTCTACCACTTAGAGTTTGTGTGGCCTGCAGTAAATTACTTAACCTCTCTGGTGTCTATTTTCTTACCTATAAATTACAGGTGATCATAATACCTACTTTCTAGAGCTGCTGAGGGGACTAAATGGGTTAATCAGAAGAAGACATATCAAGGGTATTATAACAAGTAGCAGGAGCAGGTATTATAACAAGTAGATTTTAGCTGGTATTAGCATTATGACAGTCACAGCTCCTGTCACCTGTCACACCTTTCTATGTGGCTGCATTAGGGATTTGCTTTCTAATAAACATCACTCCTCTGACCCTGGCACCTCAGCCAAGTTAATCTCACCTTCCTTGGATTTCTATAAACACCTATTTTGTTTCCATTTTGCTGAGAGTTACACTCTGCCTTTCTCTCTACTCTGCCCATGCTGTTCCCTCTGGAAGGAATACCCTTCCCATTGTTCTTTCCAGGCAAACGTTTACATATTTGAGAATTATTTCCTTCGGGAGGCCTTCCCTGAGGCACACTGCCTCACCAGGAGTCTCCCCTTGGTTTCCACCATCTTTGGATCTTTTCTCCAACATACTAGAATTGCCATTGCACATTAAAAATGTAAAAACTGGGGCTGTAGAAATGGCTCAGTGGTTAAGAACATTGATTGTTCTTGCAGAAGACCTGGGTTCGAATCCCAGCACCCACACGGCAGCTAACATCTGTCCATAACTCTAGTTCCAGGGGATCCAACAGCCTCTTCTGACCTCCATGGGCATTGCATGACACGGGTACACTTACCTAAATGCAGGCATAACGCTCATACACATAAAATAAAAATAATAAAAATTTAAATAAAAAAAATTAAATCCAAAAAATTTTTAAAAAAGAATGTAAAAACTCCCTAACCGCAAATGAGCAAATAGGTGTTCTTTTCAAACATATGTGACATTTAAAAAAAAATAGCCGGGCGTGGTGGCACATGCCTTTAATCCCAGCACTCGGGAGGCAGAGGCAGGCGGATCTCTGTGAGTTCAAGGCCAGTCTGGTCTACGTAGTGAGTTCCAGGACAGCTGGGGCTACAAGGACACCCCAAAAAAACACCAACCCCCCCAAAAACCCCAAAAGTCTCAATAAATACCAAAGAAACAATGCAAGTGAGGTGTGGTGGTGGGTGCTGTCATCTCAGCATTTGGGAAGTAGGGAGGGGAGGATCAGTTCAAGGCAAGCTGGGCTAATAAGGAGTTTTAAGTTCAAGGCCAGCCTGGGCTACACAAGAACCTGTGTAAAAAAGGTAAAGAAACAATGCAATAAAAAAAAAAAATACTGAAACTCACCTGTATACCTCACAACATAAAAAGTAACTAATAGGAGTTGGAGAGATGGCTCAGTGGTTAAGAGCAATGGCTGCTATTACTCAGGTTCCCAGCAACCACATGGTGGTTAACAACTGTCTGTATTCTTTGGCCTCCGTGAGCATTGCACTTACATGGGTGCACTTACATACATTCAGGCAAAAATACTCATGCACATAAAAAATAAAATAAAATAACTAATGGGGGCCAGCAAGATGGCTCAGCTAGTGAGAGAGCTTACCAAGCAAGCTTGATGACTTGAGTTCAGTCCCTGGAACTCACAGTGGAGAGAACCAACTACCAAAAGCTGTCTTCTGATTCCATACACATGTTGTGTGTGCCTACATTTACACACACACACACACAAAATAAATAAAAGATGTAAATATTGATTGGGGAAAAGTCAAACAGGAAATGAGAAAATATTTAGAACTGAATGATAGTGAAACTTCTGAATATATTGACATTTGTGGGATGGAGCTAAAGCAGCACCTGGAGAGTTATTCATAGCCATCAGTGATGCCATTGGGGAGAGAAAGATTGGAAAGCATTATGATAAGCATCTGATCAATTCAGAAAGGAAAGCTGGAATAGATGCAAAGGAGGTATAGGGAAGAAGTCTTTGCCAATGCCCACATGTATTCCTTTGGTATACTGGAGACACATTGGGTCCCTAGCTTAGGGCATCCCAGGGCTGGCAGCTGGGAGTGTGGAGCCAGTAGAAAGCATCCTGCACAGTTGTTTGCTTTCTCCTTCATCCATTTTCAATGTTCCTCAAGTTTGGGGGGAGTCATCACTATCTGAATTAAGTCATCTGGGCTCCCCATCTAAATAGGGTGAAATCATAAACTGTGTTTTTATTTCTTGTTGTTGGGTTTTCTGTTTGTTTTGTTTTTTGAGACAGGGTCTCCCTGTAGACCCAGTTGGAACTCCCTATGTAGGCCAGGCATCTCACAGAAATTCACCTGCCTCTGCCTCTGGAGTGCTGGGATTAAAGGCATGCACCACCATGCCTGGCCCTCAGACTGCATTTTCTGACAAGCTCTTGGATGACTCCACATATAGTGACCTTGGAGCCCACGGTGTGGGGATTCTGGCTGCTGCAGGGAAACTTGAGGTCAGGCATGTCTGTCAAGGGAATCTACCTCATTCTGAGAGACTTTCCTCCTTACTGATGTTTACAAAACTGGATTCGAGCTGCTTTGAAGTCATGACCTAATTCAGACCTCAGTTTGCCAGCCTGTTGTATGAGACTAAAGATGGCCATCCCTCTGCTGCTCTAGGTGTGATTTCTCACCCTAATACCCACTCCCTAGAGCAGAAGGCAACTTCCTGGGATGAGATGTTAGTGACTTCTTAGACAGCACAGCTCACACAAGCCTCTCTTCAGAGCCATCTGATTGTAGCACCCGGGAGGCAGCAGGGCTAGCCAGACTCCTGTTCATCGGAGGAAGAAACCAAGGCTGGCAAAAGCTGTTTTGCAACAGGAAGTCTCTACTGCACCCCTGGAATTACTGGAGAAGGAAGTTAGAATTCCTCCTACCCCTCTGACATTGTGGTGTGTGTGGTACGGGTGCTGGCAGCTGTGGCCCCATGCCTTCTTGACAGTCTCTTAGATATAAGGATATTAGACCTGGCAGAGGTCTGGAGCCGACTGAGCGACCCCTTTGCTGCGCTGGCTTGAGGCTGTCCGGCAAGGAGGGGGTCAATTTGGAAGGGTCTTTGGGGCTCCCACCTGTGTCCTCTGCATGAGGCCACTTCTTCCCTCAGCAGGTAGGAGTTCCCCGGTGCCAAGATGCCATGTTAATGGGGCTTCAGAGATCACTGCATTTGCAGGTAACCCTGTGGTGGTTGCAGGGGCTGGGCTTGGAGGCTGAATTGCACAGCTTCAAAGGCTTTGTGCCTCTGGAAGCTTGCTGCCCTTGTCCAGAGATGGGAATGCCATCCACTGTGCCTAACTCACAGTTCTGACCACACAGAATGCTCTGTCCCAAAACATGTGGTACCAACTCATGCTGTGGCATGGTGGAAAATGGCTCTGTGACAAGCAAGATGGCTGGTTAGGACCCCTGGGGGCCAAGCCTCAGCTTGGGCTCTATGCTCAGTCACTCATGTAACTGTGAGTCACTGGGCATGTCCTGTGTACCAGGTATACTACCTCTGGCACCAAGCATCAAAAACCAAGTCCCAAGCCCTACTGGACCTCCACAATAGCCAGGGAGACAGGAAACAAAGAGGCAGTGACAAAGAGGCAGTGTTCTGTCAGGCAACCACCAAGTACATAGAAGCTCACAGAAGGGGAGGGGAGGAAAGGCTTTCTGGAAAAGTGTCTCTGGGCAGGCATGAGGTGGGCCTCATGGACCCCTGGTGGAAAAGCATTTCAGGTGGTGAAGCAACAAGGGCAGAAGTAGGCATAGTGTGTGTGTGTGTGTGTGTGTGTGTGTGTGTGTGTGTGTGTGTGTGTAAATCCAGTGCAGCTCAGGAAAGGGAACAAGGGAAGGATACAAAAGGAGAGGTTGGCTCTTGTTCGGCTCCCCCAAGGAAAGCATCCTTATCTTCAGGGTGCAGGAGCCATGCTCCAACCCAGGCAACCACCCGCCAGCACCCACTCTTTCCACGTGGCCTCAGTGAGCTCTGCTGGAACCTCGAACCGATTCTGAATGAGAGGTGTGTCTGGGGAAAGGCCCCCAGCCCCCGAGCTTGTAGAAGCCAGAGGCCTGCGGGTGTGGGAGGTAAGGCAGGTCGAATCTGGGTCATGAAGAAGCGGGTGGGGAGCCGGAAGGGTGGCAGAGGCAGCCACCTGGGGTTGGGTGGGCGGAAGCAGCCTCTCCATGGAGACAGGGTTTGGAAGCACCACTGGAATTACTCACGAAGGCTCGTGTACACGTGTGTGCCCAGGGCCATGTGCACACATGCACCAGGGCCTACGTAAGCCTGGAGCAGCTCAGGAGCCACTTAGGGATTGACATCATGTCCCCTCAGGGCTGGGGACATGAGGTCCATCTCAGGAGGTAGAGGGCAGGCTGCAGCCTCACAGCCCCACAGGGCAGAGCCATACCCCAGTCTCTTATGCTCAGCCCAGTGGGGACCATAAGAATAGAGGCTCCTGCCCTCAGGAGTAATAAGCCACTTTCTTGGGGAGGGGGGGAAGGGGGTTCATAAACACAGTCACACAGATGGGCAAAAGTGATGGAAAGGACCAGAGATCTGGGAAAGGGTGGGGGTCATGTAGCCGCCAGATGGGCAGAAGTCACACAAAGCCATGTGCAGAAAGTGAGATTTGATTTGAGATCTGAAGGATGAGTAGAAATTGACAGAATGAGGGTGTGTGTGAAGGGGGTAGTTTCAACTAGACAGCATAGTATGTACAAAGGCCCTGAGGTTGGAAAAAGAGTCGTAGGTTCAGAGACATAGAAAGCCAGGGTGGCAGAGAGGAAGGAGCCACGTCCCCTGAGCTAGCCTTCCCTATGGATGCAGTAGGGTTCAGGGCAGAGACTGTGGCTGGAGCGGGGATGAATCCCTGAACCTGCTCCCAGCTACCAAAGGGTTGTGTGGGACAGGGTTGGAAAGCATTCTCAGTGTGGAACTTTGGGTGGGTCATCTCCCTCTCTGAGCCTCATCCTCCTTTGGACAATGGGGACCCCAGCTGTCCAATGTCAGGACAATGTGTATGAAGTGCAGGCATAGTCAGCCAGGGGATGCATGGAGCCTCCTACCTCCTCTGCTTCCTGCCAACTTCTGTCTCAGTTTCTCACTTTGCTCACCCACTCTTCAGAGGGCTTATGGTCCATCTCCAGGCTAGGCTGGGGCTAGCTCTAGCCTGGGTCAGGCTCTATAGCAGCTGGAATACCTGGACTTGGCTCAGCTGGTCCCCTGTACAGTATTTCTAAGGACTCCTGCCTCTGCCCAAGTAGAACACTTATTTTTCTCTGACCATACTCCCAAATATCAATTTACTGATTTACCAGCCCAGGAGGGTTCCCAGCTCAAGGCCACACAGCAAGGGATCAAGGTTTGAGCCAGGCACCTCTGGGCATGCCCCCATCCTTGACTAAGTCTATGATCCCCATCCAATTCTGACACACACCTCATGCCCTCTAGATTTAAGCATCATTCTGTCCTAACACTTCTCAGTTCTGTGGTCCCACTCCAATCTTGCCCCTGAGCTCCTGACCCAAACTAAATCTCTCAGAGGCCATGTGACCCTTACCTGATCATCCTCAATACCCTTTCACAGTTCAGTGCCCACCTAGTCTTCCTTTTCTTCTTTGGACATGTTGAATTCTTTCCTGCCTCAGGACCTTTGCACTGGTTGTTCCCTCTGTGAAGCATGCTGTGACAGGGACCTTCACATGGCTGCACTTCTGCCTCATTCAGGGCTTATCCCAGGTGTCATTTCTTCACCAAGGTCTCCCTGACTCCCTCCAAATCTAGACAGGTGCCCCTCCTCCACACCATGTCACCCAGCTTTATTTTCTTCAGAGTAGCTGCTTATTTATTTTATTTATTCTCTATCTCTTCCACTAGAATGAGAGCCTTGTGAAACGAAGCATCTGGTGGAATGTTCTAAACCTGATACGGTGCTTAAGGGATAGCAGGGTGTCTAATAGCCATCTGTGTAGTGGGTGGATGTGGAGATGAAGGAACAGATTAAAGAAGAGATGGCCTGCAGGTCATGCAGGTTATCCTGCTGTTCCTCCCAGGGCAGACCCCTTCTGCTGGTGTCTGTACCCTAGTAGCAGCCCCTGGCACCTGAGCTGGACTCTGAGGTTTCCTGCCTCCTTCCTTATTTCAACAACTTCTCTGGCCCATCCACCAGGGTGGACATTCTACACCCGATTCGCTGACTGGTCTTCCTGTTTCTTTCCATCCCTGCTGCCTTGGGTCTCAGCCTGGCCATTGTCATCTGCCAGGGGGATCCTATCAGCCCCGCCCTTCAAGCTGACCACACTGGCATGGTACCACCTTTTCAGAGGCACATCTGTCTGGGGGTAGGCTAGCCCCTTTCTCTAAGTAGGTGTCTCTGCCAGCTCTCAGCCTGCACCTTCCAACTCAGACATGGATGGGGATCTGATCATGAGTCAGACCCATGCCTGACAGGTGCATGACCCCAGAGCTTCTGCATCCCAACCCATATGGCAGACGAGGACAGGGGGCTTGAGCAACTTATCCAAGGTCACAGCCGGTAAGAAATAGAGGGACTCAAGAATTAAACCCAGGTGCAGCCTACTCTAAAATCATGGTTAGAGGCCCTGTGATAGCAAGGACCATGTCGGGCTTTCCCTCCTAGTTGTCAGAACCCCAGGCTTGGGCAGGGCAGTCAGTGTTCCAAAGGGAAGCATTTTGATGGTGCAGCAGAAATTACAGGGAGAAAGATGTTGGCCGGATTAAAAGAACAACCCCAAGATGCGAGGAGTTGTCCATAACAGGGCAAATCTGAATGCACATAGCAGCTGAGGGGTACCAGTGGAACTTGAGAAGGGGCTCTGCCATGGGAAGGGTGACCTGGAAGGCCACTGAGGTCTCAGACCTGTTACTGAAGGAGTTGCTGGCACAAGGGACTGTCCAGAGGACAGCAGCAACCCACTCCCTGCCCCCAACTCAGTTTGAGGCCATTGCATGAAGCCAGGGAGGGTCTAAGGATAGTCTCAAGAGTCTTTGCAATTTCTCCAAATGGCAGCTTTAAGTGGCCTCTACCCAGGGGTAACCTGCATTTCAATTGAGAATTCTAGATAATCCAAACAGTGCAGATGAGTCACTGGGACCAACAGTCCAAGGCTCTTCTTCAAATGACACTGGTTGTACTAGGGACCTGTGCCACTAAATAGCCCTCCCTCCTGCCCACTGCATCCTACCCCTAGTGCTGCAGATTTGGGGGGAGGGCTCTGTTCCACGTGCAGGACAAAGCAGCCTCTACTCAGAGTCTGTGGTGACTCACCCACAAGCACCCAGGCTGCCCTGCCACTCAGCCATGCATCAGAGAGGGGGCAGGCCCACATGCAGGAGCTGTGACTTCAATGGGTGACAGGTGGACTGTGATGAGGGCCCTCCGTGGCAGATGTGGTTTGAAGTTCTTGGGTTCAGAGGATGAAGAGAGCAGCTCTGAACCTGGTCCCCAGGGCTGGCTTTATCACGAAGGACACAGATTTTATAAATATCGCAGCTCTCACCTTGCACCACATGGCCTGGGGAACTAGACAGGAGGCCGATTAGGAGGAGGCAGGTTTGGCTATGCTGACAGCCAGAGCAGGGTATAGAGGAGTTCATGGTCAGGGCAGGCTGATGACTCTGTCTCTCACCCATGGCCATTACTAGTCCTCATACCACTGAGGTGGGATGTGCAGGCAGGTCTTTGAGCTAGAACCCTTGGGCACAGTTGGAGGCAGGAACCAGTGGTCTGCATGGTGAGGTTCATATAGTTAGATTTTTAGTAGTTATGGGGAGGAGTGACCTCCACTGTGCATGTCTTCATTATCAACCATATGGGTCTAATCCAAGCTACAGCCAAGGCCAAGGCTCAACCTAGAGAAGGGATCAGGACTCAGGCTGGGGCCAAGTTCAGGGCTCAACCTAGAGAAGAGACCAGGGCTACAGCAAGGTTCAAGGCTCAACCTAGAAAAAGGATCAGGACTCAGGCTGGGGCCAGGATCAAGGCTCAACCCAAAAAAGAGATCAAGGCTCAGGCTGGGGCCAGGCTCAGGGCTCAACCCAGAGAAGGGATCAGGCCTCAGAGTGGGGCCAGGCTCAGAGCTCAACCTAAAAAAGGGATCTAGGGCTCAGGCTGGCCTGAGTCAGGACTCAACATAGAAAAAAGAGCAGGGCTGAGGCTGGAGAGATGGCTCAGTGGTTAAGAACACTGATTGCTCTTGCAGAAGACCTGGGTTCGAATCCTAGCACCCACATGGCAGCTAACAACTGTCCATAACTCTAGTCCCAGGGGATCCGACAGCCTCTTCTGACCTCCGCAGGCATTGCACGACATGGGTGCACTTACCTACATGCAGGCAACACATGCATACACATAAAATAAAAATAATAAATAAAAGAAAAAAAGAAAAAAAGATCAGGGCTTAGGCCAGGATCACGGTTCAACCTAGAAAAGGGCCCAGGGGTCAGGCTGGGCCATGGTCATTGTTCAGCCTAGAGCCAGAGTCAAGATTCAACCTAGAGAAGGATCCAGGGGTCAGTCTGATCCAAAATCAGAGTCTTGTCTGGGTCAGTTGAGGACTGTGTTGAAGACTCCCAAGTGGTCTTCCTTAGGGATGGGCCAGCACTCCTGGCACAATAGCGCAGTAACACGGAGGCCCAGACCCAGCCCTCTGCTCTTTCTGTGGAGATAGCTATGAGCATGATTTCAGGGAGACTAGAGGGAGGGCAGTGAGGCTTGCCCCAACCAGGGGCTGCTATTCTGGGCCTCTGTAAGTCACAGCGTGGGAGTTAAATATAGGGGGACACCACGTGGCAGGCCGTAGGTGGTTAATGACCCTGCAGGAGGCAAGTCAGAGCTCAGAACAGGAGTGTGGCAGGGGGCGGGCAGGGTGAGAGTCAGGGAGACAGGAGGCTTGGCCATGAGTCCGCTAGGCTCTTTCCCTTCTGTGACTTCAGGCTCATCCTCTTCTCTGGGCCTCAGTTGTCCCATCCCAGGATGTGCAGTTGAATGAGGCTCTCTAAAGTCCCTTTATCTTGAAAGGCCTTGGGCTGATGCTCCTTCCCCAGGCTGGCCTGGAAAGCACATGACCTCTCCTGCCATCTACAGGGGTTGAAGCCCCTCTTGGATCTCGAGGCTTAGGACAAGAACCCTCCTCTGTGAGGCCTTCCTGGGCCTGAAATTCACCCTGGGCCCTCGCAACATCTCTGAGCATCCATCTCTGAGTTTGCTCAGCCACCGAGGTGTGGTCCTAACGATTTCTCCCATCAGACTGAGACCAAGCACTTAGGTTCCATCACTTACTCATTAGTATGGTCTTCAGGGCCCCAGAGTCATGGCCACTCTAAACCTCAGACCCTTTAGGAACTAGAAATGTGCAGCCCCACTGTAAGCATAGTCACTAAGTGAATGACTCGGAGGACACAGTCAGTCCACACAACAACCATCTGCCTTCCTGGTCTGCTCAAGGGCACTGAGTGAGAATTATGCTACATCTCATGTTTCCTGTTTTTCTTTGTCTACCTGGAAATTCAGAAGCAAGTTGATGGTTTACCTTAACCTTGGATTATTTCATTTCTATCAATATTTATCCTTTTTGTTTATTTGTTTCTAATTTAGACAAGGGAATTTTTTTTAAAGATAGGAAGAAAAGGAATGAAGGAATGAATCACCCATGGCTAAAATGATCATCACTGAAGTTACATAAAGAGCACTTAGAATGTGCTAGGCCTTAGCCCATGACCTGGTATTATAATTTCTTATCTTTCCTAGGTCTAGTGAACCCACTGAACCAAGGAGAAAGAAGAGGTTAGCTGACTTCCTCAGAACTGCAGAGTTAGTACATAGTAGAGTAATTTGAACCCGTGTGTCCAACTCTAGCTCAAATGTGCCATGCCACCTACCGCGGAAGCTAAGGCCACGACAAACATCAGAGGGCATTGAGGTTATTGAGTTTAGGAGTCTAGTGAGTAAAGGTGAGACAGAGGGAAAGTGTCTGCTCATAAGGCCAATGAAGGGCAGGTCAAGGAGAAGGGACAGGCATACTGTGGGCTTCCACAAGAAGCGGGTCATAAGAAGGCTGACCTCAGCTCAGTATAAGTCAGTAATGTTCTTCCAAAGGACTGGGCTGCATACATCAGAGGTGCCTGGCAGCACTGTGCTGTGGACTCTGACCCCACCAAGGATCAGGATATATAACATGAGATAGGAGGCCCAGGCAGAGAAGATGGCTCAGCTCAGAAGACACCAGGCTACATTGGGCAGCACTGTGGTGGTCCTCCCCTGAGGCAGGCTGTCCCTGCTGGAATTTCTGGAAGTGCCTGGGAGGGTGCTACTGATATTGAGTGCTAAGGACAGGTTCAGGGAGGTTCAATAACCTGAAAAAAGCAGGTAGAATTGTTCTACCCCAACTGCCAGTGTGTCCCTGATGAAGAAACAATGAGAGTTAGTCATCAAGTGATGAAGTGGAATAGACCAGAAGCTCAATGAGATACAGTGGTGTTCCCACAGATCAATCCATAAATAGGTGGCACTTGAACATAGAACAGATGTTATTCCACATGAGCAAAAGGAACAGAGAGTATTCACCTAACACAGTTGGGATCATAGGCCAGCCCAAGGAAAATGAATTCCCCTCTCACACCACATGGAAAAGGCAGAAGACAGAGATCTGAATACGGGGCTGGGAATGTAGCTCAGTTGGTAGGAACCCTGCTCGGCATGCATGAGGTCCTGGGTTCAGTCTCCAGCACATAATAAACTGGGTGTGTTGGTGCATGCCTGTAATCCTAGCACTAAGGTGGTGAAGGAAGGAGAAGGGGGAGTTCAAGGTCATCCTCCACTACACCAAGAGTTCAAAGGTAGCCTGGGCCACCCGAGACTCTGTCTCATTGAAACAAAATGAACAACAAAAGCAAAACAACCAACCCTGCCCGAAGACATACATATGAGGCTCTTATCAGAAAAGAATACAAAGTACTACAGCGACCTCGGGTGAAGACAGCCTTCTTACACAAGCTGTAGAGGAGTAAAACTGAATAAAAAGGAAGGGGTTCCGTTTTACTACTCTTTCTCTTCATGGTTCTGAATGGAGATGACAGGAAGTTCAGAGACAAGTGACACACTGGCCGAAAATGCCAGTGAGAAACACAAAGACATCTGCACATATGAACCTCTTTCTCAAATTAATAGCAAAAAGTAACCCATTTAACAACAAGAACAACAACAAAAATCTGGGCAAAGTATACAAGCACGCATTTTACAGGAGTGGAGTCTGATGACCACTCAACATCTAATGAGGCTCTCGGCTTCTCTAATAGTCTGTGATGCTAATGAAAAGAAGGTATTTTTCTCCCAGCAGATTGGCAAAATTAAAGAGTGTTAGATCAACTGATGGTGAGGAGCTGACGATGTGGGAACTCCGATATATCACTAACAGAGGCGTAAAGTGGCATAATTACCTTGTGGGGCAATTTGGCAGTGTTTATGAACACAGAGTTTGCTGTATCCAAAGTCCAGCACACACCCTAAGGAGGCTCGAGGCAGGTCTGGTCATGGTGGATTCGAAAGCACCCATTGCCCACTGGCAGGATGGATGGGACTAGGAGCAGAGGAATGCTACAACAGCACAAGTAAAACAGCAAAATGTAAAGACAAGGAGTTGATGGCGATCGGTGCACAGAAGAGCTGGCCAAGCTTGGGCTTGGGGAAGCTCCACACGGAGTACCTGAATTTCCCACCTGGCTTCCTTCCGTCTGTCCCTTGCTTCTTCCTCCCTCTCCACCTTCCTTCCCTTGGTCTGTGCTCATGGGTCCTGAAGCTGCGTCAAAGCCCCAAGCTCTCTCCTTGGCTTTCATCATGAGTCCAACCCCAGAAAACCCAGCCCTGGCCCCACACTGAGCCCTACCTCAGAGAGCAAGCCATGTCCTCTTCCTGTACTGTCCTGCTGTGGCTGCCAAAAGAGTGTGGGTGAGGTAGCTTGGTCCCATAACTTCACTGAGACCAAAGTCTCAGTGTGCTGGTGCCTGGTGTGCTGGGTCCTGCCTTCCTTCTCCCCACAGTCCCTGTCAGTTCACTATCCTTTTCTCCTTTCCCTTTCCCTCTGCTTTAGTGCTCCAGGTGGGATGTTGGCGGAAGGGACAGCCAAATCTCAGGGTATAGGAGCTAAACCAGCCATGGGTAAGTATAAGAACTAGCAGCCACCTCCACTCATAGACACCACTGGCTGCCAAGGGTGCCAGTCATGGTCAACCCAGGGCCTCAGATGGCCAGAACAGGACCCTAGAGTCAGGGTGGCCAAGCACAGCCTAATTAGGCATGACAGCAGCCCGCAGGGCATATTAACTTTGGAGCCATTAGGAGGAAAACTGGGGTGGGGTGGGGCAGCCAGAGCTGGCTTGGCCACCAGTCCCCGTAGGGAGACTTGGCTCTGTGGTTCAAGTTGCTTGCCTGAGGAATGCCTGTCAGTGAGGCTGCGAGGTGCCGCCCAGGCCACAGCTGCTAGTCCTACTGGGAAGAGGCAGTGGTGGCCCAGGGCAGCAGTTCTGGGCTTTCCTGTGCTTCTAATTCTCATTGTGCTACCTGGGGGAGGTTTCCTTTCCCTTCCTTAAGCCTTATTCCTACTGACTTAAAAACTAACCAGCCAGACCTTCCTCTACCCACTGTCTCTTCTGATCCTTAAACCACCCTGAAGGGCAGCGATGACTATATGAGTCTGCTTTGCTGAAGGTGACGAAACAAGCCCAGAGAAGGCAAGTGACTTGTTTGAGACAACACAGCTAAGGGAGGTGCAGGATTTGAACCACAGATTCCTTGATACCATACTAATTTCTCATCTCCCTAGAGCTTAGGCATTCTGGATGTCAGAACTCCCGAGAGAAGAAAAATGCTAACGGAAGATGAATACAGCCAAGTCAAGCTGTTCACTCAGTGAGCCCCCAAAGGTCATACCCTTCCTCTGGGCTGGACCAGGTGACACCCAGAATTCTTTCTGGTCTTGACATTCAAGTCTGTGGCTTCTAGTCTCAAAGTCTTGCTCAACTAACATTTAACATCAGCTAAATAACCTTAGGAACATCCCCTCTACCTCCACATCTGTGAGGAACAAGTCTCTCTGAGGAGACTCTAGGGGAGAAGACCCATGATGGTCAAGCACCCAGCACAGGGTTGGGCACAAAGGGGGTGCTGAGGACATGGGCATTGTTTCCCCACACAATTTTGGAAACTGTCACTCCCCACCCCTTCAGATTGGGACCAAACCTCCTACCTTATGGGAAATCATGAGACGCCAGAACATCTATGTAGACCAATCCCCTTCCTCTGCATGGAAGACCAATGCTACCCATCCAGGTGTCACTGTGCAAAGCCCCACTCACCCTTGCTCTGTGAGACTCTATCAGCAACTTCCCTATTGCAGCCAAGGGAACTGGAGACACAGTCCATGGGTCCCTTCAGGTTTTTAAACTTTACCTCTGAGATAAGATTAAACACCAGTTCTACAGGTTCATGTTTGGAAGTAAGTGGCATATTACATATCAAGTTCCTGAAAGGACTCCTGCAGATGGAAACAGAAGCACCATCTGACCTCAGATAGTTCTCAGGTTTGCTCAATGCCAGGGTCAAAGCTCTGACCTCACAGCTGGGTCTGCAGAAAATCGCACTTCCGGAGCTGATTCATTAAACCTCTTTGAAGACAGGACCATGGACAGCACCCCTGTTCCAGGCGGCCCAACCCCTTTTCAGCACCACGGACAACGCCCCATACTGTCAGCACCAAGGATAGACAAAGGGTGGACACCACTCAGCCTAGGGCTGGTGTCAAAGCATTAAATCTCCTCCCTCCACTGAAAGCTGCTTTTTGCCCCAGCTGGGTGCCTATCCCACAGTTTTACCTCAAAGGACTTTTTTACTTCTCTTGTCAAATGCATGTCTCCTTAGCCTGTTTATCTTTGGTGGTGTTCAGTTGGTTGTGTGTGTGTGGGGGGGGGTGTCTCATGTAGCCCAGGCTGGTCTTACACTTGTCATGTATCTGAAGTATGTACCATCAGGCCTGACTAGGTCAAGTTCTCAAGGGGAAGAAAAGGCAAAGACTGTTGGATAGGAAACTAAGGCTCATATGAATGAGAAAACCTGCAAAAGTCTTACAGCCAAGTGAATATGGAATTCCAGGATCTCCCTCCAGGACAGCTGTGGTAACTACAACCCCCCTCACTTCTCACTCGGAATGACTTAGAACAGCCTATCCAGTGGCTTGCTCACATACAGGGCTGAAAGTTCCAGTACTCCAGGTGCTCTAGCACCTGTCTCTTCTGCACTATGAACTTAAACCTCAGTACTCCTTCATACTTGGTTTCCAGTATCCCCACCCCCACCTCAGGGCTGGCCCTGCAACAACTTCCTTTCCCTGCCTCTTCTGAAAGAAGAGGCCCCTGAAGTGCACTTCTGAAGTTAGTTGGCAGAATCAAAGAAATAAGGAAAAAAGGACACAAACCAATCAACACCCTAGCCCTTTATACAATGTGGTAGAGGTGGAACACATCTGCCAGTTTCCTTACCCATCTCCCCTGTACACTGTGAGTTCCCAAAACACTCACTGTCCTGTCCTGGGCAGTGTGTACCATATCAGAAACACTGTGCAGGATTTTTGAAAACATGCATGCTCAGATAAGTGCAGAGGGAAAGATAGTGCAGAGACAGCACTCCACCAAGAGGCTGTCTGTTCCTGGTGCCAAGGGGGTCTGTGCTCATTAATTGTGCCATAGGAGCTCTGAGGCAGCCCCTGAGCTGAACACTCTGGAGTGGCTCCTGCCAGCTATTCTGCTAGCTGTTCTTCTCTTTTGTCAAATGGAAGTACACAGTTAGAAATAGTAATGTTGTCAGCTTCCCTTGCAGCTAAGGAGGCCATGTGATCAATCTGGAAAAAGAAGATGTGGGCATAAGTCCCCTGGGTGGGGCTTCCAGGAAGTCTATTGTTTTTCTGTTAGTAAAGGTAGGCTCTGAGAGCAGCATACAGGAGGTGGAGCAGACACTTTGTAACCATGAAAATGAAAGACACATGCTAAGCATGGCAGTGACCTGGGCCTGTGGTCACTTGAATTGTTACACTGGACCTATCTGGCCTGTCTGGCCATCTGTCCATCCCTCCCTCCTGCCATCCCTTCTTTCCTTTCTTTTTGTGGTTTTGTGAGTTGAACTCAGGGCTTTAACTAAACTCTACCACTTAGTGGAAATACTCTACCACTAAGCTATCTCTCCAGCTCCTGTGAATTTGTTATTGCAATTACTTGGACACAGGCTCTCCCTATGTAGTTCAGGATGGCCCTGAACTTGCTATATAGCCCAAGCTGGCCTCAAATTCACAATCTTCCTGTCCCCATTTCCCACGTGCAGGGATAATATGTGTGTACCACATCTAGCTCCATCTGGAGTCTTGCTACAGAAGAACAACCTCCTATGTGTTTTTATAAATCCCATTTGCTTTTTTCTATTACCTGCAACCAAATGCAATTCCAAGGGATTCAGTATTAATAGAATAGGAAAGGTTCAGAGAGGTCACATGGCTTTCCCAATGTTACAAAGCAAATGAAAAGACTTAGAACTGACCACTGTCTGTGCTAAAGCCCATGCTCAGCTGTCATCTGCCTGTTGTGGCCAGGGTTCTGCTCAGATCCTGACCCATGTGGTGCCTGCCCCCTCCTCTCCCATTGGTTGTTGTGACAGTGTTAAAGCAGATTTTCACCCTTCCTTACAGATGACATCTTGGCTGGCCCTCAGCTGCTACCTGAGTGAGTTTCTGACAAGTCTAGTACTCAAGGTCACCAGGGTCTGGCTCCTGATCCTTCCCATTTTTTTTTTCCCCTCTGCTTCTGCCCCTTGGTCATCATCAGTCCCAATACATCCTCCAAGCCACAGAGAGGCCCTCTCACATCTTGCCTCAAGTGGGTGCCCTCCACCAGGACTGTACTCCTCCCAGCCCCTGGTCCATTCAGGCAGCCTGGGGTGGCACTATTTACTGACGGTGTGTGTGGAGCTTCCTGAGGGCAGGAGGCCTGCCTGTCTTCCCATCAGCTTCCCAGCACCTGGCACAAGGCCTAGCATCAAGCTCCACTGGGAGGTGCTGAATGAAGCTCAGATATGCTGCCTACACTTTCCCACCACCCACTTTCTACTCTAGCCAGACAGAACTACTCGAGCTTCCCTAAAACTTCTTACTGTGGCTGCTACTTGGTTTCCCCCAAGTAGACCTCCAGCTAGAACCAGCCTGGTCTTCCCCGCCATTTCACATGGCAGAACCAAGTGATGAGTGTCCCAGATTCAATAAGGCTGTGGAGAACTCTCTCTCTCTCTCTCTCTCTCTCTCTCTCTCTCTCTCTCTCTCTGTGTGTGTGTGTGTGTGTGTATGTGTGTGTGTGTGACGTGTGCACACATTCATGTGGCACCTCCACCTGTCCTCATTCCTGCATTATTGCCACTGGGTATCCTAAGTGTGAAACCCCTTAGGGCTGCCCACACAGACACAGTGGTAGAGAAGGGAAGCACTGGTCTCTACTGAGTCACTGTCTGCTGGGCACTTGGCATAAGCCAAGCACCTCTCCAAGACTTTTTCACCAGACAGACTTACACAGAAGACAGGAAGTGTCTAGCTCTCTCTAATCCCAAACCTGCACTCTGCCTGGGTGAGATGGGTCACACCCAGGTGGCTTGTGGTGTTGAGTGTGAGGGAGGAGCCTCCAGCTGCCCTCTTGCCTTCTCTGAGTGACGGCTGGAAGCCACTAACTCCTGTCCCCCTAGGTACTCTCCTGGGAGAAGGCTGGGCTGGGCAGACTTACCCTAATCTGCATCCCCCCAGAGGACCAGACCCAGGAGTCACAGAGCGAACAGAAGTCGGTGAGCCTGGGCTCTGCTTCCTGGGCAAGGCTGAAGATTTTCCCAACAGCCTGGGCCAAATTTATCTACCAATCCCCCAAAGAGCTGGTTCCAGCGTCTGTCTGGAAATGTCAGCCTATGTGGTTGGAGGAACGCGGGGAGAGTTTTCCCCTAAATAGCAGGAAGCATATGGGAGGCGGATGGTGCCCGACACCCCAACCTGCCAACTCTTGCTCAAGTGGGAGCTAAAAGGGGCCCAGAAGGGTCTGGAATTCCTACCACCTCCCAGTGAGGGGGGAGCTGAGGAGGAAGAAAGAGACAGCAGCAAGGAGCAGAGCAGAAAGTGGGTCCTGAAGGGGGAGTCAAGCAGGGGTCCCTGACGGGCAGGAGACCTGGAGGCGCCTTCCATCAGCCACAGTGTTGACAGTCACCATTCACCCAGCACTGGCCATGTGCACAGGACTTAGATGGTTTCATATGAACTTTGCAAACAACTCCAAGAGATGGGGCTCCTGTAACCCTCATATCACAGATGTGGAAACTGAGGTTCAGAGTACACACATGAAACCAGAGACTTTCTAGTCTGAAAAGGACCTTCCACATTCTTAGCAGAGTCCTAAATATTCTACAGACTCTGACAAATTGACATCCAGCTGTTACATGAATTTTCCCAGAGACAGGGAGTTCACTACCACCCTACCTGCTCCATCTGCAGAAAACTCTTTGTGTTCCAAAGGATTTCCTGGCCTATGCTGGAGTCTCCTTCCCTGGAGCTCTTCTTATCAGTGCCAGACCAGACCCTGTCACTCCCAGTAGACAGAAGGCCTTCTGAGACCTCACATACCTGCCCCCTGGGCTTCTGAGGGCCAGTCAGCTCCCTCACCCACCTCTGCCATGACCTTGGTAAGCAGAATAGCCTCTGTCTCTGGGGACTTACTGAGCACTGCAGCTTCAATCTCAGTAGCTCTCTCTTGTTCGTGTCTCCCTTCTACTCTCCAGCCAACCTCTCAGCACAAAGTTGGTGAGCTGGGCTCTGCCCCGCTCAGCACTGAGATACTTCTATCCTTAGAGAACCATATTCACTCTGCTTAGAGGGACAGGATCAATTATTCTGGGCCTGGAAACCAGTCCCTCCCTCTCATGGCTCATGTCCCTTGTCACTGTTGACAGAGGGAGACACAGTTCTCCTGGGGTGAGCTGGGATTTCCCTGGGACACAGCTGCTGGCATGAATCTTTGTACCTGGTGTCTGGTTAGGTGCCCAGCATGTGGTAGGTGCTAATCAATATGGTGTGTGAGAGTGAGTGATTGACAGAAACCAGGGGGTACCTTGAGGGTTACAGAGAACTTGATCAGGAATGAAAAATACTACCATCAAAATAGTCACAAAATGTTTGATTAATGAGGCTTTAGAAGGTTATCAGGGGTGGCCTGACTGTTGGAATTTCCAGAACACAATTGTTAAGGCTAGTAGAGGAAGTGGCCAGACTCTACCTAATGGACTGGGATTGAGGTCTTTTCTCTCTCTCCCCACATTGAGTCTTTTCTTGACCCCTCCAGACTGAGCTCCTAGCTCAAGAAGAAAGCCTAGTGACACTTTCTTCCTCAGCATCCCTCTAAGGCTCACTACTGCCTCTTTCAGCATCAAGTGCAAAATCCTAGACTGGCTTTCAAGGCCCTTGTGGTCTGGGCCTGCAGCTTCTTATCTGAAGGCTGTGCCCACCCCACATGTCTCTGGGCCTTTGACACATGGTGTCTCCCTCCTGTGAGGCTCTTCCAGCACTCTGCTAGGCAGCCTCCTTTGCTTCTGGGATGACGTGTTTCCTCTACTCTGTACACATTCCCTTGACTCCTACTAATTCCAGAGATGTCCTCTGTGGGCTCCTTTTTCTCCCCCAAAGACTGTAGACCCTAGAGGGCCAGGACTACTTTCTCCTAAGGAAGGCATCTCCTGAGCTACACTGGGGTCCCAGAGGCTTGGTGTGTTGACTGAGAGTACAAGGTTGCCTCAGTGGGCTCTGACACTGAGGTACTGCTCAGGCCTCCTTTTAAAAATTATCATTACAAGAATTATTTGTGGGGCTGGACACTATGGTACACATCTATAATCCCAGCACTTGGGAAGCTGAGGCAGGAGGATCATAAATTTGAGGATCAGCCTGGGCTACAGAGACCCTCTCAAAACAAAACCAACAACAACCAAGTCACACATTTTGAGGAATTCAGATATGATGGGAGGGGGAATGTGGTGGGTCTGACCATATTTGACCACCTTGGGTCACAGCCTACCATCAACTTGGCTATCCCTACTCTCCACCTTTGGGGGCAGTGCATAGTCCCAGGCTACCAATCAGAGCACTGAGTTCCCCTTAGGCACAACAGAAGTTGACTGAGGGGTAGGCACAGTCCACAAGTCTGCCAATCAATACCAAGACTTGATTCTGGGACTGGGATTTGAGCTACCTGGGACATCTTGCTTACTCCTCCAGACGAGCATCTTATCACCTATTCTGAACAGCTGTACAGAGCTGGGTACCACAGTGAGGATGCTGAGTTCAGAAATCAGGTTCTGGAGAGTCTGAGCCCCCAGATCCAGCAGAGTCTGAACTTTACAGTTATAAGGCATAACTTTCTGTTTCAGACAGTTAGGAATGGGTTTTCTGTCACTTTTACTTGAAAAGGTCCTAGATAATATGAGCTCCCTCATCTCTCCATCTAGAAGTCACTGCAAATGGCTTACTGACTGTCCTTCCAGCTTGGTCTCTGGGCAGAACCATGAATACAGCCATATACATTTTTCCATAAAAAGTGAAAAAAAAATCAATGGCTATCTAAGTAGCTACCTTGTCCCTAGCACACTCAGAAAAGTCTCCAAATTCAGGGATCCTGCATCACACACCATTTTAAAAACTTAAAAAAAATTTTTTTATTTATGCCAGTCATGGTGGCGCACACCTTTAATCCCAGCACTTGGGAGTCAGAGGCAGGCGGATCTTTGTGAGTTCGAGGACAGCCTGGTCTACATAGTGAGTTGCAGAACAGCTGGAGCTACAGGGAGACCCTGTCTCAAAAAGAGCCCCCCCCAAAAAAATACTGGGGAAGGAGTCCCTTACTAACCTAGTTCCAAAGGAGTTTCCAACTATTGACGTGTTTGCAAGGTGTGCACAAAACCCCAGGGTTGCAACTTTAGTCAGTACTTGTGTTGGGGTGGGTTTTTAGGTGATGCTGCTTTTGCATCATCATGTAGGTAAGTGTACCCATGTCATGCAATGCCCACAGAGGTCAGAAGAGACTGCCAGATCCCCTGGGACTGGAGTTACAGTTGTTAGCTGCCATGTGGGTGCTGGGATCTGAATCTGGGTCTTCTGCAAGAACAACCAGTGTTCTTAACCGCTGAGCCATCTCTCCAGCCCCACCACACATCATTTTTAAAGATTTCTTTTTTATTATTTTTATGTATGTGCATGTATGTGCCTGTGTGAATGAATGCTACATGTGTGCAGGTAGTTGGAGTTACAGGCAGTTGTAAGCTGCCTGAGATGGATGCTGGGAACAAACTCAGGTCCTCAAGAAGTGCTCTTTCACTATTGACCATCTGTCCAGCCCCAACACAACTTAAAAAAGATAATCACATTTACTTACTTGTGTGTATGCATGTGTGTCTGTATTACAGTTTGAGTGTGGAGATCAGAGGACAACCTGTAGGAGTTGGTTCTCTTCTTCCACCATGTGGGTCCGAGGGATTGAACTCAGATGGTCAGGCTTGACAGCAAGCACCTTTACCAATGAAGCCACCTTGCCACTCCCATGCACCATTTTTAACCTCCTCTTTTTCCCTCAGCAAGACACTGTGGACAGGTTTCCATGTCAACAAAGACAGATCTACAGTGCTGTCTCCATGGCACAGAGAACCCTGTCAGCTGCTGGATGGAATTTACTTACCCATTGCTCACAGATAGGTAATTGGGTAGTTTCTAATTTATCACCGTCATCAAGGGAGGTGCGATGAGCCTGCTCGTAAAATCAATGCCTATGCTCGCACTTGGCAGATTATTCACAACAAAGATCTGCAACTCCGAGGATTTGGCTTCCTGAGCTCAATTTTCTTTACTTGAGATTTAAGGTTCTAAGTATCTGAAAGGCATTGTCTTTCTTTCCAGGCAGGTTTAGTTGCAGCCCCAGGGCCAACATGTCCCCATAACAGCATCTCTGGGGACAGTGTTTATTGGTGAGGCAAGTTAGTAGGTCAAGGGGAATGGCCAGGGTTTGGGGTGAGGGTGCTGCTGATCTGGAGTTTGGCTGCCCCTGTTCACAGAGCCACACTGTCCTCTGGGCCTCTTCTCCCAATCAGATCTGACTGGGGGGAGAGGCCATGTAGGGGAGGCTGGCAGGATGTGACAAGCACATAGAGGTATCAGTCACCTGTGATGCCACCCTGGTAATGCTCTAGCCCTGTCAATGTCTCACCTCACCTAAGCCCCATACCCACTCTCTGATGCTATCCTGGCTCTTCATTTTGTGGAAAACATCCTCAGAAAAAGCCAGTGACTTGTCCAAGGTCATACAACCAAATAATAGAAATGAGGTACGACCCAGATCTGCTGATTTCTCCGCCCATGTGTGGTCCCATTTTATTGGGGTCAGTAGAAGGAGGACAAAAGTGTCCATGGGGAAGGCTGTGGGAACCCTAGTCACCCAATCTTTCCCCTCCAAGTCCTAAGGCTCAGGAAGGACTCTACATCCTTACCCTCCATGTCCCCACACCCTAGGGGAAGCACTGGAAGTAGCTTCTAGAAACACATAGTTCTGACAAAACTGGTCTCATGCTTCCCATGCTGGTTTATAACCTCTTTAAAAAAAATTCTACCACACACTATGAAGTTCTTTCTGCAACAGTAAATTTAGATCCCTGGCCCCATTTCTAACAGCCGCAGTAGGCACCACTGTACAGCTGCAGTGAGCAAATTTAACTAGTCCCCTGGTGATGGATAAATGGGTTGTTCCCAATTGCTCTGCTACTATCAACAACACTACCAATTGCCCCCAGCAGGGCTGATTGGTGTCAGCTTTCAGGTCTCAGGTTCAATGTCATAGCATCAGAGAAGTCATCTTGGGCAGGCCCATGCCTCACAGTGTGGCCCTGTCCTGCTCATCTTCTTCTCTTACTGCATACCGATCCCTGATTCCAGCTCTTCCCACTCTGTTTATGTGGGTGGCTATTTAATATCCGTCCCTCCCCAAGACTGGGTCCTCTGGGAGGGGTACAGATGAGTGCAACTGTTCTCAACAATATCCCTGGAATGTATGGATGCCTCTGGGGCTGGTGTCCCACAAGTAGAGTGGGTTGCCTAGCTTCAGACCTTGGAGAACCTTCTACATGCCATGTTCTGTGGCTCTCCCCAGTGCCAATTCAGGGACCCACAGTTCTGCCCATGAGCGCAGCTTGAATCTTTGCCAGTGCTGCTCACTCAGGGCCCCTAGTACTGGGCCTGGCTTGCTGTACACATAGTTCCTAGGCCTGAGGTGGCACAGCCACTCTACCACCCACAGACCATGGAGCCCCGTGCCAGTCACTTTCCTCTCCAGATCTGTACCGCCTCATCTGCCCAGTAGGGCCACACTGCTAATTTCATAGGGCTGCTCTGGACAAGACAATGGATGGTTTCAGCAGAGTAGGCCCACATGCAGTGAGTTAGGTCTGAGTTCACCTCTTCTGAATGAATTCCTTATACCTTGAATGAGTTCAAGTCTTCCTCAGCCCCTTCCAGTTGTCCCTGGGGATTCCTATCCTAAGAGCTTGTTAAAAGACTACATGCCCTGTTCTGGCCCTTGCTAGAGGCTCAGCTGCCTGTGATCTTAAATACCTGCTTAGCTTGCCACACCTTAAACATACAAGAGGCACAGACACAGCAAGGAGATAGACCGAGGGGTTCTCTTTCTCCTGGGGGAGTTTCTGAGCCCCTTGTCCTTACACTGGAGGTTTAAGTCACCTGTCGGATTTCTCACCCTACCTCCCCTATTCTTGGAGCACATGCCAAGTGGTTTTACCTTGTAAGCCTCATTTTCCTCTTCCATACAGTGGGTACAATAAGAAAATCCATAAAGAGTTGATGAGATAAAACAGTAAAATGCAAGCTGGGCGTGGTTGCCTTTAATACCAGCACTTGGGAGGCAGAGGCAGGCACATCTCTGAGAAGTTCAAGGCCAGTTGGGTCTACATAGAGTTCCAGGCCAGCTGGAGCTACAGGGAGACCCTCTCAAAAAGACCAAACGCTGCTACCCTAGGGTATAGTTAAAAGTTGGAGTGCATGCCTAGCAGGCACTGGTTCCTGAGTTTCATTCCTGTCACAGTAAAAATATACATACATACATACATACATACATACATACATACATACATAAAATAAAATAAAATAAAATAAATAGGAAAATGCTTAGCAAAGAACCTGGTACTTAGTAGGGGCTCACTAAATGCTTACTATTATTGTTAGGGTTGGTGTTTACTTATTTTTCTGACATGTACTACCAAGAAGAAAGTACATGACACAAAAATGTTGAGCGTGGTAAATGACCCCAAGCAAAGGTTGAATCCTACCCTCCAGGCCCATAGACAGGAAGCTGCTGTCTCCTACAAGCCCCTCGTCACCAGGTCATCTTTGACTCACAAAGTGGATCTTTTCCCAGACTTTCCTGATGCTGTTACTGTTGTCCATAAATGAACAAAAGGGAATCAATCCACTGATCAATGTGTGGCTGGCTCCCTGACCTCAATTCTCCGGGGACCCCATCCTTCTCAGCTGCCTTTGCCCTGGGCACAGAGACTCCCCAGTTCCTTAAATAACCAGTTTGTTAGCAAAATCGCATCAGTAACACCTCCCTCGCACTGCACGGCCTCCGTCTTTCCACGTGATACTGAGGGCTGCTCCCAACTTGTGCCAAGAAATCCCTTCTGCGTCACTGGGCCACACATGCGGGGGCTACAAGCAATGGCAGCTGTGACTCTAGAGCCTGCTCTGGGGTAGAGGAGGCCATGGAGCAGCACTCAGCATCTGGAGAGACTGAGCCCTCACCCATGCCTCAGCTTCCCTCACGGTGATGGGGAAGTGAACTGAGATGCTGAAGAGCACCAGGCATTCATAATGCTGGGCACATAGTAAACTGCTTAAGAAACAGGCACTGTCCTGCAGGCTGGCCCTGCTACACACGTCGTCCTCATGGAGGCCTGGTTTGCCTTGGGCAAACCCAACATGTTTGCCAATGGCTGAACCCACAGATACTCTGGGCTTTCAGAGTGCAAAGTCCTTACCACTTCCATAGTGACAGCTTCTCATGCAAATGTGACAGCTTCCCCAGTTACCACATTAGACTGGGGCCAGGGTGGGGGAACTGGGTTGGGGGGCACTAATTAATGGGACCCCTTTCATGGTTATTAACGATAAGGCTGGTACAGTACAAATGTGCAGCTTTTGGTTCTTAAAGATGCGCTTCTACATACATTATTGACAGTGAACTTCACGGGTTTTTATATTAGCCTCAATATTTGCATATTATGCATATTTACAAGTCTTTCCCCTTCTTATAATCATCCTGTGAAGGAAGCCAGCAGCTGTTGACAGAAGGGAGGTGGGAAGCAAGAGGGGCTGGTGTACTGAGGGCCAAACTCACTGCAGCAAGTCTCTGGGACCCCAAAAGGTCAGAGGATGTCTGGGTCATTCTGGAGTTAAGTGAAGAATCATGGGGGCTTCCCACCCCCCCTTCTCTCTGTTCCTCCCTCCCTCCTCTTTCTTTCCCTCCCTCCTTTCCTCCCAGCCCCCAGGGAACTGAGGTTACTCTAGGAGGCAGATCTTAAACCCAGGGTCCCATGATGCAGGCTGAATGGTGGCTAGGGGTCATCTTAAGCATTTCCTCACTTGTGAACCAGGTTTGTTATGCCAGGAGAACCTTGTGGGGTAGTACAGCGTAAGAACAAGGAGACGAGCCAGGCGCTGTGGTTGGCACCATGTGGGCCTGAGCTGTTCCAGCTCTGTGAGAAGGCTGACGGAGGCACCAGACTTCAGTGGAAACCATGTGGGTGGGGATGGATGGCCACAGATAGGACTGGGCCCAGGCCCTGATTATGTGAGGTTAAGCAAGGTGGAAGCTGGAAAAGGAAGCGCACTTTCCTGTGATCCCCGAGATGTCACACTCCTTGCTTCCCTTCCCAGTTACCACATTAGACAGGCCCCTCCTGAACCTGTGCTCAGCACCTGCCCCTGCCCAGGTGTGGCATGAGCCCAAGCTGGCTTTTAGGGCGTGCAAAGCTGGGCTTGCTGTGCATCCTCAGGCAAGGGCTTTGGCGGTTTCCTGAAAAAAACAGGCATGCTCGCCATGCCTGCCTCCTAGATTGTCAGGAGGACAGGTACACCCAGCTGGTTAAACTACAAGTTGTGCCCAGATAGGAATGCTCTTGTGGAGGTCTCTCCGCCAGCTTGTGGGTGCGGGCAGTGGGAGAGCCAGGCATTTCCCAATGGTGGCAGCACAGTGGTGGGTGAGGTGCCTAGGCCTGTGGCCGTTTTTACTTACCAACCAGGGAGCTACACGAACAGGAAAAATGGTAGCTGGCCAGTCTGTGGTAGGTGGTATCTCAGGAGTGGGTATGGGGCCAAGGGCTGCCACACACATCCCTCCAGCACTCCATAGGAGGTATGGAACAGAAACTGTGGTCACATAGGGGGCCACCAGACTCCTGGCAGAGGAAGGACCAGTGCCTGCAGGGACACAGGAGGAACACTAATTAGGAGAGGCCAGAAATGAGTCCTGAACCTTGAGACCCTCAGACCGGCACTAGGAGGGGACAAGCTGGTGCAGTCATCATAGAAACACAAGTGTTTGTAAAATACTGCATTTTACAGAGAGCCTTTGTATTCCACCCAGCTCAAGGGGGCCCACATTGTTTTCAGAGGTATATTTACATGTCATGCATATTTACGATGCCTTTCCCACCGCCCACAGAATCCCCACAGCAGCCACCTCCAGGGAAGCCTCAGTTCTTAGTGAAAATCCTTCAGCTTGCTTGGCCTTCTCATTTTTTTGCCTCCTGAGGAAACAGGAGGAGGGGCTGAAGTTACACCACTGTGAACTCAAATCTCAGCTTGGCCCCTCACTCACTGAGGGATAACGGGCAGACAGCTTCCTTTTTCTTTTCTTTTTCTTTCCTTTTTCTTTTCCTGAGTCTCCCTGTAGCCCTAGCTTACAGAGATCAGCCTGCCTCTGCCTCCATAGTGCTGGGATTAAAGCCATGTGCCACCACACCCAGCAAATTTCCTCTTTCTGAGCCACAGTTTCCCCACTTGTCAAGAGCATATTCCTGAGGGCTCTGGTGAGACCTAAGAAGACAATGCAGGCAGGATGCTGGCGCAGCAAAAAGACTCTGAGAGGGCCCCTCTCATATCCCTGCCCTCCCAGGTTTCCCTATGAGAGCTGAGGGAAGCCAGGTGTGTCCTCCACCCACCCTACCTGAGCAGGTGTCTGTGCCCCTAGCACTCCCAGCCTGGATATTTTGCCAAGGAAGCAGGCCCTCCACTCTACACTCACCCAGGAGGTGCCGAGCTGCCCTGGAGGCCTTAGAAGATGCCCCATGCCCTCTGTCCTCCCATTCTACAGGTCATAAAACTGAATGAGAGACAGAGCCATTGTTGGCGTGGGGGCCAGAATCTGAGCAGTTAGGCTGAGGTTTGAACACCAGCCCCTCCATCAACTCTCAGGAGAGGATACAGGGACCAGTTTACCACAGCAAGAAGCCAAAAGAGGCAACTGAAGTTGGGAGGCTCACCTTCCTCATCTGCTTGTCCTCAGACCTGGAGACGCCCTTCCATCCTCTCCCCAGAAATAGCACCTCTCATAAATCAGCACTCATATTGCCATGCTTTAGGGAGAAACTGGGGCATGCAGAAACTGAGGGCAGAGGATAGGCTCCTCATCTGGGTGTCCCCCAAACTCCTTGGAGCCCTGGCATTCACCCAAAAAGGGAAGGCAGTAAGCACACACTGACAAGGGCAGGATCTCCAACCCAGACCTTTAGTTTCAGGATGACATGGCCACTTCCCCCAAGGAGAACATCTCTGGCCAAGAAAAACACACAGAAAATAGGCAAGAAAACACCGAAATTTAGAGTACTCTTAATCATAGGACAGGACACATACTCTGAAGTATGTGTGGAAGACCTCCAGGTACATCATGGGGCATGAAAATCCACAGTGTGCACAACAGCACAGCTGGGGAAGTCGTCGTCACCAAGCTGTCACTTGAAGCCAAATTCAATCAGCACAGTGGCTGAAGGAAGAGGTGATGGCAGATGGAGGCATCTTGGGTGTGCACAGTAGGCAGGGTCCTGACCTGGAGGTCCCCAAACCCGCTTGGAGTTCCTGCCAGTTGCCAGCTGAGGGAAGCTGGCAAGCCCCCCCCCCACCGACCCCCATTTTCCCTTCTCTATGACAGGTAACAGGCTCAGTTGACTGTGACGCTTAAAATTCTGTGACTACCAACACTGATGATCTACAAATGATGCTAACAGAAAGAAGCTTGACACAAAAAGGCCCACACTGCCCAGTGCCATGGACATGGATTGTCTGGCACAGGTGGTTTGGGCTCTGTAAGGATGAAAAGTGGAGTAGTGATTGCCAAAGGCTGTAGCAGCAATGAGAGCTGATGGGTGGAGCTTCTTTCTGGGGCACAGATGTTCTCAAGGGGACTGCGGTGACAGACACATAGCTCTGCACACTGACTAAAAGGCACTGAACTGGACACTGTCAACAGGCAAACTGCATGGTATGTGAGTTATGACTCAGTAAACCTATTAAAAGAACCCAATGGTTTGAAGAGAACAGAAAGACCCTGCAGCCTCTTGATGACCAGCCATTCTCTGGAGGCCCATGGCCTCCTTGGTTCTCTGCCAGGAAAACCAGCAAATATGGTTCTAAGAAGCCCCTCTCTACAGTCCCTCTATGTCAGGGGTCTTTGTGTTTTGCACTGGCCTCATCCTGGAAGCCACCAGAACCCACTGGGATTGGATCCCCACTGCTGGTCCCTGGGCCTCAAGTGGCTCCTTCCCACTGCTCAGCACAATGTCCTAAGGCTCAATTTCCAGCATCGTGGCTGCTTCTGTTCCTTCACAGATGGGGATGCCACCAGAGAGGACTATGTTAAACCTTGCCCATGGTACCAGTGCTCAGCACAGTGCCTGGTACCCAGTAAGTGCTCTGGCGAAACTTGTTGACTGAATGTTGAGGCAGAATTCCAAAGCCTAGCACACACAGTTGGCTCTCCATCCTGACTCCACTCCCTTCCGACTATGTTATCCTGAGCCAGTCATGTACCTGCAGTGAGTCCCAATTCCTACCTCTGTAGGAAGCCAGGGTTGTACAGGAATCCTGGAGGTGTGGAGTTCTTTGTGAAGCATTCCTCCCATAGCTACCCCTGTCTCCATCCATGGAATCTTGTCCTTCCAGCCACTGCTGCCCAAGCGCTGGAATCATCCTTGACACTGCTCCCTCCCTCCTCACATCCAGGCTGTCAGATGCTCCTCAGGATCCATACATCATGTGTCAGAAAGTTGCATGGCTGTACCTGCACCTCACCACTGCTGTGCAGAGCAACCACCAACTCTTAGCAGGATTACTCCTGCTGACTCTGGCCTCCTGCTTCCACTCTTGTTTCCAGCACAGACGCCAGAGCAGACAGGTTAGAATTCAAGTCAGAGCTTGCCCCTCCTCAGCTCTGGGGCTTCACTTCACCCCGGGTAGAAGCTGACAGCCCTTCAGCCACCACAGACAGCCCCGCATTGCCACCAGTTCCTGCCTTTAACTGCTGCTTGCTTCCTTTGCTCCAGCTACACTGCCCTTCACACTCTTCGTTAAATGCACCAGGCACGCTCCTGCCTCAGGGCCTTTGAACTCACTCATCCTCTGCCCAGCGTGTCCATCAACCAGATATCCTTAAGCCTAATCCCCCTCACTTCCTTCAGAGTCTTTCTGATACTGACCCTGCTTGGCTGAAAAGTAAGCCAGAACTCCATGCACACTCATCAATGGCAGGCAGTGAAATCCCATAGTGAGAACTTTTACCTCAAGAGCAGGGGCTCAAGGTAAAAATCTAGGCTCTACTAGTTCTGCAGCTGAGGGACTCTAAGCAAACTTAAAAGCCTCTGTGCACAGCTGCTAATATCTAAGATAGGGGTAGTTCTGGGCCCACTCAGATGGCTGCTGCCAGTCCCTCCCACAAGTCCTCCCTCCGCAGAGTTTGGTCTGTTCCGAGGTCACCACACAGTGGACTTAGCAAAGGTGCCATTCAGCAAATATTTAGAATATTAAGTGGATATTCATTGACCCATTGTCACAACCTCTGGGTTTCCCCTGCTTCCTTCTCACAGGTCTGCCATTTCTCTCCAGCCCAGTTCGACCCTCAGAGCTACCCTGCTAGCAACTCTGTGGGCTGCCTTGTGCCCTATGTAAGCAAAGCCCCAGGTACAACCTTCTCCAGAGACTAACCTCCTCTGCTACCCTCTAGCCTGGTCATCCTCCTGGGCCACCAAGCAGCCAGAAGGCTCTCCTGCCTTCTCCTTGTCTCTGCTATAAACAAAACTCAGGATTCTGTACTTGTTTTTAAGACTCCTACACATCTCTCAAACAACCCCAATTCCCAGAGCCACCCTGCCAGGACCACCAGCTCAATTCCAAGCACCACTCTACTACCTCTTGTGGCCCCCAACTCCCTGAACACACACCTTCGGTGGTCACAGGGATCATTTCAAGATGTAGAAAATGCAAAGCTCACTCCACAGCTGGAAACCTGAGTCCCCAGTAGCTCCAAGTCACAGTGAGTAGAGCGTTCCAACAGGACTCAGCCCAGGCTGCCTCCAAAATCCTCAACCTTGCTATCTCACGCCCATTTAAAGTGGTGTTTTGTTGTCCAAAATTTTTATTTCCAAAACAGATTTCTCTGGGGGCTTTTAGCTTAATAAACTTTGTGAACTGAAATGGAAAAGTGATTTCTAAAAGCAACACCGACAAATCTCTCCTGTCCTAGGTTCTCCTCCTGGCCTAGCCTGTCTCCCCAACATGCTTCCTCTATCTCTAATCCCTCTCTCTTAAAGCCCCCGAGACAGGACCCGTGTAACTCCCAAGTCTGTGCCACCCCAAACCTAGGCTCTTCCCCCAGCTGCCTTCTGGCCTTGCCCCTCCCTGCATGCCCCTCTGTAAGCCTGCTACCTCTGCCCCTAAAGTGTCTTGGACCACTGCCCCTCCTGTTTCCACCACCATCTCTCTCAGAGCACTGGAACACAAGCCACCAGACCACCAGTCACCACCCAGCTTCCTGGCCCTAAACTCCACGAGTCCACACCAGCCACCCCAGGCTACTCACAGTCCACCTGCCAGGCCACTGTTAACTAAGGTCTCCAAGGCTACATGCTGGACATTATGGTGTGAAATAGGACATGGAACACATCTTTGGTCTCTTTATGCTCACCTAAGAGCTGGGACATGATGAGAGAAAAACATCTGTGAGGCCGCAGAGCTAAATGAGGCACAGACAGAAGATGCTGATCTGGGGTAACTGCCAAACTTGACCAGGCAGGTATATGGGATGGGGAGCAGGGTGGAAGGGCCCATTGAGGTTGACCCCAAAGATGCCTTCAGAACCAGGTTAAGACTTGGGACTATCTCAAACTCTAGAGTCACATCACCTGGGGTCAGAGCCCAGCTCCACCACCTGGTGACCTTGGAGGGGTGACCTTAGTGTTCCCTCTGTGAAAGGGGAATACAGCATGCCTCTTACCTAGGGCTGAAAGGAGAGCTTCAGAGTACCTGTTCACCCTTCTCAGCACAGTGCCTGCTCCTGTCCTCCTTTGCTTCCAGATGGAGACATCCCCAGACCCCCAGTGTACCCTGAAACCTCAGAGAATGATGAGCTCTATGCAAACCATGCTTTGTCCTGTTCACATACATCTGTGATAAAGCTTCACTTATAAGTAGGCAGAGATTATTAACAATAACTAATAATTAAACAGAATTATAACAATATGCTGTAATAAAAGGTATGCAAATGAGTCTCTTTTCCTATCTCATTGTATCAAAGATCATAGCAACCTCAGCATACAACTTTGCTTTTTCTTTCTTTGAAGGAAGTACTTCACAGCTCTCTTCCGTGTATCCAAATCACCAAGATCACTGCTTTTGTGAGGTCATTAAGTCAAACACCTGATTCCTGAGCTGGCTACAGCAACTAATGGATGGGTAGCATACAAAGGGTGGATCTGCTGGACAAAAAGATGTCTCCTGAGGGATAAGACAGAACGGTGCAAAGGCTTCATTGTGCTCTGCAAGGCATCATGCGGCTGCAAACATAAATTTTTATTGCAGGAATTTTCCACTGAACATTTTCTGACACCCTCCACAGTGGGCTACTGGAGCTGTGGAGAGTGAGACTGTGGGCCAGAAGGGGGTTGCTGTGTGTGGAAAGTGCCTGAGAACATTGTGGCTAAGATGGCCATGCAGAACTGTGAACAACTTCCAGTCAGCTTGTAGGCAGTGGAGCACTCTGCCTGGAGGAGGTTATCACCTAGCCTTAGCTGCCAGTCCCATGCTCAGTGGCTGGGGGTGCAGGGAGACTTGGTCATCCCTGTGCAGAATGCAGTAGGCTGGCTCCACCCAGTCCTAAGCTCTGCCTCTGAGCTCTGGCTTTCTTTTTTGTTTTTGGTCTTTTTT
>NW_008344592.1:1137702-1140207 GCF_000622305.1 Nannospalax galili | reverse complement strand
TTTTTTGGAGACAGGGTCTCCCTGTAGCCCCAGCTGACCTGGAACTCACTATGTAGACCAGGCTGGCCTTGAACTCACAGAAATCCACCTGCCTCTGCTGGGATTAAAGGTGTGCACCAACACACCTGGCTGAGATCTGGCTTTTTTACCTGCCTCATGCTCCCAGCCAGGACCAGGACCCAGACCCACCTCCAGTGCTGGTAAGATCCCAGTGCACCAAGCCTGGTCTGGAGAAGTGGAGGCCACTGCCCAGAGCTGGAGCTGGAAATGGGCAGGGAGAGGCGCCCCTACAAGAGCTTCTGATCTGGACTCCTGTTGTTGCTCACAGTTGCAGAACCAAGGCCTGTCAGTGGTCACAGCAGGTCCAACCATCCAGCTTCCTCCTCTCACAGCTCCGCAGGCTGCTGGTCTCCACTTTACAGGCTGTGGAGTGGCCTGAATGCTGTGCTATAAGTGAATGTCTGGGCAGGAGCAAACCCATGCCCCAGGACTCTCCCCGGTCCTAAATGAACAAATTCCCACAGCATTGTGTGGACCTCATTTTCTGAGTATTAGGAACTTTGTGTGCAATGGAAATAACTCTGATCCATGCTGTCCACATGTGGCTATGAAACAGTTGGAAATGTGACCAGTGCAATCAAAGAACCAAATCTGTAAAGTCTGATAGGGGCAAGTGGTTTGTGGCTACCTTCGATGGCTCAGGACTGGGTGCTTTGGGTACCACAGTCCCAAACCCCACCTTTCTGGGCTCTCTCTGAATACATTGTCACTTTATTAGAAAGAGCTACACCATGAATCCCCCAGCTGCCTGCTTTCAAAGCAGAGGCTGCCCCATACCCTCCACTTAGCCGCTTCTCTACAACCCAAGGTCACTCAAGAAGCAGCTGGCAGTCTCCTGTTCTGGGCCAGATGTGGACAAGAGCCAGGCCTGCTTGCCTCTGCTCTCACAGCAGTGTGGTAGGGGTGCGCCCTACACTGGCTTCAGTGCAGACACAGTCTAGAGGAGCCAGGGAAGGCTGTAGAGGGCAGGGAACACTTAGGTGTTGCTGCCCTTTACACTTGTCATCTTCCCATCTGTCCATTCGCACCTCACAGTCATTCCTTCCCCCAACCCCAAACAAAGCCTCATCCAATTCCTCAGGGCTCTGGCGCAAATGCAGAGAACACGGTGCCCTATACACAAGCACTTGGGCTTCTACTCTGTGCGTGCGTGGCCCTAAACGGGGCCACAGTGAGGACAAGATGAGTCAGCCAGTGTCCCTGGAACAACCAATCCCATGGGGGTGGCAGATATGTAAACAGACATCACAGTTCACAATGATAGGTGGAAGCCCAGGGGCATGGGGGTGCTCAGCCAGCCTGGGGTGGGGAGTGTTTTGGACATATAGGAAAGGGGGGCTCTGGTGAGGCCTAGGAGGTCCAGGAAGCACCAGGTAGGCAGATGGGGAAGGAACTGAGGCAGTGCATGCCATATTTGAGGAACTTGAGAGATTCTGCAGAAGTGGGGATCCAGACTGTGTACTCTAGGGAAGGAAGGGAACAGAGAAGGAGGTTAGGACTGGGAACTCAGGCAAAGGCTCCATCACCCAGAAGGTCTTGTCCTGTCAGTTTAGGGAGTGTGGCCTTTTTCCTGGGAGCAGTGGAGAGACTGGGGGCTTGGTCAGTTTCCCGTCGGATAAGCACCCTGAGGCTCTGGGGTGCAGGGGGTGGTGGGCAGACTCAAGGTGGTGGTTTGACAGCAGGAGAGCGAACGGCAGACTACCTGGGGCAGAGCACGAGTCAGGAGGCACTGGGGTATAAAAACCAGCCAAAAGGCTGGAGATGAAGCTCAGTTGGCAGAGCGCTTGCGCAAAGCTGAGTTCCTTGGATCCTCAGCTCTGCTTAAAACCAGGCACAGTGGTGCATACTGTAATCTATGCAGGAGGCAGGAGGATCAGAAGTTCAAGGTCATTCTCAGCTATGTGTCAAGTTTGAAGCAGCCGAACTTCCAAAAATAAAGAGACTGGGGGGATGGCTCAGTCAGTAAAGTGCTTGCCATGCTGAGGCCAGCGCCCACGTAAAAGCTGGGCCACTGAGGTGTATGTTTGTAACCTCAGCACTGAGAGTGTGGAGACAGGGAGAATCCCTGGAGGGAGTATGCCAGCTGGTCTAGCCAGTGAGCCCCAAGTTCAGTGAGAGACCCTGAAAGTGAAGAATTGAGGAAGACACCTGACATCAACTTCTGGCTCTACATGTCTGTGCATACACAGAAACATGTACACATGTACCCCCCACACACATATAAGATTTTTAAAAATTATTTAATAACCATATAATTAGAAGAAGCATTTCATTACAACGGCATTTACATATTCAATAACAATTTCCAGAGCTAAGATGCCTGTCTTTCAAAATTGGTTGTAAATTCTTTACGTTTACAGTTTAATTAATACAGTTATACAATATTGTACTCAATATAAACTCTGTAAGACATAAAATGGAATGAGTTTTTAACCTTTAAAGGAG
>NW_008344592.1:1136056-1137158 GCF_000622305.1 Nannospalax galili | reverse complement strand
TTGGCCCCTTTAATCTTTGGTTATACTTTCCTTTTGGGTGTTTAAGGCCATACAGTTGGCCCAGATAAACCAATTTATGTTTACACTTAAGGCCGTTTGAGGATCTGTTCCACAGGGGTTACATGGGCTTGGGAGAAGCCCCTGGCTCCTTTCTTTTACCAGTTCTGCCTATATGAAGATAAGTCAAAGGTCCTCCTTGATCATGGTTGGCTTCACTTGGAAGCATGGTGGAAATGATTCCTCTGTGTTGGACCCTCCTCTTTGGAGACTGGACACTGGTTCAAGTCCATCTCGTGGGGTTTCCTCAGCCTCCTTGATCAAGAGGACAGGTGACCCACCACAATTACAGGACATTCTGAGAGATGCTCATAGCCCCCTGGAAGTAGTTGACCTAGGAGGGCAAGGAGCAAAAACTTTCCTTTATGTCCCTCTGACCAAATTATTATAGACCTCAAAATATGTCTGTTAAACACCCAAGAAGGTTAGTTCCACCAATCTGGTATTTTTAATTACTGTGTGTCATGTAGATAAATCTTGGGCAAAGACCAGTTGTTCTCAGATAAACCTTACCTAGACATATATTTCTTGATCTGCTATGTATAATTTGTCAGTAGGTTGTAGGAATAATATGATTCCCTCTGGTTTCCAAAACTAGCTAGGGATTGTTTATCTCTCGCATTATCTCACTCCTCCATCATGGTTTTCCCACTTAAGGTGCCCCCATTTCCCCCCCTTCTCCCTTACCAGTACCCTTCTCCTATGGTCCTGCCTCTCTTGAGCTCTTTCTTTCCCTTTATCCCCTTTATACCCTTCCCTCCCTGCTCCCTTAACCTAACCCAAATTTTATCCATATCTCCCTTATTAAGGCCTGTCTCCTACTGTTCTTCTCTTTCAGGTTCTTTCTTTTCCTTTACCTCCCTGTTTCCTTTCCATTATCCTGGTTCCTGTAGTTATGTCTGTTTGCATACTTATTTATCAGAGTCTGGTTCTAGGATCCACATAAGAGGGAGAACAAATGTCGATTTTTTTTTCTGAGTCTGTGTTACTTCACTTAGTATAACAGTTTCTAGTTCCATCCATTTACCTGCAGATTTCATGATTT
>NW_008344592.1:1132210-1133780 GCF_000622305.1 Nannospalax galili | reverse complement strand
CCATTTCTATTTTTTTGAATAAATTAAGTAGTATTGGATGTAGCTCTTCTTAAATGTCTGATAGAATTCTGCTGTAAATCACTTGCTACTGTTTTATTTTGGGGTTTTTATCTTTTTTTTCCCCCTTTGATCTTTTTGAGATAGGGTCTCCCTATAGCCACAGCTGGCCCGAAACTCGCTATGTAGACCAGGCTGGCCTCCATAGGATTTTTAAAAAATATATTTTATTTATTATTTTTATTTTATGTGTATGAGTGTATTGCCTGCATGTATGTGAGTGCACCCATGTTGTGCAATGCCGCAGAGGTTAGAAGAGGCCTTCGGATTCCCCTGGAACTGGAATTAAGGATGGTTCGAGCTGGATGTGGGTGCTGGGAATTGAACCTGGGTCCTTCTGCAAGAGCAGTCAGTGCTCTTAACTGCTGAGCCATCTCTCCAGCCCGCATATAGGTTTTTAAAGTATTCCCTTATAATGGTCTGTATCTTTCTGGTGTCTGTTGTGATGTTTCCCCTTTCATCTCTGATTTTGTTGATTTGGAGGTGATCTTTCTTTCTTTTGGTTAACTGGGCTAGCGGCCTGTCAATCATGATTATCTTTTCAAAGAACCAGCTCTTGGAATTGTTGATTCTTTCTATTGTTTTCTTTGATTCAATTTCATTGATTTCTGCCTTGATTTTTGTTATTTCCTCTTGTCTGCAGGGTTTGGGTTTTGTTTGCTGCTGCTTTTCAAGTTTGTTGAGTTGCAGTGTTAAGTCATTTATTTGTGTTCTTTCCAATTTTTTGATGTAGGCACTTAGAGCTATAAACTTCCCTCTAAGAACGGCTTTCAGCGTGTCCCAGAGGTTTTCTGGTGTTGTACTGTCCTTTTCATTTAATTCCAGGAATACTTTTATTTCTTTCTTAATTTCTCTTTTGACCCATTCATCATTCAGGAGTGTGTTGTTTAATTTCCAAGCGTTCGTGTGGTGATTTGGGCTTCTTCGGGTGTTGATTGTAAGCTTTATTGCATTGTGGTCTGATAGAATGCATGGAATTATTTCAATCTCTTTGCATTTGTTGAGGTTTGTTTTGTGCCCCAGCATATGGTCGATTTTGGACAAGGTTCCATAGGGTACTGAGTAGAAAGTATGTCCTTTAGTGCTTGGGTGGAATACTCAGTAGATGTCTGTTAAGTCCATTTGATGTATGGTATTGTTTAATTTAGTTGTCTCTCTGTTAACTCTCTGCCCTGTTGACTTATCTAAGGGAGACATTGGGGTATTGAAGTCCCCTACTATTAATGAGTTGGGGTTAATCTGGGTCTTAAAATCCTCTAGTATTGTCTTTATGAAGTTGGTGCACCAGAGTTTGGTGAATATATGTTCATGATTGTAATATCTTCTTGATTCATTGTTCCTTTGATCAGAATGAAGTGGCCCTCTTTGTCTCTTCTGATTAGTTTTCATTTAAAGTCTATTTTGTCAGATATTAGAATTGCTATGCCTGCTTTTTTCTTAGTGCCATTTGCTTGGTATATTTTTTTCCACCCTTTCACTTTGAAATAGTGTCTGTCCTTGAAAGTGAGATGAG
>NW_008344592.1:1127156-1131994 GCF_000622305.1 Nannospalax galili | reverse complement strand
CTACAACACATCATAGTAAAAACACTAAACTTACAGAACAAAGAGAGAGTTCTGAAAGCTGCAAAAGAAAAACAAGTCACATATAAAGGAAAACCCATCAGAATTACAGCTGACTTATCAGTGCAAACTATGAAAGCCAAAAGAGCCTGGACCAAAGTATTCCCAGTTTCAAATCAGATGCCAACCCAGATTACTATACCCAGCCAAAATGTCTATTATAGTTGAAGGGGAAAGAAAAATCCTCCATGACATAAATAGGCTGAAGGAATTCATGTCCACAAAACCAGCCTTTCAGAGAGTTCTGGAAGCAATACAAAGAGCTGAAGAAAGGAATGACTATACCCAAGGGGTTACGGGAAGAAATCCAATGAAGGTATAACTGTGGAAAGTACAGCTATATCAAGAATGTAAACAGAAATAAAAATGACAGGATTCAAAACTGACCTTTCATTAGTAACTTTAAATATTAACGGACTGAACTCCCCAGTCAAAAGATGCAGACTATGTGAATGGATTAAGAAACAAAACCCATCTTTTTGTTGTCTACAAGAAACTCATCTCACATATAAGATTTTTTAAAAGACTAGAAATCATTCAGACTTGGGTTGAGTGGATGCAGGCATATGAGCCAGGGAGGAGGTGGGACTGGCTTCCAGGAATCTGTCTTGATGACTGGGGGAGAAGGGTTACTGAACCCTGACTTTCAACTATAACAGGGTCAGCAAACTTTTTTTCTTTTTTTTTTTCTGGTCTTTTTGAGACAGGGTCTCCCTGAAGTCCCATCTGGCCTGGAACTCTCTATGTAGACCAGGCTGGCCTCAAACTCACAGAGATCCACCTGCCTCTGCCTCCCAAGTGCTGGGATTACAGGTGTGCGCCACAATGTCTGGCTAGCAAACTTTATCTTCAAAGGCCAATGCCAAATAGTTCAGACTTGCAGGCCATGTAGCCCTTCATCTGTGGCTGCCACACTAGGGTATAAATAAGCAAGCCTGTCCCAACAGAGCAGGCTGCCCATGGGCTGGAGTATGCTGACCTGAGCTACAAACAACAACAAAAGCATCTTAAGTTGGCTTTGGCTGTGAACTGATTGATATACGGAAAAAAAATAAATCTGGAACTGTGGTAGACATCAGGCCTGGCAGAATCAGGATCCCAGCGTCTCGGCCCTACCTACCTCCATGTCTCAGTTACTCCAGGGCTGGCTTTGTTTTCCACTGGAAAAGCTGCTCCACACGAAGCAAGACTGAGCAGCAGGAGAAAGGCCAGCTATTCCAGCCCAAATCCAAAGTTACTTGCTGGATTGGTGTGTCTCACATGTCCACCCAGGAACTAATCATTGTGCTTAGGGGGAAGGAACAGGTTTGATGGCATTTGCCAGGGTCATGAGCTTTGTGTTCTGATTGGCTCAGCCTAGCTGTGAGCTCTATCTAAGAGGGAGGGGTACAGTCTGTTTCTCCAGAACTACATAACTCCCGAGCAAAATCGAGGTCTGGGGAACATGGAAAAAGGGTCAAGTAAGAATAGTGAAAATGTGTCTTCACAGAGTCATGCATGCAGATGCTTATACAACATAATTCATAATAACCTCAAGCTAAAAGCAATCTAAATGCTTCATGCAGTCTACAGACCAACAAAGTGTGATATATCTACAAAATGGAATAGTACTGGACATTTAAAGGAATAAAGACCAGTGTGTGCAAAAATATAGGTGAATGTCAAAAACTTTTAGTTTGAGTGAAAGAAGCTAAGCTAGATAGAATGTTACCTATTATTGTATGTTTCTAGAAAGGTCTAGATGACCTTTCTAGAAAAGGGAAAAACTATAGGGGCAGAAAGCAAACCAATGGCCTAGAGTAGGAGTGGGGACAGGCTGCAGATAGGCAAAAGAAATGTGGATTCTGATGCTGGTTGCACACTGTAAATCCACCAAAATTCACCAGAGTATTTACAATGAATGATATATAATCTGTACTCCCAGGAAGCTCCCAGCAAGGACACCACCAGGGCCCCCTTGAAAGGGCGAAGCTGTCACCCTCTAGCCAGGGGACAGAAGGGCAGGCAGGGCTGTGGGTCAGCACACATGCTGTGCTGGAAGGTCACTCTGGACATACTGATCGGGCAGGACATTGGGCTAGCACCTGAGAGTTCCAAGGGAAGGCCAGGGACAGGGGATCTGGGTACTTCGGGGCCCAGAAGGTTTGTGAGTCCTCTTGGGAGACAGTGGTCTGAGAAGAGACACTGGGCAAGACAGAGCACTGCCCAACCTGCTCCCCATTCTGCTCTCCACAGCTGTCCAGGGTTAGTAGGGAGGAAAGGCAGTTCCTGAGGCAGCCCATTGGACACCATTCACCTCCTAGGTGGCCTCGGGGAGCCACTCAAGCCTCTGTGTGTTGGCTCAACAGAGGCCTCCCAGCCCACAGAGTAAGGAGTCAGCCAGCATGGGATGGTGCCCTTCCCCATCTGCGAAGGAAAAACTGAGGTAGCTGGATAGTGTCCCTCAGCAATATCTCCCTACCATCTGCTGCAGGAAACACCTCTTCATCACTGTGTATAGAGGCCTGCTCTGGGCTTGTAGGAGGGAAGGAATGTCAGACCCAATCCCTCTGCCCTGCTAGTTGGTACCAGGATTGCCATCCTGTCACCTGACTCCTCATAGAAATGGAGTGCCACCTGAGTGCCACCAGGCCTGTTTTACAGATCTAGAAAGTGAGGCTCCTGCCTTTTATGAAACTCTTACATGCACAGCTATCTAAGGAAGCTGAGTTGTAAATCTCAGGGGTATCAGGATGAGGATGGTGCTGGGTAGTGGGCCCTCCACAGGACTGGGAGGACAGATGCAGAGGCAGGAGGCCTCCAAAGGTTGCTGTTCTCACTGGCTCCACCTCTCACAGCCCTACCCATGTGCCAAGATATTCACTGTGACTTCATTTGTGTCCCCATGTCCATGAGGGCACTGTCCCTCTAGTACACCAAGAGAGACTGGCGCTAAGAGGGGACCAGCTGGCCCTAGGACAAGCTAAGCACAGAGGACCAAGCTAGGTACAAGAGCCTTCTGTGTCCCTGCAGATCCTTCCTGTCCCATGGCACCTCCTTGAGGGACACATGGGGGAGGTAAAGCAGCCTATGGGATCTGCAGGCTGTAAAAGGGACTACTGTGAGGCCTGGATACCTCACTCCATCTGGGGGTTCCAGGGGCTGCTCAGTGCACAGGTCCTCCAGAACTGGGCTGGTGGGAAGGACATCAGGATGGGGAGAGTAACCCACTTCCTGGGAGTGCTGCTTGCTTAAAAATACTCATCATCAGCCAGGAGTGGTGGCACACACCTTTAATCCCAGTACCCGGGAGGCAGAGGCAGGCAGATCTCTGTGAGTTCAAGGCCAGCCTGGTCTACATAATGAGTTCCAGGCCAGCTGGGGCTACAGAGAGACCCTGTCTCAAAAACAAACAAACAGAAATACTCAGCATCTCAATAAACAGCTGTTATTTACTGATATGAATAACATTACGTTATCACCCAAACCAGGTTGTGTAAACAATATTGAAAAGGCACCTGGCCTCAGTTTGTCCAATCAATTCATAATTAACACTCCAGAATTGTCCTGGGGAAATCTGTCATAATAGGTGTGGGCACCTCATTGACTGAACATCTACCATGTGCCAGGATGAACACAAGATGCTTTGTACCCATCAATCATCTCCTTCACTCTCACAATGACCCAAGATGAAGCACCACAGCCACCCCACCCTGTTGTGCCAGACACATTTCTGTCTCAGAATGCATTATATGCCCTTGGCTTCCAGCTTGCTTGTCACTAATGGCTTGTCTCTCATTCCATTCAGGTATCTACTCAATATGCCCTCTATGCCCCTCCCCACAGATTGCTTTCCATCACAACACTGCACCACTTGACATGACTAGTTTACTGTCTTTTCCCCCTCCTAGAAAGGAACTTCCATGACAGCAAAGACTTTATTTTGTCCACAGTTAGTCCAGTGTTCAGAAAGGTGGTCATCATTTATATTATCCAACTATTCATTATATTTGTTAGATGGGAAAAAATGAAGCAAAATCAGATGGAGGAGCGTTACGGCAGCAGGCCTCCTCTGCAGCTAGGCACAGTCACGTGACCACATTCTTGGTAGAAGGATATCAACAGGGGTCATACATGCTATTTTTAGGAAAGCCAACTTTTGAGGTCTTATGTACAACTTCTGTTGAAATGGAAGTGATGGCTAGAGCTGGAGCAGTCACCTGACATCATGAGGTCAAGTCTTATTTTATGGAAGACACAGGAAGAGGACAAGAATCTAGGTTCCTGATGAGAGTAGCTATCAATCTGCCACAGAATCATTTACCCAGGTTTATATGTATGACAAGACTTTTGTCCTGCATAAGCATTATAATTTAGGGGCCTCTCACTTAGAGGCAGAGACACAGCTTTTCCACGAAAATGCCAAATTTCAAACTCTATCAAGACAGTGCCAGAGGAGACTGCATCTGACTTTCTCCACAGCTCCCGGGGGCAGCCCAGGGTAGGTGCTCACTAAAAACCTGCTGAATGAGTTGGAGGGATAGCTCAGTGGTTAAGAACACTTGCTGTTCTTCCAGGACCCAGGTTCAGTTCCTAACACCCACATGGCAGCTAAAAACCATAAGTAACTCTAGTTCCAGGGGATCCAACACCCTCTTCTGGACTCTGCAGGCACTGAACACATGGGTACACTTACATACATGCAGACAAGGATGGAGGGGGCTGGAGAGATGGCTCAGCAGTTAAGAACACTGGTTGTTCTTACAAAAGACCTGGGTTCAAATCCCAGCACCCACATGGCA
>NW_008344592.1:1101358-1126873 GCF_000622305.1 Nannospalax galili | reverse complement strand
GTTCTCCATAGCCACTGCACAACGCGGGTGCATTTATACACATGCAGGCATAACACTCATACATAAAAAATAAAAAATAAATTTAAAAAATGGAAATGCCCACTGAATGAAAGGCAAATGAAAAAAAGATTACCTTGCTGTCTCCACCCCGATCTGGTCCACCTGCTCACCTCTCCATGAAACCCTTCTGCACACTGCAGAGTCCATTCTTGCACATAACAGCCATATACCCTACCCAAAAACACAGCTGCCCTTCACACAGATGGCAAGCCTCTCCTGAAAACCCTGGCCTCAGATAGGAGTGAGTAGTGTTGTCCATAGGTCCCATAGCTCTTCCAAGTTCCTGCTCCAACATCCATGAGTGCTGTCCATACATCTGGCTGACATCCAGAGCCCTGTGAGGCAGGGTGGGGCTGTGAAGATACCCACCCAGGCAGGGCTTAAGAGGAAAGGTTAGGGGCAAAGGAACCATGTATGTTGGCATCATGCCTGGAATGTCCTCTCAAGCTCCCCTGCTGACTGCCTGCTTCCACTGGGCACCAGCACTGTAAACCCCATTAGAAGGAGCCCCATTCCTTCACCATGCCTCCCATAATCAACTCACCCTTGCCCACTGTGGGATTCATTTAATCAGAATAGGCTTCAAGGTTAGTGTATGACTCAGTTTCTAGAGCAGGGGGGGTGGGGTGGGTGGGAGAGGTCTGGAGCTGGTGGGCGGGAGTTGAGGTCAGAGTGGGGTTGATGTCTGGAACTCCTTGAACTATGCTAGGGAAAGCAAGCAGGGAAACAAAGGGGCTTGTGTACAATATAGCACTGCAGATGAGCCACCTCCTCTGCGTAGATCAGCAGCTCCTCAGCCCACTCCACACACCAGGCACAGCCTGTTTCTCCTGCATGCATCACTCGTGGGGCTCCACTCCCCCATCCGCAGTGCCATCTGCCAATCTCAGCTGTGACCATCCTCCTCCTCTGCATGGCCCCCATGGGATCCCATAGCCTGCAGGAGGCCTTCCCATGGCTCTGCTTGGGGTCAAGGTGCTAGTGCCAAACTACTGATGCCTGCGTGTTGAGGCCTGTGCTGTGATACCTCATCAACCCACCAGCCCTGTGGCTGAAGCAGCTCTTCCCAACCCCTCCCAAGCAGCCATCCTGGTCTCAGACCCCAACCAACATGCACACACCCAGAGAATTCCAATACACAATAAATTCCAAGGCAATTCCTCTGGCCAGGCAGGTGGGGAGCAAGTGTCTATAGAATTTAAAGTCTAACAGATTGGGAGGACCCGGAGAAAGGCCCTATAGTGGGTTACTGCATGATTCTGCTACCCACTGATAGCTATTCACACACTTTCCAAGTGGCCAATAAAAGGTGACACTAACTACTGCTGACACAGGATGCATACTCCCAATAGGCTCAGGCCTGTCCTGTCTGAGTCAGTCACATAACAGTCCTGTGATGTAGTTCCCATCTTCTCCCTTTTCATAGACAAGCAGCCAAGTCTCATGGCTGGAGTGGCAGGGCTGGATCCGAACCTAGGCCGGCTAAGCTCACATCTACCCACTGTAGGAAGTACTGCAGCCATGAACCCCAGTCCAGGCCTCCGTGTCTGTCCATGGTGGGGTGGATGTAACAATACAAACCCCACACATTCAGTGAAATTACAGCACACACAGGGAGGGAAGGGAGGTTATTTTTTCATAAATGGGTTTCAGGGAAGCTAGTGCAGGGTGAAGGATGGTCATTTTGCCTCAGCATTCCCATCTACATAAGAGAGCAGTAAGGCCAGTTGATGCCTAAGGAGCCTTGTTTCAGGGACATCCCAAGAGTCTAACTTTCCCTTCCTTGGGCCTTGATTTTTCCATTTGCAACGAGCTGGGGGGCGGGGCACAGAGTCAATCCCATCAGGCCCAGCACTGGGACTTCCCAAGGCCACGTCAGCCTGGGCTTCCTGGATCTGGGTCTTTGGAGTGCAGCCCTCCACTGTTTCCATGGTGATGCCAAGGCCTAGGAGGGGAGTGACTATGCCTGGGCCTGGAGGTAGCATGCTGGCTGCTCCTTTCCCAGGAGATTGGAGCATCCAGTGGACTCTCTTCCAGGGCAAACTAGTCCTTTAGCTTTGGGGACTCTCTCAGAGTCTGCTGCTTCCATAGGACAAGGAGAATAAGGTGGAAGCCTGTGTTCTGGAAAGGACAAGCTAAAGCCCAGTTCCTGCCAGTCGGCCAGCTGCTGTCCATGGTCCATGGTGCTGAAAATACACTGGGCTCCCAAGACCAGCCAGGCTAGCAAACACTTATAACAGCAGGCTCTCTCTCTCTTCTCTTTCTCCCTCCCTCTCCCTCCCTCCCTCCCTCCCTCCCTCTCTCTCTTTTCTTTTTCCCTCCCTTCCCCCCGTATTTCTGCCTAAGAGACACAGGGAGGCATGACCAGCTGTGAGAGCTCAGGCTGGCTCTTTTGTCAGTGTCTCACTTCCCTCAAAATAGGAACGCAGAGGCCATGCTGGATGAGAGGCCCAAAGAGTGTCAGCTATCATGAACATGACAGACGTGCTACCTTGGGAAGTTGCTGGCTCTTGTGCCTCCCAATGGTTTGCCTGTTCTTCCTCCTCACAGTCCTGTGAAATAAGTATGAACATGGCTGTAGAGGTTCACAGAGGTGAAGTCAGCTGTCAAGATCACACAGCTAGTAGAGTGGAGAGCAGAGTTCAGACCAGTTAACTTTCAAAACCATGAGATCATCCCCCCCTCCACTGTCAACTGTCCAGGTTGGGGAGTAGAGGCCAGAAAGAACACGACTTACAGTTCATCCAGAAAGCCCAGGGTTCTGCCTCTCAGTATAGACCTCTTCAAGGTGCTCCAAGCCAGGTTCCCCCAGGGAACATGAGCAAAACTTTCTTCACCCGCATTGCTGGAGCCACAGGCCAGCAGCAACCTTCATGACACTCTCTCTGCCCTGCTGGAAGGTCCTCTATCAAAGGAGAAACATGAAGTGGCCCAGAGAGAGTACATGTCAGTTGTGTTCACAGGCTGGCAACTACACAGGGTTTGCCAGTGCCCTCGCCGCCAGGCATCTGAGAGGCAGCACCAGGGTAGTGCTGCTGAGCCCCTCTGGCTCTGGCCTGGATTCCCAATAAGAAGGCCCCAGCATGTACCCAGCCTGATCCTGTCCCCAATTTCCTGCTGAGTGGAGTGTGTGTTCGCATACATATATACATGGATGTAGTTCAAATCCACTGGACAGGGAGGGACCCCTGGTAGCCTGGAACATCCAATTTTCACCTTGAGGAAGTGCAGCTCAAAGTCCAGCAGGAATGGGGGTCAGAGAGCTTTTAAAAAGGGATAGAATCTAGAAATGTCTCCTTCCCAGCTGAGTGGCTGTGATGGAGTCAGGAAGTTTCTCGTGTGGTGTCACCACCACAAACAGGACTCCTGGGCCCTGGGTGGGGAACACAGGAGTGTAGGATGGACCCATTCAAATCAGTCTCAGCCCAGAGAAGGGTCAACAGCTTCGATGAAGATGTTGGAGCTAGATTCCAGCTCCAGGGTTGGGTTCTCTACCATTCTGCACGGAGGCCACAGCTGTCACACATACACATACCTGCAGACTCTTTCCAGACTCCATTTCTCCAGGTGTCCCTCTAATTCATTCTCACGTGGGGGCCAGAAGGGCCTGTGTGAACTGGAGAGCAACCCCATCTCTCACCAAATTTTCCTTATGCACTAGGCCTAAACTTCTGGCTGAGGCCCAGGAAGCTCTTCAAGGCCCTTTACCATCTCTTCCTAGCACCATATCCCTGGCACTTCCTCTGCACCCTGTACCACTGCCCCCCCCTTCCTTCCTGTAACAGGCCAGGCTCCACCCTCATTGGTGTGCCACAGGCTCACTCTCCCCAGCAGTCATACAACTGGCTCCTCCTCCCTCGGTTTCACATGTGTCACCTCAGCTGAGAGACCTTCCTTAGCCACCTGGCACCAACCAGCACCACAAAGTAGTTCTGGCTCTGGGTCTCTGCAGCCAGTCAGAGGAGGACATGCCTGTTGGCAGTTGGGACAGATGTGTGTGCCTGTCAGGCTGCATTTGAAGTCATGAGTCCCTCTGCTATATGTTCCTGGGTATGCTCCCCTGAGCCTTGGCTTTCCCAATAGGACTGTGGGGCAGAGGAGACAGTCTAAGTTCCTCCCTTCCAGTTTGTTGCCTCCATTCAGGCTCCACCCAGCACTGACCCACTTTTGGAGCGTCTCTGAGCTCAGACAGCTGCTCCCCATGGGCCCTAATCCCATAGATCACAGCTGATTCCACTGGGGGGGGGGGGCGACTGCTGGCGCCCATGCGCTCTGTGGCCATTAATCAACATCAGTGAGGCCGAGGATGTCACAGGGCCTTTGGCAGCTGCTGTGCCTGGCCTTCAAGGCTTAAACTGCTGGGTTGAGACCCAGTGATGTGCCTTGTCTGGACAGATCCCTAGGCAGACACTCTTACCTGTCCACCCCATCTACCCATCTCCCCTCAGTTCAGTGTAAAAAATGTCCCTGTGGAGACTCCCCACAGCCTCACGCAGTGCATGGAGAGTCACCCTGTACTCCACTCTACCAGAGAGGAATCTAAGACACAGAGGACCGACTCACTCAAAATAAAGCAAGAATGTGGGGGGCTCCTGGCTTGAAAGCTTCAGACCTTTGCCCCCTCACTGGAGAGAACCTGATCCAGAAAGACGATATGGATGCTGCTGACCCCAGAATCACTCTCCTGGCTACTTTGCCTGTGTTCTCTCTAACCTGCTCCCTAGACCTGAGGGGTGCATTCCCCAGCCAAGGGCTCTTAGAAAAACAACTCTCTGGCCCTGATTCCCTGACATAACTGCCCACCTCTTCTTGTCCTTCAATCTGCTAAAAGAAACAAGATCAAATGAGGTGTATGAGCCTGCACCACCAGGCAGAGGAAAACAGAGGTCACTGTGGTGCCCACTGGGTGCTAAGGACGGATGTACCAGAAGCTTTGGAAAATGCTGGAAGGACAGGCTAGCTCTTCCTCTATGCTCTGGGAGAAGCCTGTCTTCCCATCTCTGCCAACCCAGTATTTACTAAGCATCCACTATAAGCACTGGAGTAGAGGGACTGACCTGAGTGCGGGGCCTGGGGCTGACTGTTTCAGATCAAACCATGTCCTCCTGCAGCGGGGAGTGTGATCTTTGAGTTCTGGAGCCTCCCAGCACTTTGCCCTCATCTCTAACCTGTAAATAAAGGGAACCATGCCACTCTCAAAGAGTGACTATGGGGTCAAAGTCCTGTATAAGTGCCTGGCACACAGCATGTACTTAACAAGGACCAGGTGTTACTGTGGTTGCTTTAACATGCCAAGCTCTTTTCTGGGGGTCAGGTAGGACCACCAGCAAAACACATGGCATGTTGTGGGGGGAGGGTAGAGCTGGTAAAGGGATCATTTAATAAGTGTCCCAAGGGCCTGGGGCAGAGAAGACCACAGGCCACAGAGGATCCTGAAAGGCACACTTGAGCTGAGAATCTTCGAGGATAAGAACAGGCAGTTGGTTCTGGGTAGAGGGGGTAGCTGGGCAAAGGCCCCAAAATAGGGTATGGCTTGGTATCTAAGGATCTAGACAGAGACCTGCAGTCAGGGAGCAGTAAGCTGGGCTTCGGTTTCCTTCTCTGTACCAGGTAATAGACGTCCCCCCACTCTTCTTGGAGCCAGTGCTGGAGCTCCCTATGTACTGGGGAGGGGGCACTAAAGAGGTGGAAGATGCTCAGGTAGACCTGGTCCAACCTGCTCGCGTGTGACCTTGACAAGCATCCCCTTCCCCTTCACCCCCTGGGACTGACTCAAAGCTACCAGTGGAGCCTGACTCACCACTTCAGTGACAGGTACTTATGCCACCCCCTCCACATTCCTTATAGTACCTGTAACAGAACTCTTGGGCTTACACCCAAACCCCCAAACCCCCTTACCAGCAACCTCCAGACAGCCCCCAATGAAACAGGCCTCCAAGAAGGACTCCACTGGAGGCTAGAGGAGGCCCCTTCTGGGAAGCAGCCCTTCTCCTCTCATGCTGAGCCCTGCCCCCAGTGACTCACAATGTCTGATGAGGCCATTTTTTGGATGACCAAGGTACAACCAGGCCAGCAGTGAGCCCAGGCCAAGGTTGGTTGTATCCAAATATACCAGTGATGATGGTGTACATAGGGAGCCTCTGGTGGCTTCCTCCCTGAGTTACCCTACTCCCACCACTTTGTACCTTGGAGGGTGAATCACCAAAGCCCAGCTACACATGCAAGCACACAGCCTCTGCTGTCTGGGAGCAGCCATGTGAGGGGAATCACAAGATGCAACTGGGCAGCCCAGCCCCAGCCCTCCAGTGTATGTGGGTGCTCCAGGGCCACCCCTCTTCTGTCCTGACCTCATTTCAAGAATAGGTACAATTTTCTGGGGCAGGGGTGGAAAGTCAGAGGGAGGAGTTGACACTGGAGATGGGGATCACACTCTACTCTGACTTGAGGCTCTATTTCCAGGAGAATGTTGGGATCTAGTGCTCCCTGTGTGGATGGGAGGGTAAGGCCAAGTTTATTAGCATATTCATGATGAGTAGTCAATCATGAATATGCTAACTGGATACCTCTGGCTATTCCAGGTTCCCCTCCTTCCCAGCTCAGGCCCTCAACTGGCACCCTTTAACTGGCTCCCTTTCTCCCTGTCATCCTCTCCTCAGCCTGGAATCCACATTCTCCAGGGATGTGGCTCTCTGGGACATTCCTTCATCTGCCATTCAATCTGACACCTTTGCCAGGGCTGTGGACCCCTCACAGAAGCAATCCCTGGTCTCTACCTCTCCACAGACATGTTCCTGCAGTTCCTGCAGGTGTCCCCAACCAGAGTTGATGTCCATCACACCCTACCTACTACCTTCCCTAACCCAGTGGTCAGATACAGCATATCAAAATGCACACCTCACACCCTGCAGAGCTCCCAATACCCTTGGGATAGTCTGTACAGCCTCCTGTGGCTGCTGAGTCCTTGCCCTTTCAGCTGAATCCCATGCCCCCAGATTTGCCTGGCTCTGGGCATATTTGCCACACACTGGCTGCTCCCTGCACCTCTGTGCCTTTGCCATACTATCTCCCTACTGGCAATGGACTTCCCTCTTCTTCAGCTGTCACTCTCTTCAGAGTTTAGCTTAAATGACGACACTGCCTGAGGATGACCTCTCAGCCCCTGCCTAAGTGTGAGGGAGTCCCTTCATTGTACTGCCTGGTTGCACTTAACTAGTTTTGTGGGGCATTTGATGGCTACCCACCTGGACTGGAGATCTCTAAGGGCAGAGGCCAGACCTTGTACACAGGGCCTTGTACACAGGTGATGCTCAACAGATGTTTACTAAATGAATGACTGGTGACTTTTTACTATCGTTCTAGCAGTCTCAAGATGGTCCTCCCTACCATCCCATTACTCGTGGCTGGGTCCCTGCCAGTACCCAGATCTCGGCAGACAATGCTTCCCACACAGGTTCAGCTCACACTCAGCTTAAGGAGCTTCCTTCCATACCCTTGCCTTCCCAGCTTCCTGGGCAGCCAGGGACCCTGAGGTTAGGGGGACATAAACTGCTGATCCACACACCTGAGGGTCACCCAGACCTCAGAGCCCATTCTTCCCCTTCCTTCCCCTCTCGAGGCCTCAGCCTCCTCCAAGCCCCATTCCCTCTTAGCATAATGGTGAAAATAAAGATGGGGGAGGGCCTACTGGCTGGAATCCATTGAAAGGAGTTGCAGCCTCCCCCAAATCCTAGCCCGGTAGCAGGTAACAACCAGCCAGGCATTTTTTCACTGAGAGGGGCGGCAAGGGCCCAGGGTACCTCCCAGGGATACAAGCTAAGCATGGGCCTAAAAGGTCTTGGGAGGGGACAGGTATGGCAGCACATGCCTTTGGTTGGGGCACTGGGGAGGCAGAGGTAGGTGGATCTGTTCCAGGCCAACTAGGCCTGTATAGTGAGGCCCTGTCTCAAAAAACCAAACCAAACCAAACGTCTTGGGAAGTGTCCTAGTTTGTTTCTCCATTGCTGTGACAAAACACTCTGACCAATACCAACTTGAGGAGGAAAGGGTTTATTCAGCTTACATCTCCCAGGTCACAGTTTGTCAGGGAGCCCAAGGTAGAAACTCAGGGCAGGAACCTGGAGTCAGGAGCTGGAACACAGGCCATGGAGGATCACTGCTTACTGACTTGCTCCCCTGGCCCCTGCTCAGCCTGCTTTCTTATGCAACACAGGCCCACCTGCCCAGGAGTGGCAGCACCCACAGTGGGCCGAGCCTTCCCACATCACTCAACAGTCACGATGTCCCATGGACATGACCACAGGCCAGTCCAATGAAGGCAATTCCCCAATTGAGGGTCCCTCAACCCAGGTCTGCCAAGTTGACACTAAAGCTATCCAGCACAATTGACCCCTATCACTATTAAACTATAACCTTTACAATTCTTGTCCCCAAGATATGATGTTAACATTAATATCACAACATAGGACAGTACAACCTTAAAGCCCCACAGTCCTTAAAAAATCCAAACACTTAAAAGTCCATAGTCTCTTTTAAAAGTCTCAACTGTGGGTGGGCTTCTGTAAAATCCAAAACACGTACTGTCTTATTTCAAAGGGAAGAATGGGGCATACCTAAGCAAAACCAAAGTCCAGCAAAGTTGCTCAAGTCTGGACATCTGGGATTCACTCACGATCTTCTGGGCTCCAAAGGGTTCTGGCAGCTCTACTCCTCTGACTCTGCCATCCACAGCACACACAGGTTGTCTCACAGACCCAGGCCAGCTCCATTCCACACCTACTGCTGTCGTTGGTGGTTGTCCCATGGTCCCGGCATCTCCAAAAAGCTGGGGCTACACCTTCACCAATGGCCTCTTCTTGCCTCTTGGGGTGCAAAGCCTCAGATTCTCTCCATGATCCCTTCAATCCTGGGGTCTTCACTGCAACTGAAGCTGCACTTTCACCTATGGCCTTTCCTGGCCTCTCAGAGTGCCAAGCCTAAGCTGCTCTCTATGACCCCTTCACGCTTTCAACACCAGAACCATGCAGGAGACTCTTACACATTACCAAGTCCTGCTTCCAGCTTGAAATAGAGGTGCGGGTCCCCTCTGTGTGCTGACCCTGAGGAAATACCTCCCAGAAGACTTCACCACAGTGATGCTGGTATCTTGTTACTTACAGCTGATTTTTCATCCCCAGCTAACCAGCATCTATTGTCCCAGTAAAGCAAACGTTTTGCTTCAGGTTCTGGTCTCTTCTTAATCACAGCTGATTCTTCAGCCCCAGCCGACCAGAACCTACAGAGTCTCAATTCAAAGTATCACACAAACAGCCCTGATAGACTCTGCTTCACTTTGAAGCTTGACAAGCCAGGCCTCCATTATTCACAACTCTTTCAGCATAACTGTTCCAAGCTCCACAGCAGGAAACTCTGAGCACTCAATGGCTTTTCCAGCCCAAAGCTCCAAGTGCTTCCACAATACTCCTAAAACCACAAAGGTCAGATCTGCCTCATGAATGCTCCACTCTTTGAGACCAATTTCTTTTTGGGGAGTGGGGAGGAAAGGGTTTATTCAGCTTACATTTCCTGGGTCACAGTTCATCAGGGAGCCCAAGGTAGGAACTCAGGGCAGGAACCTGGAGACAGGAGCTGGAACACAGGCCATAAAAGAACTCTGCTTACTGGCTTGCTCCTCTGGCCCCTGCTCAGCCCACTTTCTTATGTAACACAGGCCTACCTGCCCAGGGGTGGCACCACCCACAGTGGGCTGGGCCCTCCCACATCACTCATCAAGAAGCTGCCCCTCAGACAGGGCCACAGGCCAGTCCAATGGAGGCAATTCCCCAATTGAGGCTCCCTCAACCCAGGTGTGTCAAGTTGACACTGAAGCTATCCAGCACAGGAAGGAAGCTCCCCAGAAGCTATACCAAGTCCTGAGGACCCCATCACCTGGAAAGCCAGAGGGCTATGACCTTCTGCCCTCTAGGCTGCTGCCACCTTGGCACCTAATAGACCCCTCTCTCTCTACCTGGGCCTTCCTTCCCTCCTCTTCAGCCTCGTAGGCACCTGCCCCAACAGTGCCTGCCCTATATCACTCCCCTCCCGCCCTGCACCATTGCACTGGGGCAGTCATGACATGTGAAGGACTCTGCTGGGAACCTCTGTAAGTTCTACCTCTGCCTCGGGGCTGGATCCAGTCATGCTTCCAGACGGCTTGTGAGTCAGGCTGGGGGTTCAAACTGGGCTTTGCCCCTTGAACAAGTAACACACTGCTGAGTGTCACCTTTTAGTTTGTGAAATGGCTTTGGTGTCCTCATTTAGCATCGGGAAAGCACTGCATTGTACCTCATTCACTCTCCCAATTCTCCCAGTTCCCCAGACTGAAGCCTCCTTTTTAAAAAGTATGTGTGCATGCATATACATGTGTGTGCGCATGTTTGTGTGTGTGCGTGTGTGTGTGTGTGTGTGTGTGTGCGTGCGCGTGCAGACTGGAGGACAATCTCAGTTGTCATCCTCAGGAACACTGTCCTTTGAGATATCTCATTGGCCTGGATCTCACAAATTAGGCTGGACTGACTGGCCAGAAAGCCCCAAGGATCTTCCTGTTTCCATTTTCCTAGCGGTGGGATTACAGGTGCACACCATCACGCTCAGCATTTTTACATGGATGCTGGGGATCACACTCAGGTCCTTGTGCTTATAAGGCACTTTACCAATTAAGCCATCCTGCCAGTTCCTTTTCCTCTTTTTACTCCCAAGTTCAAAAGCTCCCAACAGCTGAGCTGTCAGGAGGAGGCAGAAATGTGGCACATGGAGGAGGGGCAGAGGCAGACACTGGGTGCAAGTGTGGGAGTCCATGCAAGATTACTATGCTCTGGGGGCTCCAGGAAGAAGGAGCGTCTCTGCAACAAGCAAGAAGGAAGTTGGTTCAAGGCCCACTTTGTCGGGACACAGAGTCATGGTGAACTCAGGGCACATCCAAGAAACAATGGGAGCCAGATTAACAGGACAGGCTGGTGGTGAGGCCTCCCTTGGAACACAATGGGACCCCCCTCATTCCCCTGCCTCAGGGACAAAAGGACCACATTTTACCCCAGCCCCATCCAACACCAGGAGTCACTTGTCCGAAGACACCAGCATGGTAACCCCCATTCTATACAATGGAGCTTAAGATGTGAGCAAAGCATGTGTAGGTGACATTTCAACTCAAGCCTGATTGAGGTGAGGAAGGATCCCTGTAGGTCTGAAGGACATGAGGCCAAAGCAGAGGGAAGAACAAGTGCAAATGTCCTGGGGGAGGAAGAGCCTGGGATGGACTGTTAACAATTATCAGTTGGGTGACTTTGGGGGCCAGAAATGTCTCCATTAGCAGTCACTGGGCCTGGAAAGATGTCAGAGGATTATGAGGATGGAGATGGAAGGAGGCAGTAGAAGTACCTGGAAGCTTGGGCGGCACACACCAGGTGTTCTATAAATACAGAGGAGACTCAGGATTTGTAAGACTGTAAAGGGGCCTATTCCCTGGAGGAAGAGAATAGCCCTGGCTACAGGGCAGGAGGGGCTCTTCCAAACAAGAACCTTGCAAAGGGGTTTCCACCTTTTCTTCTGCATCCCTTCCAACCTCACTTGTCAGAGCCTGCAGACCCTAAGTCTCTGCCCTAGCCCAGAGCAAGCCAATCACTCAAAGTGAAGCTCAGGGGCCACTGTGGGATATGCAGACTTACTCTGGCAACCCAGGTCCTGAGAGCTGTCAGGGACAGCTTCTCAGAGGAGGTATCTCCAACCTGGACCTGGGAGGCTCTCCAGATCAGGGCACAATGTACAAAGGCGGGGTGGGGGTGTGTGTGTATGTGTGTCAAGGGTCATTAAGTGCTCTGGGCTAGAAGAGAGAGGGGGGAAGAGGAGGCAGCCAAGTCAGTAGTACAGCAGCTAACATTTATAGAGCACTTCTGACAGGCTGGGCACAACATCTGCTGGGTGCTCAGCCTGGGCCAGATACTTGAGCCATCTTTTTATTCTTAATGGCCTTACAGGCAGGAGCAAACATGGCAGCTGTAAAGCCACCTTCCCAGGTCCTGCAGCCAGTGAGTAGGAGAGACAAGACTGGAGCCTAGCTGTGTCCTCCAATCTCTCAACCCCAGGGTTATGGCTTCCGCAAGACAGGGCACCCAGATGTCAGCTAAGGGTTCAGAGCAGGAAACAAATATATGAAGTGTTCTGGAAAGATCTGGTTACCCAGAGGGAAGGGCAGAGGCCCGACAGGGCTGTTGCCACCGGTCTTCATGGCAAGGCCCCCCTGCCTCAGTCTCCCTTCGGAAGGGGCCTTATACCTCAGCTCAGAAGCCTCCAACTCTGTCAGGGAGGCAAAGCTTTGGCAAGGCTTCCTCCCACCCACCCCAGGGGCCCAGGCAGCAGCTCGAACCTGCAGCTTTAATTAAAAGGCCTTTTCAAACCATTAACAGCAATAATAATAAAATTCCAAACAGGACTCATAAAGCAGCAGACTGTGGGGAGAATTAACACGGGCACCTGGTGTTTTGCCACCCCCGGGGGGCAATTAGCTCCAAGGGAGGCACGATTTTCACCTCCAGTAGACCTGTCAGTCCCAGACACAGTGGAGCGACAGCCAGGAGCTGAAGGAAGGAACCACCCAGTGTCCCCATTCTGGTACCCCAGGATGCTCTGGGTGCTGTTTAGCAGGTGGACACTGGCTACAGAATCTCCAGTCCTCAGCCCATCTTAGTAATCAGCAACACCTCCCCCCAAAGCTCAGTGGACCTGATTCTGAGAGAGGTCACCTTTACCACCCCTAAAGATAGCTCCACTTTCCTGGGGGGGTCTCTCCCCTAGGAATCTTGAAAACTGCTCTCTTGCTATATCCTCAGGAGGTTTTCCACAATAACTCAAGAACTCACCAGTGAGCTCAGAATCTCCAATATAACTCCTTATTATCCTCTCTCCTTTGTTTCCTGAGTGAGCCCAGCCCCACCCACCTCAGGGCCTTTGCACAGAAAAGTACAAAAAAAGACCTGTGGCCCACTTGTCCATTGTTCAGCCTCAATAATACACTCTCCCCACTGGGCTTGGTGGCACACACCTTTAGTCCCAGCACTCGGGGGGCAGAGGCAGGCAGGATCTCTGTGAGTTCGAGGCAAGCCTGGTCTACAAAGTGAGTTCCAGGCCAGCTGGGGCTACAGGGGACCCTATCTCAATAAAGACTAAAAATAATAAATAAATAAATAAATTAATTAATTAATTAATAAACAAATCACTCTCCCAAAGGCTCTGAGAACTCCCTGCCCCCACTCTCAAGCCTCAACTGTTTTTTCCCATTGTAGTATTTTTGTCAGTCTTGTCTGCCCACCCTTAGCCCCTCATAGGAGCCTCTGAGGCTTGGGCTAGGCCTGGCTTATTTACAGCTGTGGCCCCAGTGCCTAGCATCCTGGGTCTGCTGTTGCTGACACCCACAAAGGCACGTCCCATGATCTTTCCATACTGTGGCAACTGTAGAAAACAGCCCCCAGGATTCCATAGCTACATTTTCACCTGTTTGGCAAACTTCTTTCCATCCCTGTTCAGTCTTGAGCTGAATATATAGCGTACTAACCCATAGGGGACCCACCCTTAAGGGACCCACCTCCCAGGCCAGCAGGAGAGACCCAAGCAGAAACTGTAGTGTGATGTCCAGAAGAGTGCAGCAATGTAGGGGACATAACACAGTCACATAGGCACCAAATCCTACCTCAACACTCATTTATCATGACTGTGGAGGGACCCCACCTCTCTGAACCTCCATTTCCTCATGAGCAGTGGGCCACCACAGAGAGAGAGACAGAGAGAGAGAGAGAGAGAGAGAGAGAGAGAGAGAGAGAGAGAGAGCGCCTAGGGAAGAACAGGGTCAAGAATCAAGTACACAGTGAGGGGGTGGAGGTTGCCAGTAAGGGACAAGGGACCAAGAAGAGTATCACTTTCCAGAGAAGGAGACAACACAGGACCACGCCTAGAAGAATCCACAATCCACACGAGGCACAAAGGAGCAGGCTGGAGAGCGGAGAAGTTAGTGTGGGTGTGGTGGCTGGAAATGGGTGCAAAATGTGAGCACTCTACTCACTGCCTCAGCCCCAGAGTACTATTGTTTAGGGTTCTAAACATCACCTTTAGCTAGGAATGTGGCTCAGCAGTAGAGTGCTTGCCTAGCATGTGTCAGGCTCCATCAAGGCCCTTTATTAACTTCTTGGGATGAAAAGTTCCAATTATGCACAAGGCAGGTGCTGCACTTACAAAGTCTATTTCGAGTCAGATGAGTATTGATGCCCAGGTAACCCAGTGTCCATGCCCCAGATCCCCATCCTCCTCATCCTCCATGCTCCCCAAAGTGGGACCAGATGGCCTTGGAATGGGACAAGGCCAGACTTAGAGCCCTCACATCTTCCCCAACAAACCAGGCAGGACAAATGCTCAGTCCTCACAGCTGGAAGTAGCATCCCTCTTTTACTAATGGGGGAGGGGGGGTCTTTTTCTAGCCAGACTACATTTCCTGCCTCAGAGAGGGTGAGAATTTGCTCTTGGAAGGAAGAAGTGCCAGTCTGGAGCTCTCTTTGAAGCCCCATGAATATACATGGTGCCAGGCAGACAGCTTTGAGATGCTAACAAGCTGCCTTACCTGGGGAAATTGGGGTCACCAGCTTTGGGGGTCCTGGATAGGGTAGACAGGAGGCACTAGAGAGATGGTAGACCCTGGTGGCTCAGCTCTGATCCCAAGACACCTTTTCCCTCCCAGTCTTGACTTCTTCATTTGATGGGATGGGGACATTCCCCTCTGGGACTGCCAGGAATAGGATACAACCGAAGCATCACTCAACAGGTCCCAGGATACAAAGCAGGCACTCGCACGCTACAGCATATCTTGCAGAACCTCGGGGCCAGAAGGCTGGGCTTGGCAACCCATTCCAGTCTGCTCTGCCTGGCATGTCCCTGTGCACTTCTGTTTGCCCATGTACAGAATAAGAGGAATTCTTTTATGGACTGTGCAGAGTTGTGACAATAAAAAACAGCCCTTGATGCAGCTGAGTCCTGGGTGAGCCAGACCTGGGATGTAGTTCAGTGGTAGTGCCCCTGCCTAGCACACACAAGGCCCAGGGTCTACCCTGAACATCTCTAGAAAGAGAAAAGAAAGTGGGAGCTGAGTGTGTGGGTTGCAGGTGAAAGGAGAGGTAGGTTGGAGAGGGGCTGGGCTGCAGCTGTTCAGGGGAGTCCACCTGTTTTGTGAAGGGTGTGGTTCAAAGGCCGGGAAGGACTCCCTGGAGAAATCAATGTCTCATCAAACCAGCCTGATTTCAACACCTGCTGGGATGACGGGGTCAGCCCCTTGCAGACACCCTGTCCAGGTAAAAAGCCTCAGGAAAGAAAATGTGATGAGCTCACTACCTGAGGTCTCCATAGAAGTCTGCCTCTGCCTGTAGTGCTGTGGGGTGGGTTCCCTGCCCCTTCATTTGCTAGGCCAGCTGCCTGCTGTCTTTCTTAGCATGTCAGGCAACCAGAGCCTTTGCATTCACTGTTCTTCTTGAACTCCAGCTCCACTCTTGACCCACAAGAACTTCACATACCTTCTAGGTAGATTCCTCTCACCCTCCTGCCCTCTTCCTCAGCATTTATCCTGAGAGGATATCCTGTGTGTGTATGTACATGTTTGTGTGATGTACATACATGTCTGTGTAGGTATGTGTGGTGTATGTACATGTTTATATATGTATGTGCTATGTGGGTATGTGGTGTATGCATGTTTGTGTGTACACCTATTTGTGTGGGTAGCTGTGGTATAAGTACATGTCTATGTGACTGTGTGCACGCAGAGTCCAGAGGCTGTCATTGGGTGTCTTCCTCAGTCACTGTTCATCTTAGTCTTTGAGACATGGTCTCTCACTGAACCTGGAGCTCACTGATGTGGCTATGCTGGCTGGCCAATGAGCTCCAGGAATCTGTCTTTCTCCATTCCTCAAGCACTGCAGTTATAAGGGCCCTGGCTTTTTATGTGGGTGCTGGGGATTGAACTCAGGTCCTCTCGCTTGCATGGTAGGCACTTTACCTGCTGAGCTATTTCTCCAACCCAAGTATTTTATTTTCATTATTTCCTTTGTTGAGCTTCCTGAGGACAGGGACCACATCTGACCCTGCAGCACCCAGTAGGTGTTCAGTGAGCATCTATGTAATACCTGCGAGTGAATACAGGAGCGGAAGTCAAGGCTTCTGTCTCTGCAGTCATCTTCAGCTGCTGCCAGGGAAACCCCCTTTCCTGGGCCCTCTCCCCAGGGACAGGCAGGCAGGGGGTCAGTAGCCTGAGTACCCCTGCCTGGCTCCTGATGCAGCCCAGACTGTAGGTCTAATTGCTACAGCTTTGGAGCAAAGTGACTTAATGAGGCACATTAATGTTGCCATGTTGGCCCCTGTCCCTCCCTGGCCTTCAGGGCCGGAAGAAAGGAGACTGGGGCTGCATAGGAGGGGCTTCGAGGAGGCCAGGGTACCATGGTCTCTTTCACTCTTCTGCTGGACCCTGACACCATGGGTTAGTCACAAGAAGTAGGAAAGAGACATCGACAGCCTGCAGGCCTGGCTGTCTTCACTATGCTCTCTCCTGCTTTTCTCACCTCATAAGGGAGGGCGGGGCCTGGTTCTGACCTGCTCTCACTCCAACTTGGATTAGTATCAAGGGGGCCCAATGATGGGTGAAGACGGGAACATAATATAACAACAGTGGCAATAGCTAATGTTGCCGTCTATGAAGAAAACAACTTGAGTCCCCAAGGCCACCACCCCATGAGAGAGGTCTACTATATGGCCATTTTCCATGTAAGGAACACAGGCAGTGACTTGAGTCTCACAGTGGAAGAGCAGCTCTGACTCCTAAAGCCACACATCCCAGGTGTCCCCATTCAGATTGTGAATGGCTATGCTGGGTGGGGGTGGCACTGTCTCCTTGCCCCTTGCCAGGCCTGATGCCCCCACCACTATGGTTGGAGCCTGACAGGAAGCCTCCTGGGGCCTGGTCCTTTAGGCTCCTGACCCCCTCAAAATCTTAAGTTCTGGAGGAGATGCAAAGACTTTAATTGTCATCGATTTTGGTTTCTATGTTTTTTTGAAGCTGCATCTTGTCATAGCCCTAGCTGACCTGAAACAACCTCTGCTGAGGTTGACTGGAAACTTACTTTGTAGCCTAGGCTGGCCTTGAACTCATGTTGATCTCCAGAGCACAGCCTCCTGAGTGCTGGGATTACAGATATGAGCCACCATGCTTGGCTTTCATCATTTTTTGCCTCATTACAAAAACAATAGATACTCACAGTAGAAAACTGCAAGAAAACAGAAGGGTACTTGGAAAACAAAATTATTCTCCCAGGGGCGAGCACTTTTGATATTATAGAACACATCCTTCCAGCCTTTTTATTTTTGATCTAAGGTCATCATGAAGACTTCTGTGTTGGCAGTTTGCTGAGTGCCTAGCCTTTGTTGAGGTTCCTATACACAGCATCACATTTAACCCTCACTACAACCAGATGGCATATATTAAAATCCCTAGTTTAAAGACACAAAATAGATTCCGAGAGAGAAAGGAACCAGTCCAGGGTTACCTCACCTGTCAAAGGCCGAGGACTCAGTCAAGTCTGAGCTCAAAACTCTTTGTCCCCAATAATAGAAATGGTTTCCTGGGCTGGTGTGATGGTTTGAATGAAAATGTCCCCTATAGGCTCCAAATATTTAGACATTTTGTTTTGGGAGGTCTTATAAGGTATGGCCATGCTGGAGGAAACACGTCACTGGGGGTGTGCTTAGAGAGTTCTTAAGGCTTGCCAAGATCTCAAGTCACTCTCTTTGCTTCCTGTGAGATGTGAGCTTGAAGATGTGAGTGCTCTTCTTTCTGCTCCTGCCCCAGGCACCTCCTGCCACTATGCCTCCCTGCCAGGACGGACTAATTCCCCTGGAACCATAAGCTCAAATAAACTCTTCCTTCTGTAAGTTGCTTTGGTCAGTGTTTCTATCACAGCAACAGAAGAGTAACAGCTGGCAAGATCACTTAGTGAGTAAAAGTGCTTGCTGCCAAGTCTGCCCTCTTGTATTTAATTCTCAGGTCCCACACAGTAGAAGAGGAGAGCCCATTCCCAAAAGCTGTCCTCTGATGTCTACATGTGCACCACAGTACATGTATCCCCACACACATACACATACTCAGTAAAGAAATAAAATAAAAATAAAAAATAGATAAATAAAAATTTTAAAAAGTGTTTTCTCATGGGGGCTAGAGAGATGGCTCAGCAGTTATGAGCACTTGGTGCTCTTACAGAGGACCAGGTTTAGGTCCCGGCACCCATATCAAGTGGTTCACAACTGTCTATATCTCCAGGTCCAAGGATCCAACACCTCTTCTGGACTCCTCAGAAAGCAGGCATGCGTGTGGTGCACATAAATACTTGCAGGCACTCACATGTACACATAAAATAAAAATAAAAAATTAAATCTTTTAAAAAAAAATGTTTCCTTTTAAGTTCCTGGAGCTGGAAGTGCCAGCCTAAATCAATGTAGAAGTGTAAACTTTGAGATTTTGTTTATTTTTTATGCGTATGAGTGTTCTGTCTGCATGTCTATAAGTACACCATGTGTACAAACCCTAGGAGGCCAGAAGAGGGCAACTGTATCCCCTAGACTTGGAGTTACCGACGGTTGTTAGCTGCCACATGGGTGCTGGGAACCAAATCCAGGTCTTCTGCAAAACAGTCAGTGCTCTTAGCTGCTGAGCCATCTCTCTAGCCCCAGATATTTTATTTTAGGTTGGAGAAGGTTTAATTCATGCCCCTGTCATAGGGTCATGCAGGCCTATTGTCCCATATTCCTGAGCATGCTGGTCTTTGCACTTTAAAAAACTTGCTAGTTTTGCATGTTGACAAGATCATAGTTGCTGCTTCTAAGGGTATTTCCTTCATTCCATTGTTTTTCACTTCGGTGTGAATCTGTGACCCAGTATGTCAGGGTCTGGTGTTCTGCCAGCTGGAAGCCCTGTGTCTCAGGACAGGAGGTACCTAGAAGAAGCTGACTGACCAAGTTAGATGACCCACCTAGCCACCTGACACCTTTGCCACAGTGCCTCTGTGTACTGACTTAGAAACAAGTCATGGCTGCACAAAGAATGCCCTGCAATGCAGGTGTCCTGTAGCCTGCCTGATGGATGGAGAAACTGAGTCAGAAGGGGACTTTGCCAAGCTTTTGACCTTAGCACTTCTACTCTAGCCCTGAGCCACATTTTATCCATGTGTAAAACTGTAAGTTATTTTGCTGGATAGCTTTAGTTGTTCACTTGACATACCTGGGTAGAAGGAGCTTTAATTGGGAAATTACCTTCATGGGACTGGCCTATGGCCACATCTGTGGGGTACTGTCTTGGATTTTTGAGTGACATGGGAGGGCCCAGGGTGCCACCTCTGGGAAGGTTGTTCTGTATTGTATAAGCAGGATGAGCAGGGGCCAGGGGGGCAACTTAATAAGCAGCGTTCCTCAATGCCCTGTGCTTCAGCTCCTGCCTCCAGGTTCCTGCCCTGAGCTCCCTCAGTGATAAACTGTGACCCTCCTCAAGTTGGTATTGGTCAAGGAGAGTGTTTTGTCACAGCAATTGAAGGCAGACTAGAACAGTTAAAAACCTTTAAATTCAAGAAATTTCAAATTCATACAATAAATAGGAAGAAAACCCTATTAAGATCCATCATAATTTACTTGTTCAAAATCAGTGACCAAGAGAAAACCTGAAAGTAGCCAGAAAAAGAAGATGTGCTATGCAGTGGGAAACAAAGATAATTACAGCATATTTCTTGTCAAAAATGATGTAAGCAAGAAGGCCATGGAATGACATCTTGAAAGTACTAAAAGAAAAAGAAATCTGCCAATTTAAAACTCTGTGACAAGTGACTTTTCTAGACAGAAATGGAAATGCCCATCACCAACAGTCCCACAGCAAAGAAACAATGAAATCTTTCAGACAAAAGGATTATGAAAATATGAATCGATAAAAATAATGAAAAGTACTGGACATGGCAAGTATGTGGATAACTATTTAGTATTTTCCTTCTCATTATTGATGCCTCTTTAAAAGATGAGTGATCATTTGGATAAAAATAATAGCAATAGCCAGGCATTGTGGCTGATGCCTGTAATCCCAGCACTCAGGGGCTAAAACAGCAGGAGATACTGTTCCAGGCCAGTCTAGGTTACATCAAAAGACACTGTCTCCAAAATAACTCAAATTATAGTAGGTAATGGCAATAACAACCACAGTAATAATACAGTGTGATTACAATATATGTGAAAGTAAAATGCACACTAAAACAGCGCAGGATCAGGAGAGAATGGAAGCACGTTGTTCAACATTCTCATGAGATGTGATGACACTGCTTGAAGAAAGACTGTAGGGTCGAAAATGTATGCTAAAAATTGTACAGCAACCACTAAAATAAAGTATCTAACCATATAGAATAGAACAATAAAAACATTTAATTCTAAGAAAGGTGCCAGGCGTGGTGGCGCAGGCCTGTAATCCCAGCACTTGGGAGGCAGAGGCAGGCAGATCTCTGTGAGTTCAAGGCCAGCCTGGTCTATATAGTGAGTTCCAGGACAGCTGGACAGCTGGGGCTACAGGGAGACCCTGTCTCAAAAAAAACCAAAAAAAATAAAATAAAATAAGATTCAACTATATGCTGCTTGGTGAGGGGTGTGGAAAGATGGCTCAGGAGTTAAAAGCACTTCCTACTCTTCCAAAGGACCCAGATTCAGTTCCAAGCACCCACATGGCAGCTGAAAATCACCTGTTAATTCCAGTTCCAGGAGACCTGACTCCCTTTTCTAGTCTGTGCAGACATTACACACCCATGGTACACACACAGGCAAAACACTCATACACATAAAATATAAATAAGCCAGGTGTGATGGTGCACATTTTTAATTCCAGCACTTGGAATTAAAGCAGAGGCAGGTGGATCTCTGTGAGATCAAGGCCACCCTGGTCTACATGGCGAGTTCCAGGCCAACCCAGTCTCAAAAAGACACATACGCACACACACACAGAGAGACAGAGAATGGAGAATGTCATATGTATGTATATATATGAATAAATAATTCTTAAAAGTGAAATTAAGTTAGATGTCGTGGCACACAGCTTTAGTCCAGAACTCAGAAGGCAGAGGCAGACTAGATTCTGTGAGCTTGAGGCCAGCCTGGTCTATAAAGTGAGTTTTAGACCAGCCAGGGCTACATAGTGAGACCCTGTCTCAAAAAAACTAAAAACAAACAAACAAACAAGGGAGCTGGGGACATGGCTCAACAATAAGAGCACTGGCTGCTCTCACAGAGGACCCAGACGCAGTTCCCAGCATCCACATCGCAGCTCGCAATCATTCACAACTGCAGTTCCAGGGAATGACACCCTCTTCTTGCCTCTGCAGGCACTGTATGTACGTGGTGCACTTACAAACATGCAGGGAAAACACACGTAAAATAAATATAAATAAATCAAAAAAGAAATGTATGGTGGCTAGGTATGGTGAAACACCTTATTATAATCCCAGAACTTAGGAAGCTGAAGTAGGAGAATCAAGGGTTCAATGCTAGCCTGGACTATGTAGTGAGACTGTCTCAAGAAAAAAATACATTTCAAATGTAAGAACAAGCAGGGCTAAAGAGATGGCTTAGTGGGGAAAGCCTCAGCAAACTTGAGTTCAATCCTTGGGACTTACATGGTGGAAGAGAAGAGAACCGACTTGTGTGGGTTGTGTTCTGACCTACACACAGGTGCCATGATACACACATACACACACGCATGCACGCAAATAAAATGTAAAAAAAAAAAAAGAAGTTTGAAAAAGGTTTATTAAAAAAAAAACACAACCAAGTTAAAAAGATCAAAAAGCATAAATCATATTAACACTCATTTGAAGAAAACCAGCGGGCTACATTAACATTAGAAAAGGTGCATTTCTGGGGTAAAGAAAGTTACTTCATAAGGAAAAACAGGTCACTTCATTAAGAATAACCTTAAATATTTATGCATTTAGAAAGGACACTTCAAAATTCTCGATTCGCTGGGTGTGGTGGCGCACGCCTGTAGTCCCAGCACTTGGGAGGCAGAGGCAGGCGGATCTCTGTGAGTTCCAGGACAGCTGGGGCTACAGGGAGACCCTGTCTCAAAAAGACAAAAAACAAAACAAAACAAAAAAACAACTCGACTCAATAAAAGTACGTAGACCAGGCTGGCCTTGAATTCACAGAGATCCACCTGCCTCTGCCTCCCAAGTGCTGGGATCAAAGGTGTGTGCCACCATGCCTGGCTCAATAAAAGTATTTTAAAAATAAATATAATCTTTAAATAAAATGTAAAAGCCTTCAAATACACAAAGCCAAAAGTGACTGGGATCCTGAAACGATGGCTCCGTGGGTAAGAGTACTTGCTATTCAAGCATGAGGATCTGAGTTCAGATCCCACACATGAAAGTAGGCATGCCCACAAGGCTGCCTGAACCAGCAGTGGGGGGCAGAGACAGGAACTAGAGTTACAAGTGGCCTGGCAGCTCCAGGTTCAGTGAGAAACCTTGTCTCAAGAGAATTCAGTGATACAGCAGGATGCCCAATGTCCTCCTCTGGCCTCCCAGCACATACACAGGCATGTACACCTAAACAGATACGCACATATGTCACACATATCCTTCCCCAACAGGGAGTGACTGAAATGCAAGGAGAAAGAGACAAATCCCAATTAGGGTCAGAAATTTCTATACTTCTTTTGCACTAATTAATAATTATCAGAAAATAAGGTCACAGAAGATCTGAACAATGCTATCAACCACCTTGGCCTAACTGACATTATTAGAACATTCTGTCCAACTGTACAGTCCATATTCTTTCCATGGAATATTTACAAGAATAGGCCATATTCTGGGCTATTAAACAAGCCTCAATACATTTTAAAAGATTCAAGTCACACAAAATATATCATATGATCACAACGGAATTAAATTAACAGAAAGATCCCTGGGCAATCTTCAAATATTTGCAAAGAAAAGACCACACTTCTAAATTACTCCATGGGCCAAACACGACATCAAAAGGGAAATGAGAAAGTAGTCTGAACTGGGTAAAATGAAAACAGAACATATCAAAATTTGTGGATGGAGGCTAGAGAGATGGCTCAGAGATGGGCATCAACTCCAAACACCCACATTAGGTAGCTAACAACTGTTTGTAACTCTAGTTCCAGGAATCCAACACCTCTTCTGGCCCCTGTGGGCACCCACATACACATATTCACACACAGGCATGCACACACATATACACATAATTTAAAAATAATTTTTCTGTGCGTGAAATATCTAAGGGGAAGTGTCATAGCACAAAATGCCTATATGAGAAAAACATAAAGGCTTAAAATCAGTGACTCGAGCTGTCATACTAAAATATTAGAGAAAGAACAAATTAAACTAAGTAAAAGAAAGGAAATAACAAATTTTAGAATAGAAATCAATGAAAGAGAAAATATAAAAGCAATAAAGATCAGTGGCATCAAAAGATGGTTCTTCTAAATGATCAATAAAATTCATTAAGAGATAGCCTGGCTGATGAGAAAAATTTGAAATGAGGAAGAGAAAGAGATGAAACAGAGATCACCAATACCAGGGATGAGGCAGGTGGCATCCTACAGGTGCTAAAGATGCTAAATGGAGAATAAAGCTGTAGGCTTGCTGCAGCGCACCGGCGATCAAGTCTGTGGATCTGTCCTAAGGACGATCGATGGAACAAGACTGAGAGTCTAGGAAACACAACAAAGCTCACATTTATGGTGAATTAATTTTCCAAAGACAGTGCCAACGCCATTCAATGGGGACGGAAGTTTTTTCAACAAATGATGCTGGCACAATTTATTATGTACGTGTATAGCAATGAACCTGGACCCCACTTCATACCATGTCCAAAAAATTACTCAGAAAACCCCACCCTTCCTTCCTTAATTGCTTTTGTCAAGTATTTTGTCACAGCAAGAAAAAGTAATAACTATATATGATATGTAAATTATCTTTTGTTAGGAATTTTTGTTTTTCAGATAGGGTCTTGCTATGTAGCTCTGGTTGATTTGGAACTCACTATGTGGGCCAGGCTGGCCTCAAATATAGACTGAGTTATATACCGCCATGCCCAGCCAGTATAAATCCTCACTCAGTAAAGGGTTATTTTAGAAATGATAATAAGGGGGCCGCAAGATGACTCAGTAGGTAAAGGTGCTTGCAGCAGAGCCTGATGACCTGAGTTCAACCCTTGGAACCCACACAGTGGAAGGAGAGAGCCAACTCCCAAAAGCTCTCCACTGACCTCCACATGCATACACACACACACACACACACACACACACACACACACACACACACACACACAGATAAAACGTAATAAAACTTTTAAGATAACAAGGGCTGGGAAGATGGCTCAGTGGGTAAAAACACTCGCTATGCAAGCTTGACAAACTGAGTTCTGAACCTTACAACCCACGTAAAAGTCAGACGCGATACTCCAAGTGCCTGTAATCCCAGCACCCCTGCAGGAAATGGGGAGGAAGAGCCTCCAGAATCTTCCTGGCCAGTTACCTTACAGAGCTGCGAAGAGATCTTCTTCAAACCAGGTGGAAATGCGAGGACCAACACCCTAAAATTGTCCTCTGACCTCCACATGAGTGTGTGAGCCTGCACCCACACACACTCACATCACACACACCAAGAATGACAACAAAGGAATATTCTGAATGCTTATACTCAAACATTTTACAACAGGTTGAAATGGATAAATTTCTTCAAAGATACAAACTACCAAAGTCCATGTAAAATGACAAGCTAAATAGTCCTGTATTTGTTAGGGAAACTATATCTGTGGGTAAAAAACTTTGCCTACAGCTCCATAATAGGCTCTGGTGTTACGGTGTCATCTAGAGTAACAATCATGTCTATTTCAAAAGGCTAGAAAGAGTCTGGAATGCTTTACTATAGAATGCAAGGTATTTGAGGAGACAGAAGTGCTTTACCCTGACTTAAAACAGAGCAGTGTAGAGGTGTATTGAAACATCCATACATATACACAATTTTATGGGTCAATTAAAAAATTACTTTTTTTTTGAGACAGGGGTTCACTGTGTAGTCCTGGTTGACCTGGAATTTGCTATGTAGACCAGATTAGCCTCAAACTCATGGAGATCTGCCTGCTTCTGCCTCCCAAGTGCTGGGATTAAAGGCATGCACCACCATATCTGGCCCAATTAAAATGTTTTAATTAAAAATGAATTAAGCCAGACATGGTGGCGCATGCCTTTAATCCCAGAACTCGGGAGGCAGAGTCAGGAGGATCTCTGTGAGTTCAAGGCCAATCTGGTCTACATAGTGAGTTCCAGGCCAGCTGGGGCTACTGGGAGACTCT
>NW_008344592.1:1089673-1101253 GCF_000622305.1 Nannospalax galili | reverse complement strand
TTTACAAAGTGAGTTCCAGGACAGCTGGGGCTACAGGGAGACCCTGTTCCAAAAAAACCAAAAAAAAAAAAAAAAGAATTAAATGTGATAATCATTAGTGCCAGAAAAACAAGAGACGGCACACAAATAACTTTTCCCATAAAAAGAATTCATAGCTTATTTGTTTTGAAGATTTTTAAAATTTATTATTTTATCTATGTGTATGTATGTTTGCCTTCGTGAGTTCATGTGCATCATGTGAGTTTATGTGCAACATATGTGTGCAGGAGCCTGTGGAAGCCATAGGAGTCTGGAATCCTCGGAACTAAAGTGGAACTAAAGTCACAGGCTGTTGTAAGCCACCATGGGGTGCGGGACCCGAACCCAGGTCCTCTGCAAGAACAGCTAGTGCTCTTAACCACTGAGCCATCTCTCCAGTCCCTCAGAGCTCATTCGACTCCCACCAAGTAATTTTTCTGCATTACTCTTGTAAAAGATTAAAGAAAAAGTGTGCTGGATAGCTTTTAGTTGTCAACTTGATACACCTGGATAGAGGGACCCTCAATTGGGGAATTTCCTCCATTGGACTGGCCTGTGGCCATGTCTGTGGGGCATATTCTTGATTGTTGAGTGATGCAGGAGGGCCCAGCCCACTGTGGGTGGTGCCATCCCTGGGTATGCGGTCCTGTATTGTATAAGAAAGCAGGTTAAGCATGAGCCAGGGGAGCAGGTCAGTAAGCAGGGTTCCTCCACATCCTGTGCTTCAGCTCCTGCCTCCAGGTTCCTGCCATGAGTTCCTACCTTGGGCTTTCTCAGTGATGACTATGACCTGAGAGATGTAAGCCAAATAAATCCTTTCCTCCCCGAGTTGGTATTGGTCAGAATGTTTTGTCACAGCAACTGAAAGTAACTAGGACAGAAATTGGTACAAGGAGTAGGTTACTGCTGTGACAGACTGGATCCAGTTGTTTTGGGGAAAATTATGGACATTTTTGGAGCTTTGGATTGGAAAACCCACTGAGTATTTAGAGCTAAGTGAGATGTTCTGTAGGAACTTGGAAAATAATGCTGAAAGAGGTAGAGACAATGGAGGCCTGGCTTGTGAAGCTTCAAAGAGAAGCAGAGACTATCGGGCCTGTTTGTGTGATATTTTGAATTGAGAATCTGTGGTTTCTGGTCAGTTGGGTCTGAAGAATCAACTGTGATTTAGAAGAGACCAGCATCACTGACGTAAAATCTTTTCTTTACTGGGACAATTGATGTTGGTTAGCTGGGACTGAAAAATTAGCTGTGAGTAGCAAGAAACCAGCATCTCCTATATGGTACTGGTTTTGAAGGCATGAAGAGGTCATGGAGAGCAGCTGAGACTTGGCACTATGAGAGGCCAAGAAAGGCCATTAGTAAAGATGCAGTCTCAGTTTTGAAGATCCACAGAACTGATGGGTCATGCAGAGAAATCTGAGGCTTTGCATCCTGAGAGGCTAGGAGAGGCCTCTGAAGGCACAGCCTCAGTTGCAGATGAGACCACCACATACTGGGGATACCAGGACCATGGGATGACCACCAAAGGCAGCAGCAGGGATGGAATGCAGCCAGCCTGAGCCCAAGAGACAAGCTCTGTGTGCTATGGACAGCAGAGCCAGAGAAGTGGAGCTGCCCAAGCCTTTTGGAGCCCAGAAGATCATGAGTGAATCCCAGATGTCCATTCTTGAGCTACTTTGCTGGACTTTGGTTTTGCTTAAGTGCCCAAATTTTCCCTTTTGAAATAAAACAGTACTTAACTTGTTTTGGATTTTACAGGAGCTCACAGTTAAAAGACTTTTAAAAGACTTTGAACTTTTAATGTATTTGGATTTTTTTTCATTTTATTTCTTTTTATGTGTATGAGTGTATTGCCTGCATGTATGTAAGTGCACTGTGTCATGCAATGCCCAAGGAGAACAGAAGAGGGCATTGGATCCCCTGGAACTGGAGTTACTGACAGTTGTTAGCTGCCATGTGGGTGCTAGGATTCAAACTCCAGTCCTCTGCAAGAGCAGCCAGTGCTCTTAACTGCTGAGCCATTTCTCAAGCCCCTTGTTTGGACTTTTTAAGGACTGTGGGACTTTTTTTTTTTTGGTCTTTTTGAGACAGGGTCTCCCTGTAGCCGCAGCTGTCCTGGAACTCACTATGTAGACCAGGCTGTCCTTGAACTCACAGAGATCTGCCTGCCTCTGCCTTCTGAGTGCTGGGATTAAAGGCATGTGCCACCTCACCCAGCTGACTGTGGGACTTTTATAGCTGTACAATTTTATGTTGTGATATTAATATTAACATCTTATCTTGGGGACAAGAAATGGAAAGACTGTAGTTTAATAGCAATGTGTTTGTGTGTCAAGTTGAAAAGGGGCCAATTGTGCTGGATAGCTTTAGCTGTCAACCTGACACACCTGGTTTAGAGGGAACCTCAAATGAGGAACTGTTTCCACTGGATTGGCCTGTGGCCATGTCTATGGGGCATTTTCTTGATTTTGAGTGCTGTGGGAGGCCCCAGATCATTGTGGGTAGTAAAACCTTGGGAAGGTGATCCTTTATCATATAAGAAAACAGATGTTCCTCCTTGGTCTGTGCTCCAGGTTCCTGCCTTGAGTTCCTGCCTTGGCTTCCCTTGATGACATACTGTGCTGTAAGCCAAATAAACCCTTTCTTTTCCAAGTTGGTTTTGGTCAGTTTTTCATCACAGCAATAGAAAGTAACTAGAATAGAGGAGATAAATCACTTCATCTTATAGCCCTGATACCCAAACCAGACAAAAACACACAGTAAGTGGAAACTAGGATCAGCATCTTCAATCAATATGGATATTAAAGTTCTAAACAAACTTTTAGCAAATGCAATTCAACAATTTACGAAAATAACAATACATCATGATGAAATGAGATTCATGCTCAGAATGTAGGGTTAGTGTCACATCAGAGGGTCAATCAAAATTTATTGTATTGTCTGACTAAAAGAAAAACCACATGGCCATTTCAACAGACACAAAATAAGTGTTAGACAAGATCCAACATGATTCATGATCAAAAACAAAAAAACAAAAACTCCTCAACCAAACAGGGCTGGAGAGATGGCTCTGGGGTTAGAAGCACTGGCTGCTCTTGCAGAGCCAGGTTTGGTTCCCAGCACCCACATGGTGGTTAACAACCATCTGTAACTCCACTTCCAGAGATCCAATGCCCCTTTCCAGCCCCTAGAGGCACTGCATGCATGTAGTGCACTTACATACACACAGGCAAAACATTCATACACATAAAATAAATAAATTTAATCTCAGCAAATTCATAAAAGAACTTCCTCCACACAGTAAAGGATCTACAAATCTGGGTATGGTAGCCCATGCCTGTAATCCCAGCACTCCCAGAGGATGTGATGAGGATCAATGACAGTTTGAAATCAGCTTGAGCTAATAGTGACTTATAGGACATTCTAGAATACATAATGAGACCCCATGTCATAAAAACAGAACCAACAATAAACAAAGAAACAGAAAACTTTTTTAAAAAGCACCAGCTAAAGTTCAGTCACCATCCTAGTCAATGGTGCAGAGTAGACATTTTGAGACATTTCCCCTCATATAAACAGGACAAGGGCACTTACCCTAACCTCTTCTGTCCAGCATGAGGACAGAAGGGAAGTTCTAGCCAGAGCAATCAAGCAAGAAAATGGGATAAAAGATGTTCAGCGCTGAAGGAAAGAAACTTGCAGGCATGTTCACCCTTGGAGAAAGTCCAGGGGGATCCACATGCATGAAAAGCTACATAGCCATAAAGCTCATCAACACAGAGGATACAAGGACAGACTCTACTGTGCACAATCAGAAATCAAAACTTCCAAATGCAACTTGGAGTAGCATCAAAATATGACAAACTTGGGAATACAAGATGCTCAAGGATGTGAAAGAGTGGAGCATGGAAAACTGAAATGCCATGAAATTAAAAACAAAGCAAAGGTCCTGGGTTTGATCCCCACCAAATAAATATCTAAATTAAATAAAAGAAACAGTCTGACCAGGGTTAGAAGACTCAATATTGTTTAGACAATCAGTCTCCTCAAATGGATTCAAATAGTCAAATCAATCCCAACCAAAACCTTAGCAGAGAGTGGTAGAAACTGGTAAGTTAATTCTCACATGTATATGGAAATGCAAAGGACCTAAAAAGCCAAAACAACACTGAGAAAAAAACAGCAGCGTTGCAGGGCCTGATGTCTAAACTGCACAAAAGTAGTATAGATGGACAAATAGACAAATGGAAGAGAGCTTGGAAATAGACCTGCATAATACAAATAGCTGATTTTTTTTTAAGTCAGGCTCTCATATAGCCTAACCTGGCCTCAAGCTCATCATGTAGTTGAGGATGACCTTTAACTTAAAAAATTGTTTTAATTTATGTGTATATATACATGTCTATGTGTATGTGCCACATTTGTGCAGGTACATGGGGAGGACAGAAGAGGGCACCAGATTCCCTGGAGCTGGAGTTACAGGCAGTTGTGAGCTGTTTGATATGAGAGCTGGGAACTGAACTGGGGTCTTCTGGAAAACAGGAAGTGCTCTTAACAACTGAGCCATCTCTTCAGTTCCATGATCTTCAACTTCTGATCCTTGTGTGTCCATGTCCTGAGTGCTAAGATAAAAGTCATGCACCATCATACCTGGTTTATGTGATGCTAGGAACAAACCCAGGGCTTCATGCATGCTAGGCAAACACTCTACCAACTAAATCTAGCCATGAACAACTTTTCTCTTCTTCTCCTTTCTCTTTTATCTCCCCTCCCCACACAGATTCCTTTTTTGTGATGCTGGAGACTGAACCAAGAGCCTGGTGTATGCTAAGGGTCACTCTACCAGTGAGGTCCATCCCTAGCCCTTGGAGAACTGATTTTTGACAACGGACCAAAAAGGATGAAATAGAGCCAAGAAAACGCATTAAAAATTTGTTTATGTGTGTGTGCATGTGCACCAGTGTGTGTGTGGGTATGGAAGTTATAGGACAACTTAAGGGAGTTGGTTCTCTCCTTCTACCATATCAATCCTGGGGAATGAACTCAGGTCGCCAAGCTTGATGGCAGGTGCGGAGCCATCTCACAGCCCTAGGAGAGCTTTTTCCACAAATGATCCTGGAATGAAGGCATATGTCTAAGTAACACATGAAATTTACACTATGCTTCACATCACATAGAACTATTAAAATATGGATCATATTTGTAAATATGAACTCTAAGACTCTAAAACTTCACAAAGATGCTGTAAAGGATACTTGACAATCTTGGGTTAGGCAAAGGCTTCTTAGATACAATAAAAATACAATTCTTAAGAGAATGAATTGATAAATTGGGCTTCATCAAAATTAAAGCCAGTTGTCCTCTAACACACTGCTAAAGAAATGAACAGACAAGTCCCAAACCGGGAGAAAATATGTGCAAATCATCTATCTTTTTTTTTTTTTTTTTTTTTTTTTGAGACAGGGTCTCCCTGTAGCCCCAGCTGTCCTGGAACTCACTATATAGACCAGGCTGGCCTTGAACTCACAGAGATCCGTCTGGCTCTGCCTCCCAAGTGCTGGGACTACAGGCGTGCACCACCACGCCCAGCTAAATCATCTATCTTTTTAAAGATATGTATCTAGAATATGCAAAGAGCACTCAAAACTCCATAATAGGAAATTAATGAGAAAAGATTTGAACGGATATATCATCCAAGAAGATACACAAAGTATAAGAAGGTGAGAGGTAGCACAGCTATTAGAACGCCTAAAGTCAGAAAGTGACCAAACCAAGTGTTGAGGAGGACACAGAGGAACTGGAAACTAAACACCAACAGTGGGAAACTAAAATGTACAGTTGCTTTGGAAAAGTTTCATAGTTTATTAAAAAGTTAAACATGCACCTGTTTTCTAGGTATTTTTTTTACCTAAAAGAAGCATATATTCATACAAAGACTTATTCACAAATGTTAATAAAAGCTTTATTTGTAATAACTTCAAACTAGAAACAAACCCAAATGGTCATCAACAAATAATGAGTAAATAAATGGTAATACACCCATACAATGGACTACTACTAGGCTATAAAAAAGAATGAACCAGGGCTGGAGAGATGGCTCAGTGGTTAAGAACACTGACTGTTCTTGCAGAACTCCCGGGTTCGATCCCCCCCAGCACCCACATGGCAGCTAACAACTGTCCATAACTCCAGTCCCAGGGGATCCGACAGCCTCTTCTGTCCTCCACAGGCATTGCACGACATGGGTGCACTTACCTACACACAAGCGATACATGCATACACATAAAATTTAAAAAAAAGAAAGAAAGAATGAGCCATTGGCTGATGCTGTAGCATAGATGACTCTCCAAACAATAAAGCTGAGTGAGAGAAGGCAGACAAAAAATAGTAAAATACTGTGTTGTCTCATTTATATAGAACTCTAGGAAACGCAAACAAATCCTTGCCTAGGGATGGGGAGGAACAGGTGGAGGAGGGTAGGAAAGGTGGTGAGTGGGGAGAGGGGTAGATTACAAAAGGCGATGAGAAAACTGTGTGGTAGTGGGTGTGTTCGGTATCTCAATCGTGGTGATGGTTTCACAGGCACACACATTTGGCAAAACTTAATCTAATACTTTATGATTTATCATATGTCAATTATACCTCAATAAACACTGTTTTTGAAAAAGAGTAATAAATCAGGGTTATACTAGGAATAAAGATTAAACTGGCATACCTTCACCAGCTTTTAACTTAAAGGTTCTAAAATTGTCTTGAAATTTTAAGACTCATCTGTTCACACATCCATAATCATTTATTTCCAGAATGGAGCAGGCCTCGTGCTATCATTGGGAGATAACTATACTGAGCCACTGACACGCAGCAGGATGATGTGATTCTAAATCACTTCTGCTTAGATGTGACGCCCAGATCCCAGAGCCCACGATTTTGTCGCTTTATCAATCTCCAGGTTTGTTCCCAAACACAACAGCTCCTACTCCATCACCAGAATTAAATCGCCTTCCCCCTGAGGGAGTCAAGCCACTAAACATGATGTTTAGTAAGAGGGATGCACTTCTACCCAAAGAGGGGAGTGAGACAAGCATTCACAGGGTGTTGCCTCCACCATGGAAAAGAAAAACCTCAGACAGGAAAGATGACTCAGTGGGTAAAAAGGTGCTTGCTGCCAAGCCAGACAACCCGAGTTTGATCCCCAGGACCCACCTGGTGGAAGGAGAGAACTGACTTCCGCTCACCTTGCATGCATGCCACAGCCTATGCACACACAGACACAGAGACACAGAATAAATAAGTATAATTTTAAAATTAATTTAAAAAGAAAAATCTCCACAGGAATCAGCCCACAGCAGGTACTTCTAGTGATTTTTTGTTTGAGCTTTTTCATGTTATTTCTAAAATTCTGTCTGTCCTGAAATAGCCTATTTTAGAGCAATTTTAAGTTTACAGAAAAGAGCATAGGGTTCCCACCCTCCAACTTTCCAACTCACAGCTACCCTCTGAACACCGAGCATCAGCCCTATAGCTATTACAGTCGATCAGCCCAAATCCACAGTTGACACAACCCTCTGTGCTGCATGTCCCGAGGGTTTTGACAAGTGTCCAAGGCTATGGGCCCAGCACTATGGCATCATTCAGAATAGATCCACAGCTGAAAATAATGCCTGGGTCTCATCTTGCCGTCCTCCTCCCATCTCCCTATCCCTAGCAACCACAAGCACTAATCTTTTCACTATGTCTAAAATTCTGCCTTTTCTAAAATGTTGCATATGGGTAGTTGTGCTCAGCAGTCTAACAATCCTTTTAGATCAATTTCTTTCATTCAGTAATTATGTGTCCAGCTTCTCCATGTTTTTCCAGTTTGGTAACTTGTCTTCTTTTAACTACCAAATAATATTCCATTATGTAGCTCTACCATGATTTGTTTAGCCATTCACCTATCACAGGTGAATCTTGGCTACTATCAGTTTTATTTTAAATTTTAATTTATTGGTTTACTTCTTTGTTTTCTAGTTTTTAAGATCATGGGAACACCAGGAAGAACTTAATGTCCCTCACTCAGGTGCTGGCATGAGGTGGTGCACATCTGTGACCCAGGAAGCCCAGCCCTGGCTATACGCTCTGCAGAAACAACTCTGTACACTTGCTGAACTGTCGATAGGAAGGTTAAAGGAGCACCATCCACGGTCAACAACTGGAAATAACCCAAAGACCTGTCAGCACCAGTGCACATAAAGCTAAAATACCCACCCAAAGCAGTGCTCATCTGCAGGGTGGCAGGAAGCTTCCTGATGAAAACACAGAAAGCCTGCAGGACATAAGGAGCATTTTACATGCAAGGCAGAACACAGAAAGCTAAGCTAGGGTTTAGAAGTCAGAATTTGGGGGCATTAACTGAAAAAGGCCAGAAGGAGCCTACCTTCTTAAGAGCTGGGTCTGTGTGGTCACAGTACACTGGGCAGTAAGTACACTCAGGATCAGTGCACCCAACATCTATGCTCTGCCTCAATTCACAAATTCAAGTGAGTCACTGACTCACAAATAATGTTGGCATCAGAGACCAAAGCAGCTGCAGACAAGCTGGGCTGATGTGGCCCCCATTTGTGTCAAATCATCTGTACATCTGCACTCCATCCACAGATGACGCTGGCATCATCCGCACCACTGTTTGTGAGCACCGGCTGGGTGCCCATCACTGCCCCGAACACTACCACATCTTTCCATCCTCACTAGTCTCAGGAGTAGGGCTGCTGACAATACACTTGACACGTGTGGAGGCTGAGGCAGAAGGCTCAGGTAACACACCTGAAGTCAGCTAGTAAGCGGACAACAGAATTTGAATCCAGGCCTCTGACATGGGAGTGGGCAACTCAAAAATGAATGAATACACCAGCCAAGCCAACTGACATGGAGAGACTTTAGAAGGCTGCTACCAGTAAGACGTGGTAGGTGGAGACCGCAGAGGGCTGCCGCTATCTCCAGCCTCAGGCCAGGCATCTTTCTGTGGGCAGGTAGCATGTTCTGAACCTCAGCATTTCCCAGTCTCGGGGACCCAGATCTGCTGTCCTCCCTGCACACACACACTCTCCCCACTCTGCCTAAGCCCCAGTGGGTGGTGTATTAATAAACGGGAGGGAGAAGGTCACCCAGCTTGCAAACACTGAGCCGTCCTTGACTAGGGCAGGAGCAGCTGAAAGGCGCTGGGGGGGCACGCTTCACCAAGCACTGAGCACGTGCGAGCTATTTCTGATTCCCAGCTGGCTGGCCTGGCCCAGTACATCTGCTGTGGGAGCCTGGGCAGCCTGGGGAGCAGCGGGTAGAAGCAGTAACTAGCCACACATCCACTGCTTGCACCTGACCCAGCCACAGACTTGCTGAAACTCACCCACAGCTCTTCAGGCCAAGTGGGGCAGTTCAGCCCCTCAGCCTGGCATTTGGGGCTCTTGGAGACCCGGTCCCTGCCTGCCTCCTGGTTCTCCTCTCCCACATGCAGCCCCAACCTCCTACTTTGGGCCTTCACACCTGCGGTCCTCTCAGTCAGGGAAATTGGTCTCCAGGTGCTGGCTCACTCCAGCTTAACTCCCAGGTCTCAGCATGGACCAGTACTCCAAGAAAGTGGCCCTGAGCACCACCCCATCTTGGTGTCAACAGGTATCCCAATGCTACTGTAGAGGTCTGCAAGCCTCAGGGACTAGGATGTAGCCCCCTCACTTCCATGTCTCCAGTATCCAACAAGAGCCTGGCCCACAGCAGCTATGAATCCTTACAAGAGAGAAAGTCCTTGGGACAGAGGACAGAGGTGGGACACAGGCAGGGAGTATCTGGGTTTGGCTGTGACCTGGAGGTGAAGGCCCAGAGATGAAGCCTTAGGGGACAGGGAGAGTATAGGAAGCCTACCATCAGTAGAGGACTCTTCTCTACACACACTTGCCATCAACAGTGTCCCCTAGAGCAGCCAACAGCCCCCGGAGGCCCCAGGCAGCCTGGCCAACTGCTCAGGGATGCTGAGATACCAGGGACCAGGTATGGTTGCTCACAGCCCTGCCTCCCCCACCCTGATAAGTACAGTCAACTCAGAATCTATACAGAATGGAGCACTTGGTCTAAATTATCTGCTCCCCAACACAGGATGCTCAGGGATTGGGTAGGGGCTCCAAGCAGGCCTGAGTTCTGGAACCAGACCACTGTCCACTGCCTACAGCTGCCTCCCCCAGCAGAGGGAGGTGCGCTGGGGCCCAAAGTTAAGGCTGGGTCTGGAAGTGACTGTCCAAGCAGAGACCCACTGCCTACCCTCCAACCCAAAGCTGCTGCCTGAAATGTGGGCCATATACAAACCAGGCCAACCAAAAAGGGAGAGACCTGGGAAGGGAGTAACTCTAGCAGGGTCCCAGAAGAGGCCTGGGGGTGGTGAAGTGCAGGCATTCTGACTTCTATGCCTGTTGGGGACCCAGATGGGTTCTAAGAATTCTCTTCAGCCTTTTGAAGCTCTCCCAGGGACCCTACACTGTGGACCCTATATAGAAAGAACACTGGAATTAGTCAAGAGGCCTGTGATTTAGACCCATCTTGACCCTTGAATGGTTCTTCCTGTTTGTCTCTGTGTGACAATATACTCTATCGAGTGCTCACTTCTTGGCCCTCTTCCCTAGGCTGGTCTCTCAGGGAGATCCAGGTCCTTCTGTGAGATAAGGGCTGGGGAGGCACACAGGAGCCCATTAGCCATTCCTTAATCACTTATATCAGGCCCTATCCTAGACACCTCAGTATGCAGGACCCCAATTCACTTACAAACCAAACCTCCAAGGCAGGTAGTGACACTGTCATTCCTTGGGGTACAAAAGGAGAAACTGAGGCTGAGAGATGTTTCTGTGATCTGCTTAAGGTCATGCAGCTGGGAAGAAGAGCCAGACTCTAACTCATACCAACCCTCTTAATTAGCTCACTTCCTTAGGGTGGGCAGGCTCTCTGGTGGTACCCCCGAGGAGGCCTGGCCTATGGTTTCCCAGGGTTCTTGGAGCTGAGGCCCACACCCCCTTTTCCATTCCTTTCTGCCTCCTCAATTTAAAACAAAACCAAGAAAGACCTATTCATTAAAAACTACTAGACAGAACACCCCACTGTGAACTGCCTGCTAAAGGAGCTCACGGCTCCACGGCCAGCCTCTGTGCCCTGACCCACTCTCAGTCTGGACAGTGCTGGGCTCTGAGGATGGAAGGGCTCCACTGTGATCCCAGCCCCACCAGCAGCAGAGGGGACCTCAGAAAAGCCACTTTTTCTCTCTTCTCCTTGTTCCCCTGCTGTGATGACAGTGGTCTCTGCTGCCCAGAGAACTGGAGAGACAAACAACGCCAAGCTCTGATCCAGGGGCCATGGCACTGCCTAGCCTGGCTGTAGTGGGTCTCCACTGAATCCCTCAGGTGGCTCATGGAGTTGTCCTGGGTAAGAGAGAATACCTGTGTAATACTGCTTGCAGCCACCAGCCTTGGAGTTCTGCTCCACAGCAACAAATAGCTAATAGAGAAGTGAGCCTGGTCGTGGGTGGAGGGAGGGAGGGAGGGGGGA
>NW_008344592.1:1079234-1089491 GCF_000622305.1 Nannospalax galili | reverse complement strand
AGAGAGAGAGAGAGAGAGAGAGAGAGAGAGAGAGAGAAATCAGCTTCTCTGGTCCTAGGCCTAGACAGGAACAGGCCCTTCTTTCAAGACCCTTATTCTCCCAGAGGAACACCCCTGCCCACCTCATTAGCCTGTGCAGCTGCTCCTTTTGATGGTGAACAGACACACTGACAGATCTGACCCTCAAAGCCTACTGTGCACTAGCACCAAGCTATAGGTGTCCCGTGTCTGTCTTCAGACAGTTTTCGTCATAGTCACCCTTTAGGCCAACCTGCCTAAAATAGTCCTTGACACAAGGGTGTTTGTTGAGTGAGCTTACACCAGCCATAGGATAAGACAGACCCCAGTGTTCCCAGGGCTTAAAGGACAAGAACCAGAAATGAAGCTGGGTGTGGAGGCATAAGCCTCTAATCCCAGCCCTGGGAGAGTGTGGCTGGAGGATCTTTCGTTCCAGGCCAGCCTGAGCTACATGGCAAGTTCAAGGCCAGTCTGAACTACAAAGCAAGACTGACTCAAGAAATCTCAAGAAAGAAGAAAAGGAGAAAGGGGAAGAAGAAATGCATTCCTCTTCTAGGCTTTTATCTATGGCTTTTTCCTAGTTGAAAAGACAGCTCTGAGGTCTGGGTTTGCTTGACAGAAACCAGCCCCCCAGCCTCAAGGCTACAGTACCAGGCCAGGTGAAGCACTGGTCTTTAGTGAAGGATGCTGGTCTCAGAGCTAAGACAGGAGCAGAGAGAGGGCTACAAAGGGACATATTGCCCAGACAGCTGTGTGGCACCTGCCTCGTGACACACCAAGGTGGTCACCCTTTCACCTCCCCCTCACAGCTGCACCTGCATGCACCACTAGGTTCCACAGTGCTTGGGAACCACTCCTGTCTGGGTGCCTACAGAAAGAGGTGATGGAGCACACCAACTGTCTTGCTGAGAGCTCTGGACCTACCCAGGTAGAAGCTGCCAAGTGGTTCCTGAATCAGTTGCCTTGCCAGAGGGTGAGACATAGAAGCAGACCAGGTAAAAGTCTGGGAGGTGTATTGACCAAGGCCTTAAAGATGCTTGAGAAGGGGATGTGGGCTGGGGGAAGGGCCCAAGTTCCTCTGTTACTGAACCCCAGGCCACAAGGGGTCCAGATAGGAGGATGTCTTCCTGCTGGCCTCTGGGAATGGCCCTGTCATTTATCAAACCCAGCCTTGCAAACACTTCCTGGAAATTTCAAGCTAGGATAGGCCATGGTGACGTGACCCCTGTCTACTCACAGGCTGCCGACTGCCTGTGCCCATGCCCTGGCCGGCGTCAGCAGAGGGAGGTACAGAATGGGTCAGCAGAAGTTGGTCAGCTCCAGCCTTGGCCCTGGCAGGTGGGCAGGCAGCCAACACTCCATGCCAGTGCCGGGAAAACTAGCAATGGCCAGCCAGCAGAGTTCTGTGGGCCCGTCCTACTCTGGAGTCATCTCTAGCTCCCTAGTTTCCTTCAGTGAGAAACATCCACAGAGGGACAAGCTTAGAGGCTGAAGGAAGTCAGGCTTTACCCTAGCTCTCTGCAGGACTTTAATAAAGCTTCTCAAATGTCTGGAGCAGACTCAGTGGTGGCCAAGTGCTCCACTGGCTACAGCCAGGACACATTCCCTCAGAGACCCAGTCAACTTCTACCAAGTTTCCAGTCATAGCTGGGCAGATGGTTCACCCCTCAGTGTCCTCATCTGTCAGCAGAAGCAGTCTGCTCTGTGGTAAATAAGACCATGTGGCCCAGCCCTGACAAATTCACACCAAGTCCCTCCTTGCTCTCTTCAGGCTATGATCCACCCCAGGGGTCTGTACAGCCTTCCCAGCATCAAGAAGTAGCCCCAGGTCACCCTCGGGGCAGACCATCTGACCCCAACACTAGCTATGGTGCTCTGCGTGGTAGCAGCGCCTGTCACAGCCAAGAGTTTACATTCATCCGGGAGGTTATATAATGACTGCAGGCCTCCCCAGAGGATCATGGAGTCTGCGGGGCTGGGACCAGCCACTTGCTTACTATGTACACCCAGCATCTGCTCAGGGCAGAGCAGGCACTTGACATGTATTTGCTGAATGAATACTCACAAGAAAGAGACGTAGAGAAGGTTAGCCCTGAGGGATGGCAGGGTCCACATTATCTCTGTCTCAGTGTTAAAAGCATCTGACAGTATACAAAAATCCTGGCCCAAGTGGGGCAATGTCTCTCATACACACCTGACACACATAGTATCCCCCACTGACATAGGGCACAGATATGCACCCCACATATACCACACAGACATCTCCCCACACAACATGTACACCACACATACTATACATACCTCTCCACACACCACACAAATATAACATATACACATACCACACATCTCCCCACACACCATACATATATACCACATACACCTCCTCACATACCATATACTCCATACATACCACACACACACCTCTCCATACACCATTCACATATATACCATATATACATACCACATATACTTCCTCACACCATATACTAGGCATATATTCCACACACACCTCCCCATACAACATGCATACTACTTGTGCTGGATAGCTTTAGTGTCAACTTGACACACCTAGGTAGAGGGAGCCTCAACTGGGGAATTGCCTCCATTGGACTGGCCTGTGGCCATGTCTGTGGGGCATCTTCTTGATTATTGATTGTTGAATGATGTGGGAGGGCCCAGCACTCTGTGGGTGGTGCCACCCAAGGGCAGTTGGGCCTGTGTTGCATAAGAAAGCATGCTGAGCAGGGGCCAGGGGAGCAAGCCACTAAGCAGTGTTCCTCCATGGCCTGTGCTCCATCCAGCTCCTGCCTCCAGGTTCCTGCCCTGAGTTCCTACCTTGGGCTCCCTGATGAACTATGACCCAGGAAATGTAAGCCAAATAAACCCTTTCCTCCCCAAGCTGGTATTGGTTAGAGTATTTTGTCACAACAATGAAGAAACAAACTAGAACACCACTCATACCACGCACCATACATACATACCACATACCTCCCAATACATCATACATATACCATACATACATACCACACACAACTCCACACCATATAAATATTCCACACATACCACACACATACATACCATACATACATGCCATATATCTCCTGACAAACCACACATAAACAAACCACACATATATACTACATACACCACAGATATATATAATATGCATACTACATATGCCTCCCCACACACCACATACATGTTCTACACAAACCTTCCACCCTCCAGACACAGGTATCACACACACACACACACACACACACACACACATAACACACATAGTAACTATACATATACCACACACTTACACAGACCACACACACACACACACACACACACACACACACACACACACACGGAGATGGGAAGGACCCAGGCAGTCCCTCCTCCCCATCCACAATGCACTCTCCCAGAGTGCCTGGCAGGCCAACTGAAGGAAGGTGAGACCCACACACAGGCCAAGGTGGGTCTGGCCCAGGGCTGGCCAGGACCTCCAGGCCACCCAGGGCTATTCTACCTCTGTCATTCCACACTGCCCTGAAAGGCCTCAAGTGCCCAGTCCTCTAGGAATCCCTCACCTCAGCGGTGGCATGTCCCCAGCATGAGATGATGACTTCCTCACCTGCTACCTCACATCTGCTCCAGAGCTGGAGGTCAACAGAGCTCAGAAAATCCTCATAGTGCCAGTGGGACCTGGAGATGGCGGGGGGGGGGCATGCCATCCTCAACTCCCAAAAAACAGAGGGGAAACTGAAACCAGAGAGGACACAGAGGCTCACAGTCAGTCACTAGCTGGCCTCTTGCTGAGGCTCAGCCTGGACTCTTGTACACACACCTGGGTTCAAATTCTATTTCTCCATCCACTAGCTGTGCAGTCCCAGTTTCCTCAGATACTAAACAGAGATGAGTGCAGCACCCTGTTCCCTCAACGTGGGCTACACATATAGAAAACACTAGTGGCAGAGGGCCTGGAAGCCATCTCCACCCCAGTCAGGCTGCAGGCAGGTAGCCCTGAGAGTGATCATTACAGAGCTGCAGGACCCAGAGCCCAGCCCCCCACAACACATACTGTTCAGCAAAGGAGGACACTGGAGCCCAGGGACCAGCAAGGCCCTGGCACTCTGAGCCTCCAGCAAGCTCCAGCCCCCCGGGGATCTGGCAGAGCTAAGGATGCTGGGCTTGGTGGCAGCCGGGGGAGGCAAGCAGGCAGGCAGCTGGGGTGCTGGGGTGGTAGGAAGAACCTTTCCCTTGTTTTTAGCAAACCTGATCCCCGTTTCCAAGCTGTGCTCCAGTCCCCAGCCACGTCACCATTGCAGCACCCAGTCAGCCTACAGTGGGTGGGAGGAAAGGCACCCTCCCTCTGGCAGGGACTGGGGGACAGGGGGTTGTGGGGAAGCCAGGCAGCTGTCAGGATGAGGACACACCACAAGGGCTCCTGACACCTCCCAGAGGGAAGTCCAGCTCAGTTTATCCCTGCAGTTCCAGAGAGCTGAAAAGCCTCAGAGGACTTCTGCATCCTCTAAAAGAGATGGAGCTCAGAGAGGTACAGACCCTCAGCCAGGAGACAAAGCAGAAATAACTCTCCAGTCCTCCTACAGTCTCTCAAATGGCCAGCACAGTCCTGACAGTTTCCAAGAAAAAGCCTCTGCAACCCACCAAGGGTCTGTCATCTCTCACTGTAGAGAGAAAAATGTCTGAACCTTGAGGTGAAGTGCACACTGCCCCCCAATCAGGATGATCTCCGGATCCCATCTGGGGTCCCTGCAGTCCCAGGTACACGAGAGGCACTTAATTTGTGCCTCAGGGTGTCTGTCCCACTTCTACATCATTAGATAGACTCTGACCCCATCCTGGGTTTTCTCACAATGACCCCTAGAGCACCAAGCGTCCTTGTGACAGTGTGTAAAGCCAGCTACTAGGGATGGGTCACTGCACCCTGCAACTGTCTCCTCCTGCACTGTATTTCAGAAGGAGGCTACTCTTCACTGATAGGTCCCAGGGACCAAACATCTTATTTCCTCTCCTCAGTCAGCTGGTAGTTGTAGCCACTTATCATCCATGTCATCCCCCTACACCTCCAGAAAGTCTGAAGGATGGGTCACAGTCCTCCCCTAGTAACCCCCGTGGTATAAAGCCATGGTGACCATGGCATTCAGAGCTCAGATAGGCCCTACAGTGGGCCTGGGAGGCATGGCTACTGATGGTGGCCCTTGAATTCTAGGAGTGCTTTGAGGTGGCTTGCCCACACTAGGGTGGGCCCCACATCCAGTGTATATGACCAGATTCCCCAGAGCTAGGAATGGGGCCTGCTACAGTTGATCCCCACAAGACTCATACCCCACCACCATCACTTGCTGTTGAACAAATGGGAACTTCAGGATCCCCAGATGATGGGGCTGAAATGAGACTCTAAACTCACTGACTTGGATCCAAACCTTGGCACCAGCTGTGTGGCCTTGGACCACTTACTACAGTGCTCTGTGCCCAGCTTCCTCATGGGTAAAAATGGGACTAATAACAACAGGGTGTGGGAGAGACTGAAGCAGATATAAGGTGCTTGGAATCACTGCTCAATAAAATAGACAACAGCAGCACCATACTTAGTCTTAGAAGATGGTCAATGACACTTTGTCAAGTGGATGGATTTAGAAAAAAACTGTCAGCTCCAAATAACAGCTGCTATTATTATTATCATCATCAACATCAGCAGGAATCCCCAAGCCTGGTTTTGCAACCAGCCCTAGTGAGGGGTGTAGCAAAATTCTCCAAACAAAATGTGCTTCCATTCATTTTGGGTTTTTGAAAAGGCCACGTCAGACAGCTCGGCGGGGAGGAGGCGTTGCGAAACCCAGCACAGAAGGATCCGGGCTGATCCTAGGCTCAGGAAGTGATGTGCCATCCACTGGAGAGAGGCCCTGACATGATGGCCACCTCCTAGGGTCCGGTAACTAGGGTTTCTGGCCTGTGGGTCCACCCTCCAGCCTCTGAGTAACCTTGGACAGCCCTTGAACCTCAGTTTCTTCATCTGTCAAACACATCTCCTCATTCCTACCCTAAGGGATGGTTAGAAAATGTGGGGATTAAATGTGGCCTGCAAATTGTAGAGTGCTGAATGTACCCTAAAGGCTTCAGTTTTGGCCTAGAGTCACAGAGCCAAACAAAACTGGCAACACTTTCCCAGAGGCCACAACAAAAGTAGTCATGTGAGGGTTGGAGAGATGGCTCAGCAGTTAAGAGCAGTGGTTGTTCTTGCAGATAACTGAGTTCGAATGCCTGCACCCAGATGGCAGCTAACTACAGTTCCAGTAGATCCAACGCCCTCTTCTGACCTCCAAGGGCACTGCACATACATCCAGGCATAACACTCATACACACAAAATGAACATAAAAAATAAAGTAGTCATGTGAGGCTCAAAGACCCACCCACAAGTACCCAAGGAAGCAAGGACACACTTATCTTTGGAGCCCCACACCCCCACACTAAGGCTCCTCCTCAGTGACAGCCTTTCTTAAAAGGTGTCCAGTGAGAGTTCATATAACAGGATGGGCTCTACCCAAGCCAGCCCCTGCCACCTCTTTAGTGGCCAGAAGAAAACTACTGAGTCCTAGCACTCCACATACCACACCCCTGGGCTCATACACACACAGTCCTCCAACCTCATCAGAGCAAAACAGGCCCTGTCCTATGACATCCCCCTGGTGCCACAGAAGTAGGGCTTTCACAACCTCCTCTCATGACTGTGAGAGTCCACACTCCACACAGTGGAAGGCGGCAGGTTCTTGAGCTCATCAAGCCTAAGGCTGGAGGTATAGTAAAAGGACATACTTGCATTAAGATACAAGGCGAGTGAGCAGTAGGGTCCTGGCCACCCAACCAAGACAACACACTGTCCACCTTCAAGACCAATGTCCCTGAGGCCCACTCAGGAAAGCTACCTCTCTTATCAGGGTACTTGTCCCTAAGTTCACCCAGTTGCCTTCCTGTCATTATGAATGCCTATGAGGTCCTCAGCCAGCAGGATCCTGTTCTTCCATTCCCTATCCACCCAAGTCCCTGAGGCCTCCAAACCCAGATCAAGCGCGTATCCACTGGGATGTGCTTCCAGCACCACATAACGCTGGTCCTTGGTATAGGAAGGGCTGTGCTTTATAGAGCAGGTCTCAACTGGCTTGATTCTATGTTCCTCAGCCTAGCACAGTGAAGCAGTAAATATTAGTGGCCCTAAGAAGGAATGGGGGACAAGGAACTGGAGGGACAAGCCAAGCCAGAAGCCTGTGAGTGCAAACAAGGGGTGACTAGGTAGGCAGTTGATATAGACACGTGAATGGATGCAGAAACAGGTGCCTGACATGTAGGGGCACGCACATGGGCCTACCCCAAGCATGGCCTTGACCTCTGCCAGAGCCTCTGGGCTCCCTCGGACATACTGGAATCTCAGAGGCCACAATCCTGTAACTCCTACATGTGTACCAAATGCCTCTGGGTATGCAGAGCCAGCTGGAGGCAGGAACACACAGGGACAGTTATATGGGCGACTGGGCCTGTCCAAGTCTCCACCATGCCCGCCATCCAGCCCTCTACTCAGAATGGTCCAGTTCACACTCACCCACTCATTCAAACCATGGAAAAGGGCTGAGTTCTCCCAGCCAGCCAAGACCAGTCCTCAGGACAGGGAGACTGGCATGAAGGTATGATCCTGCCTCTCTCACATCAATCACACCAAGACATGTGCAATACAGAACTGTGAGGGAGGTAGTATAACGGTAGAGGTCTTGGGGCTGTGGAGCTGTTGACAGGGACAAAGCGTGGCCTGGCCATCAAGGAAGGTTTACTTCTGGAAGTAACACTTAGGTTGAAACCTAACCCATAAACAGTAAATAGGAAAAAGGGGAGAGGGTGTCAGGCAGGGGACCCAGCATGTTCAAAGACCCTGAGGCTGGAGGGAACCTGAATGAGGCCTGTTCCAGGAACTGAAAGCAGGCCAGGGAGACCAGAGCCAAAGTGAGAGGGGGTGAGGAAGAAGACACAGCTCTAGAGGTAGCTGCCTGCTGTGGGAAGGAGGCTGGACTTTCTCCTGAGAGTTGTGGGCATTTATTGACTACCAACTATGTGCTTTCTAAAAAAAGAAAATCTGAATTCAGATTTTATTCATTCACATTTCAGAATTCTTAAATGGAAATGTTTTAAGTGCACTGGAGTCCGAGAATGCTATTTTTAAATGCTTTTTTTTCAAAATGAATGTATCTCCATCAATCACAGCTGTATGGGAGGATACAGATCACCTGCTCCCTATCACATAAAGTGCTCTGGACACCATCCCTCAGTTTGTAGATACACTGGCATTTATGAAGCCAGCAGCCTATGTGCTGCACAAAACTCTTAACAAGATGCCAGTGGGTGCCCCTGATCCACTAGATACGCCACTGAGTCCTCTGGAAGCTCCAAAGTACACGTTCCATCCTCAGCTCCCAAGTACTGCGCAGCCTTCCTTCAAAACACCAAGCTCAGCTGCCAAGCAGCCTAGCACCCGCTGGGGGCACAGCCCTCAAACCTGCAGCTCATCAGGCTGACACCAGCAGGATGCTTCCTGGGTTCCTAACTCAGTCAGCCATCAGGCCACATCTACCCCACACTTTCTTCAGTCTGGGCCCTGCCCACCTCCCCAGGCTCCCAGCCCTGCCCTACCTAGCCTAACTGGATGAGGGTTCCATGAACACCACTCAAGGCACACCAGCCAATCCCCAACTCCAGGAGGACCTAGGGGCCTCATCCCACCCCTCTGCCCCTAGACAGCACACACGCCTGGCCCATGTGCACAGCCAGTGTTTTCAGAAGCTACAGGGAACATGCTCAGAGCTGCTTGTTAAGCGGCCAGCTCTGGGGCCGCTAACACTCCCCTCCACCACCAGCTCTGTGGCCCCACCCAGTCCGGCTGCCCTCAACAGTCTCACTCGGGCCCCTTGAGCCACACTTGGACCAGGCAGCCCACAGTTCCTTGTAGTACTGTAGTGGGAATATAAGGGAGAGGTGGCCACCTGAGGAGGGACAGAATTCTACAGACTGCTCCAAAAGGTACCCTGACATGGTCCTGTGCAACCGCTTCCCATCACCTCTATGCTTGCAGAAAACAGTGCCCTCCTCCAGGTGAAGGCACAGAAGCCCAGGGACCCGGAACCCTCCCCCACCGCGCAGGAGGTGCCACGGGTAGAAGCGGGCAGTCCAGCCTCCTTAGGACTGGGGACTGCGGCCCCCTCCCCCTTTGTCATCCCTACTTTGAAGCAGGTGGAGGTGCTGGGAACCCTCCCCCCATCAGCACGGCCGTCCAAGCTTGGGGCTCCCCATCCTTGGGGCACCTCCATCCCTGACAACTGGCCTTCACCAACCCACCACCCCTCCCCCATTTCATTTTTTTCACCCACAACATCAACAGTCTGTGACAGTCCCTCTCCGCAACACAGGCAGCGTGGAGGAACGCGAGAAAGGAGATGGATGGAGGGCTGGAAGGGGAATTCGAGTCAGTAGGCTCGGCCCAAAGAGGCCCGGGGGCCATCACTTGCCCAGGAAGCACATGTCCCATTCTAGCAGGCCCAGCACATCTGGACCCAGCTGGCCTCCGCAGCCACCTGGTCCACCCTCCAGCTCCGCACGCGAACCCCCTTTCCCGCGGGGCGTCGCACGTGGGGGCCTCCGGTGGCCATGTGAGCGCCCCCCCCCAGTCAAGGTGCCAGGGTCGCCCAACCCCTCCCCGGCCCGCGAGCGCGCGTGGGGCGATGCGGCGCGGGGTCGCCCGCCCCTTCCCGGGATGCCGGGTCCCTGGGAGAGCCCGGGAAGGGGGCGCGGGCGCAGGCGGGCTGAAGGCAGGGGTGCTGCAGCCCGGGAGGATGCCGCCCCCCCCGCCCCCGCCGCCTGCTGATGGAGGGCCCGGAAGGGGCTCCTGCGCCCCAGCAGCGCGGGCAGGGGAAGGGCCGGGAGGAGCCGAGGGTCCGGCCCGGGTTGGCTCCAGGCCCGTCGGAGGGTCCAGGACACCCGGCCGGGTTCCCAGGCGCTGCGCCGCCGCCGGGCTCCGGTCTGTCCTGGGGTCCGCCCGGACCGGGGTCTAGCCTCGGATGCGGGTCTAGCCCCGCGCCACCCCCGCGCGCTCACCTGCGCCGGACGCTCGGCCGCCTCGGCCCGCTTGGCCTCCGTGCTGCGCCGCCGACCGCTCAGCTCGCTCGCAGCTCCGCCTAGGCCCCGGCCCG
>NW_008344592.1:1076576-1079092 GCF_000622305.1 Nannospalax galili | reverse complement strand
GGGGGCGGAGGGCGGAGAGATGCGCGCGGGGGAGGGGGCCGAGCGGCTGCGCCCAAAACCAGGCACGGATCCGGCCGGGGGCCCGGGGTGTGGGGGGACCACGGGGGCCGCTCGGACCCGCCCCCGCCGTCGCCCCCGCCACCCTGGGGGAAGGGAGGGGAGGGGTTCCGTGGCTGGCGGCGCTGGCGGTCCAGCTAGAAGAGCGCTTGGAAATCTGCGGCCGGTAGCCCAGAGAGGGCAGGCTACTGTAACAAGGCTACACAGCGCGCGCCGCGGGGGCGCGGAATCCCCAGACTGTTGAGCCGGCCAGCAGGAACCGTGTTGAAATGGTTGCGTTCACTGTGCAGTAGGGAAACTGAGGCCCAGAAAAGAGGAGGCTGGCCTGGGTCAAGCCGCGGGAGCCAGGATTCCAACCCCTCTTTCCCCCTTGGTGTTCCTGCCTCTGGGATTGGCTGCCCCCTCCCGGTGACCCGCTTCCTGCAGGACTATCTTCCAGGTGTCTACTTGCCTTAGGCAGCACCTGGCTAAAAAGTGGGACGCATGTCCTACCTCTCCTGGCGCTCAGTCACAGACTAGAGAGCCTCTCTGAGCCCTAGTCTTTCCACCTGCATAATGGGGGCAAGATAGTATCTGTCTCCTTAAGAAAACAAAGAGGAATGGGTGTAAGGTAAGCGCTCCTTGCTGGAGCCTGGCACTCGGTGAGTATCAAATGATACACCTCCTCCGCTGGCTCCCACACGCAGCCATCCCTGGAGAATGCCAGGTGGGTGATCGCAGTCAAGGCTCCTCACAGCCCTCTTTCCGGTCTCTTGCACTGCCTGCCCACCCTGCGCACATCTCCATCCCAGAATGGACTGTTTCAGCTCTTCCCTAAGCCTGCCATGCCTTCCCACCATTTCTCATTGACAAACTCCTACACATCCCTCAAGACCCAGAGCAGTCAACTTCATGTCCCAGCCTGTTCTCACACTGCTGGTCCACCCGTGCCTGCCTTCCCAAGAGCAAGCCCCATCTCCCTTCCCCTCAGGGACAGCCCTGGGTTTGTCTCTGTCTACCTGGGCTCTCACAACTTCCAATACTGGCTCAGAAGATATATTCTATGACCCATGCTGCTGGAGAAGGCTTCCTGGCAAAGGTGGGCAGAGGAGAGGTCAGGTTGGAGCCCTGGAGGAGAAAGGTGAAGGGGCAGCTGTGGGCTCAGGCACATGGCAGTAGAAGAGAACAGGAATGGTAGCAGGCTAGGAAGACGTTCCCTGGATCTGGGAGCATCCGGGGAACCCAGGCTGGACAGCCACCTGGCACTGCATGGTTGGATAAAATGAACAGGAGTAAGCTGCAGAATAGGGGCTGATGTTCACAGCAACTCTGACTGTAAGTGAAAAGGGGGACACAGGCTGGATACCCATTGTCTGGAACCTGAGCAAACAGTGACCACAAAAAGCTGTCCGCATCCCATGAGCCTCACAACATCCATGAGGATGGATCACAGAAGTCACACTGTCCATTTGACTTGTGAAAACTCAGACTTGGACCCTTAGGACTGGTGAACTTGGCCTGAATCAAATACAATTTTAAAAATAAAAATAGTATTGGACATACCTTTTTTAAAAAGCAAGTTGCAGACAGCACAGTCTTGTGCCAGATATACAAAGTTTAAAAGACACAACACAATACTATACATTACTTAAGGACTTTTACATACATAATACAGATATAAAAATATTCACAGGAATGATAAATAGTAAATTTTGGAGATTAAGCCGTCCAAGGGACAGAGAAAGGGTGTGTGACGGGGCTTTAATGCACTTGGAAGTGACTTATTCTTATTTGGGAGTTGATACATGACTGTATGTTATGCTGTTCTCTGACATTTATAAACAGGACATACTATATTGTAACACTTTTTTTTGAGACAGGGTCTCCCTGTAGTCCCAGCTGATCTGGATCTCACTATGTAGACCAGACTGGCCTCAGTCTCACAGAAATCCACCTGCCTCTGCCTCCCGAGTGCTGGGATTAAAAGCATGGGCCACCACACCCAGCTGTAACACTTTATAAAAGTCCAGTAAAGTCTAGGAAGGGAATGAGAGCCGCTATTTTTTTTTAACATTTTATTTATTATTTTTATTTTAGGTGTATGAGGGTATTACCTGCATGTATGTAAGTGCACCCGTGTCATGCAGTACCCACAAAGGTCCAGAAGAGGGCATTAGATTTCTTGGAACTGGAGTTACAGATGACTGTTAGGTGCTGGGAATTAAACCCAGGTCCTCTGTCAGAGCAGCCAGTGCTCTTACCTGCTGAGCCATCTCTCCAGCTCCTACTGCTGGTTTTTGAGCAGGATTGTGACATGATTAGTGACTGGAGGAGGCAGGAAAGTTCAGAAAATCTGGGGGTACTGTCCAGAGGAGAGATAGGAAATTGAGTGGGGGTAAGGATGAGGTTAAGAGGAGGAGAGAAGGGTGGGAGAGACTGAGAGGAAGCCCAAATCTGAATGCCCACAGGGCATGGGCAGG
>NW_008344592.1:1071582-1076558 GCF_000622305.1 Nannospalax galili | reverse complement strand
GAGAGAGAGAGAGAGAGAGAGAGAGAGAGAGAGAGAGAGAGAGTTAGTTAAGGGCTGTAATGGCTGTAATACTGCAGCAACCGACTAGCCATATGGGAAAGAAGGCCCAGGGAGGGTATGTCTTCTCATTTTTCCAAGAGAAATCATCAATTCAGACTTTCTCATTCATTTTTTTAGTTAATATTAAAATAGTGGGCTCATCATGACATCTTCAACACAACACATCATGGCTCACCATTCCACCTTCCTCCCCTGTCCTTCCCCCCTTGCTGGTTTCTTTCACTTTCATGTCACATACATATATGAATATGTTTGTTTGGATGGTTTGGTTTTGACAGGGTCTCCCTAGTCCCAGCCCACCTGGAACTCAGTATGTAGACCAGGCTGGCCTCCAGTTCACAGAGATCCACCTGCCTCTGCCTCCCGAGTGCTAGGATTGAAGGTGTGTGCCAACATGCCTGACAAGTTCCACATGCTTTGACCAGCAGAAATGACTGAGACAACCCCAAAAGCCAGCAAGGACCACAGCACTGGCAGCGTTAACATACCACTGGAGCCAGGACACCCCTGAGAACCCAGCACCTCCACTGCTGCCATGTGCACGCAGCCCCCAGAACTTCTCAAACATTACCCTTCAGGAACCTCGTGAAAATGCAGGTTCCTGCTCAGACCCAGAGAAGCCAGGGCTGCAGGTCCCCACCTGCATGCAGAGGTGAGGGATGCATAGGGAAGACCCACAGCATCAGTTGCATCACAGAAGACCTGAAAGCAATCCAATTAGCAATTAATGGGAGGACAAATAAGTAAGTAAATAAATAACAGCATAGTCTCACGCAGCCTGTGGAATGACTGAATCAAAATCATACAGGACCTAAACAGATTTTCATCAACAGTACTGAGATGAAAAAAAAAAGACTACACAGTACGGTGGCTTTTAACATAAAGTCAATATGCAAGTAAAAACAAAGGGGTATTATTTAGATAATCATACGTACAATGACACGGAAAACAAGGTAAGTCAGGGAATAAGCAGCTCAACCCTCAGGATCCTGGTGACTTCCAAGAGAGCACTGAGGGTCGGATGTCATGTATGAGGCAGGTAGCACATATTGGGCCTGTTCTGTCCTGTGGGGTGGGCAGTTCTAAACCACATTAAATGATACATGTCGGGCCATGTCCACACAATTGCTGACAGCATGTCATAAGCCAAGGACTCCGTTTAGCTCCATCTGTGTCTGAGACGCATACTGAAAAAGAGAGGACTGGGCAGTTAATTCAGTTGATAAAGTGCCTGCCACACAGACATGAGGACCTGAGCCCAGAACCTATGTAAATCAGGAGAGGCAGGGAAAGATAGGCCAACCCCTGGAGCTCATTGGCCAACAAGTCTAGCCATAACTGATGAACTTTGGGTTCAGAAAGAGACCTTGTCTCAAAAAATGAAGGTGGGGGCTAGAGAGATGGCTCAGTGGATAAGAGCACTGGCTGTTGTTGCAGAAGACCCAGGTTCAAATCCCAGTACCCACATGGCAGCTAACAACTGTCTATAACTTCAGTTCCAGGGGCTCTGACACCCTCTTCTGACCTCCTCAGGTGTTGCATGATACAGGTGCACTTATATACATGCAGGCAATACATGCATATAAATAAAATAATAAATAAATAATTTTTTAAATGAAGGTGTTGAGGGCCAGAGAGATGGCTCAGTGGTTAAGAGCACCAGCTACTCTTACAGAGGACTGGGGATTGGTTCCCCACACCTACATGGTGTCTCACAACTGTCAACTTTAATTCCAGAGGATCTAATATCCTCTTCTGGCCTCTATGGGCATTGCATGCATAAGGTGCACTTACATACATACAAGCAAAACACTCATACACATAACATTAAAAATATTTTTTAAGGGGCTAGAGCGATGGCTCAGTGGATAAGAACACTGACTGTTCTTGCAGAAGACCTGGGTTCGAATCCCAGCACCCACATGGCTGCTAACAACTGTCTGTAACTCCAGTTCCAAAGGATCCGACAGCCTCTTCCGTCCTCCGAGGGCATTGCACAACATGGGTGCACTTACCTACATGCAGGAAATACACGCATACACATAAAATAAAATAAAAAGCAAAATATTTTTAAAAGGTTTCTTAATAAAGATGGAGAGCAATTGAATAAAAACACACAACCTCTGACCCAACATGCATAAGCATTTGTGCACCCACCCACACTAAGAAGTAAATATAACACTAACACACACACACACACACACACACACACACACACACCAACAAAAAGAGGGCACTGGGGAGAAAGCTCAGTGAATTAAGGGCTTGCCACACAAACTTAAAGACCTGAGCCCAGATCCCCAGAACCCACATAAAGCCAGGCTGCAGTGACTGTCTGTAACCTCAGCACTCCTACAAGGAGTTGGGAGGCAGAGACAGGAGAGTCCCTGCAAGCTCACAGGCTAGCAGTAAACAAGAGACTCTCAAAACAGGCAGCAGGTGAGGGCCTACACCTGAGGTTGTCCTCTGACTTCCACATGCATGCCATGGCACATGTAGGTCCACACTCACATGAGTAAGCACACACAGACACACATCTTACATCACACACACACACACACACACACAGAGAGAGAGATTTTAAAAAAAACAATAATTAAAATGCAATAAAGTGCTTTTAATTGCATCAAAGCAATCAAATTCACAAATAAAACACTCCTTAAAATGGACATTCATTTTTATATAATAAAAGATGATATGATCAATTTGAGTGATATATGCAGGGCTACAGCATGAAAATGGTATAAGAGACGGAGTGGCATTTATTTTAAAGTTATATTTGGCTTTTATTTATGTGTATGTGTTTGTATGTGCACATGTGTGCAGATACCCTCAGAATAGGGTGTTGGAGTCCCTGGAGCTGGAGTTACAGGAGGTTGTGAACTACCTGATGTGGGTGCTGCAAAGTGAACTGTTTGTTGTTTTCTGCAAGGGTAGTAAGCACTCAACCATGGAGCCATTTCTCCAGCCTTGGAATTTATCTTAAAAAGAGACAGAGGGAAGGGGGAGAGCCAAGTATATCGATTCACACCTGTAATCCCAGCACTAGAGAGGCTGAGGTAGGAAGATCAAGGCAGTTTACAGCTAACCTGGGCTACATAGTCAGCCTAGGCTATAGCATGAAATTTTTTCTTTCTCCTTATTTCCGGGGTGGGGGGTGTTGGCAGGCTATACCCAGTCAGTTTGGGAAAGGGTTGTTTAACCCCTTTGTATGACCTGGTGACTGTGAGCGATCAGGGCTCTGAGGGCAGGAAGTACAGGAATTTTAGGTCAAGGGACCCAGCCCAGAGGCCAGGAGGGAACCAGGATTGTAGAGAAGAGGCCACGGCCTCCAATGATCTCTGTTACCCCCACCATCAAGCCTGCCAGCTCCCATCATGCTGGTGCCAGAGCCATGGGCTTCAGAAGGGACCCTAGAAGAGGATGGAATAACTGGCCTAGACTAGAAAGTTTCCTAACAGAGGGCCCACTTGGCAACAGGTACCATCCAGCCCCTAGAGGTGAACTTTCTAGATAATAACAAGACCTGGTTTGCCGAGATGGGTCAAGAGGGATCTAGACCCCTCAGGGGGCCCACCCTGGCCCCATATGAAGACAGGCTGGACCAGCCCTTAGGGACTTGAGGGCGGAGAAGCCTCCCAGGGTATTCTGGGCCTGGGGTCCTTACAGGAACTCTCTTGCCAGTGCTCCTGTTCCAGTCTCCAGAGGTCCAATCTATTATTCGTATCAGTCTCAAGAAAGTGTTCTGGGCACTTCTCTGGCTTCCCTGCTCAACACCCTGTCTTGGCTCCCTGCAGCCAGGGTAGAGTTTGAATTCCTGGCCCTGGAATTTAGAGCCTTCACCCTCCTGCCTTTTTACTCAGTTCTTGTGACATCCTGTGACTCAGGCCTAGGCTTTGTAGCTTCTCCAAAGACATCACCTACTTCTTTACTTGTAATGCCACCTCCCCTATCACAAACTCACCTTTCAGAGCTCAACTCCAATGTCACCTACTCTGGGATGAACTTCTGTTTTATCTGAAAGATACAATGAAGGCAAACCATGTTTGAAACACCACGTCACAGACACTACCCTAGACGCCAACCACAGCCATGGTGGACAGCTCCTGGCCCTGACACTGGCCCACTACAGGTATCCACCAGATCACTGCACTTCTCTGTCTGATCATGTTGGCTGAGGTTGCTGGAGCTATCCAGCCCAAGCCCAGGACAGATGGAAAGGCAGGGAAGTCAGTGCCCATAGGAGAAACTTCAAAAGGTCTCAGGGCCTGAAGTCATTGGTAAAAGCCTGGCCTCTGGGCTTTGGGGAAGCGATTCTGGGGTACTGTCCACTGTTCCTCCTGAGAGGATGCCTGGCAGAATGGGGACCAGTGGTCCTCGGTGGTCACTTGTTCTCTAGTGCACACTTAACTGAGTCCCTCCTGCACTCCCTCAGGCCTCCTCAGATCACAACCCAGGTAACTACATTTGAGTGCCAGGCTCAGGGTCTACTTTGGGGGAACCCAGCCTTACATACTCCCATAAGACCAGAAGTATTCCTTGAGACTCAGAGTTACCTTGAGTTCTCAAATTGAAGCATTTGACAGACTTAGTACCCACTGTGACTGGACCTCTTGCATATGTGTGACTTTGTGCCCATGGGCTCAGCTGAAGCACATAGTTTTTTTGGGGTTTTTTTTTTTTTTTTTTGGAGACATGGTCTCCTTGTGGCCCCAGCTGGCCTGGAACTTACTATGTAGACTAGGCTGACCTCAATCTCATAGAAGTTTGACTGCCTCTACCTCTTGAGTGCTGGGATTAAAGGTGTACACCACCACATTCTTCTAGATCTTTTCTCGTTACACTTATTTAGTGTGTGTGTGTGTGTGTGTGTGTGTGTGTGTGTGTGTGTGTGTGTGTGTGTGCATGCATGCTGT
>NW_008344592.1:1064909-1071533 GCF_000622305.1 Nannospalax galili | reverse complement strand
GTGCTGTGATTAAAGATGTGCACCCCCACATTTTTCTAGATCTTTTCTCTTTACACTTATTTTGTGTGTGTGTGTGTGTGTGTGTGTGTGTGTGTGTGTGTGTGTGTGTGTGTGCATGCATGCTGTGGCATGTGTGTGGAGGTCAGAGGACAACTTGCAGAAGTTGGTTCTCTCCTTCTACCTTGTGGGTTTCAAGGGTGGAACTCAGGTCACCAGGTTGGCACCAAGCACCTTTTGGTTGAGCCATCTTGACATTCTGTAAGTAGGAAATTCAGAAACTATGAGTGGAATTTCTCCCGGGATGGCGGCTACACAAGACTGTTCCCTTCCTGCTCCTTAATGGTATTTCCCAAGTGCTCCTAGTGCAGGTACATCTCTTTGCTTGGTTTTATCATCTCAGTGTGGAAGGAGTGTGAGCTCTGAGTAAATGGATTTGGGTTCAAATCCTGGCTGTGTCACAACTGTCTGTGACTGCTACCAACCCCACTAGGCCTGTTTCCATGGGAGGAACATGGGTACAAGCATAAACATCTATGTGGCAGGGGGCTTATGACTTGCTTGTGTGGCAGAAGCACTCGGTAAACCACAAAATGGGTTGTAAGGCTGGCACTATCATGGTCTCTGAGGCTGGCAGCAGGCCTGGCATGGAGGAGGTGCCTGAGAAATGTTTGGAGAATACACTGAAGCTAGGAGTGGAAATCCCACGGCATTCCTTCTCTTTCATTCACTCACTCATTCAGTTCACAGATACCAGTCCAGGCCATGCCCTGTGCTGGGGACTGGAGAGAGCTGTGTGAGGAACATCTCTGGTCATAGGGGCCTGCAGGAGAATGAGACAAGGGGACTGGAGAGAACTCAGTCATCTCAGAGGGGCCACGGCTCAGCATCCACAATGTGGGAGGACGTGACATGGAACCTGGAGGATGAGCCCTGAGGTGCAAGGCAAGGGCAGAGAGGACTCTCCATCCCGAGAGCAGTGCCCAGTGCCAGGAGCTTGTAGAGATGAAGATGAAGCCAGAAAGCTCAGTGGGGATGCATCACAACAGAGTCCATGTCCTCACAGGGAGTAGGGACCTCTGCTGAAGGTGAGGGGATCTAGAGAAAACCAGAACAAGACTGAGAGAGAATCTGGCTTTTGTGTATCGACCTGGGAACTCATTTTGCCTCTTAGTACTTGAATTTCTACATCTGAACAATGGGGAAGAAAATCCCACAGGAAGGATGCTCTGAGGAGGGTTGTGTGTTTGCTGCCTGGCAGAGAGGAGGAAGGTGCTCAGCGGATGTGAGTTGAATGAATGGGCAAGTGAGTCAAAGAGTGAAGGGACTTCTGCCCAGTACAGGAACACCAATCAGAGCCTCACTCCTGCTGTTCTGAGCCCCGGATGGACTTGCCTCCAATCCTACCCATTTCCTGCCCCACCCCTTGCAGCAGGGCCTTCCATTTTCCCCAGGGCCATCAGGCTAATAATGACTGGACTCTCTTCAGGGCTACCTGGTAAGGCAAATATATTGCCAAGACCAGCACTCTGTCCCTACTCTGGATACCCTGAAACATTCTCTACACACACACCCGCCCCCAGGACAGATGTGCCTGCAGGCTCTGCTCTGGTGCTTTCTGGAAAAGGAAGGTGCCTGGGTTTTCTTGTCTCCTCAAGGGGCCAGAGCAGCCTGCCTCTGCCTCCCAGATGCCGAGCCACCATCTGCTCCCACCCTAGCCCTCAGTTATTTTTCTTAAAATAATCCCTACAGTTTCCTTGGAGACATCTCTCACATGGAAGAAAGGGAAGAGAGCAGAGAAAGAAGCAGGGGGAGAGGTTGAGTCCTGTCCTCTGAGCACCTACTGTATGCCAGCCTGCCCTCTGAGCTAGGGGCCAGATCTCCTGGCAGACAGAACACCTTGCAACCCTGCCATCCCTGTTCCATTGCTCAGCAAGTGAGGGCAGGCCCTGGATCTATGCGATCTGAAGGCGAAGGCCTGGGTAACACAGTACAGAGGTATGTTTGGGACTGAAGAGAGTTCTGCCCTCATCCTAGGTCCTAATGTCCTGACTAGAGCATAGCAAATCTTCCTCAGCTCCTCTCCTAACTTGATGGAATTCCAAACACTTTTATGGGACTTGTATGTCAGGCCCCGGGCTGGTAGTGATGGGAGGAGCATCTCAGGTTGCAGATGTTTTCATAGTTCAGTGGGTAGGGTGTTTGCCTAGCATTCATGATGCCCTGGGTTCAATCCCCAGTACCATGTAAACCAAGGAGAACATACCTGCCTGTAATCCTAGCACTAAGGAGGTAGAGGCAGAAGGATCAGTGAGCTCAAAGAGGAAACTGGGCCAAAGAAGGGAATTCACTCATCAAGGGACACAAGGGAGGAAGCAGCAGAGCCAGTAGAACATCCTAGTTATCCTCCAGTGGGCAGAGAGCACCTGCTGGCACCTACACAAAACGCTACTGGGGTTTGAGAGGCCAAGAACACTTGCATGGAAAGTATGGATGGACATGCCACAGGGAGTCTCTAGCTAGCCCTAAAGTCAGTGTCACCAGAGAATCTGACACCTCCCCACCCCAGTAGAGGGACATTTGGATCCTACCTGCTTGGACATCCAGTAAGCCCAGCTCTGTCTCACAACCCTAACCTGTGTATCTTCTGGTGATCCTGAGCAAGCCTTTAGGCTGGCCCTACTGCTCCACACCCTGGCCTTAGAGGAGCGAAGCCTGGGAGAGGCTGATGCTCACAAAGATCTCCACAGCCACATCCATACTGTGTGCCACTCTTCAGGCCAGGTCTCACTTTGACACCTGCAGCAGACAGGGAGAAAAGGAGAGGGATTCTGACAGAGGGTCTAGCGTGAAGAGCCTGGGGTACTGCCCAAGTGCATTTGTGGGACAGCAGCAGAGATGAGACTCTGAGCTGCAGGTGGATGGCTTAGCCTTCATCTGGGAAGCAAAGTGGAGCCAGCCTGGGGTTCAGAGCACAGAGAGAGTGCGATCAGATGCCACTTTGCCAGATCTCTGAGAAGCCAGTGGGGAGGAAGACTGTGGAGAAGGGGTGAGGTCGTAGGGAGGAGGGGTATGGAGAGAAGATGAGACTATGGAGAGAAGGGCTGTGAAGAAGGGGTGTGCCAGTAAGGAGGGCCATGGAGAGGAGGTGAGGACATGAGGAGGGGATGAGGCCATGGAGAGGGGGTGACGCCATGGAGATGGGATGAGGTCATGGAGAGGGGGCGAGGCCATAGTGAGGAGGAGAGGCCATGGAGATGGGGGCAAGGCCATGGGGGGGAGGCCATGGAGAAGGGGTGAGGCCATGGGGAGGGGGTGAGGTCATGGAGAAAGGTGAGGTCATGGAGAAGAAGGGTGAGGTCATGGAAGGGGGTGAGGTCATGGAGAAGGGTGAGGTCATGGAGAGGGGGTGAGGGAGAGGGGTTGAGGCCATGGAAAAGGGCAAGGACATGGGGAGAGGGTGAGGTCATGGGAAGAAGAGTTGTGGAGCATGGAGGAGGACTGAAGAGGGAAGGAGTCCATCATGAGGAAAGCTGATAGGACCTTGACTTGGTTGGTAAGGGAAGAAGTAGAAGGCAGACTGGGGGCGATGTCAAGGAGACAGAACCATAGTTGTTACTGCTAGATCCCATGGATGGGGGGCTGAGGGAAGAGGACATACACTGAGGCTCTGGTTTGGGGGATGGACGGTCTAGGCAAAGGAAGGAGTCTGCAAATCCACCTGGAGGCTTCTATGAGAGGTACCTTGAGGACACAGAGCTGCTCCTCCCAGGGGCTATGTGTCTCAGAGTAACAAATAACTGTCCATCCAGTCTCCCTGGAACCTCCCCGGACCCTATGAAGGCTGAATGAGAGAAATGTCATTTTTCTTAGACAGTTAGACTCAGAATGGCAGTGACTAGCCAGGGGCTCATGAAGGAATGTGTGGGGCCAGGTATTCTACCTTCAAGACCAAGGCTTTTCTTCTGGCCCCAAGGAATCATCCTGCTATCCAGAGGCTTATAAAAAGATGCCAGGAAAATGGGCAGTAAGGGGAGAAGATGAGACTGGAGGGAAGATGACCAGGACATGGCGTGGACAAGATCATTGTCAGAGGGGGCTTCGGAGAGATGAGAAAAGTGCTGGGAAAATCCTTAAGAAATGGCAAACTTCCTGGGCCGAGCCAAAGAGGCTAAAAAGGACAGGAGGCAAATCGGGCAGGGAGGACAGTGCTTCCAAAGGAGAAAGCGGCCAGAACTGCTGTGAACTGCCAGGCTTTCCATTCCCACCCAGACAGCAGTGGACATGTCCTATCTTTATGATACTCTGAGGTGAGGCTCTGGGGAAACTGTGAGTATACTTAGTAACTGTAAAGTGCTGGACAGAGGTCTTGGGTAATTGTCCTGGTCCTGACTTGGGCGCTTCTCCATGTGACCGTGGGCAAACCTCTTTTCTCTCTACAACCCTATTTCTCCCTCAATCCAGTAGCAAAACTCCAGTTTCTGAAAATGTTGTTTTAGTCATTCCATTACTTTGGGACACATTTATTGGAGAGCTTCTATGCGTCAGATGCTGTTCTAAGAATTGCGGAGACTTCAGTAAACTGAGCAGATAAGGGACCTGCCCTCATAGAACTTACATCTAGCTAAGGGAAATAATAAACAAAAACAAGAACTAGGGAAATGACGGCTTATGAGATGATCAGAAGCCACACACTCATGTGCACATGGGCAGCATAAATTTGACTTAGTGGCTTAAAAAAAAAACAGAACTGGAGAGGTGGCTCAGTAGTTAACAATACATCGGCTCTTCCAGAGCATCTGGGTTCGATTCCCAGCACCCACACCAAGCAGCTTGGTTCACAGCATCCTGTAACTCCAGCACCTCACTCAAGTGCACAAACCCACACATATACACATAATTAGAAAACAATAATAGTCTTTTTGTTTGTTTTGTTTTGTTTTAAGAAGAGGATGTGAAATTGGAGAGGGACCTATTAGGAAGATCTGGGGAAAGTTGGAAGGGGAACTGGGGAATGGATTTGATCATTTTCTTTCTTTGTATGTTTTTTGAGACAGGATCTCACTATGTGACCCTGACTGGTCTGGAATTTATTATGCAGACCAGGCTGGCCTCAAACTCACAGAGATCCGCCTGCCTCTGACTTTGACTGCTGGGATTAAGGGAATGTGCCACCATGCCCGGCTGGTATGATCATACTTCATTGTATATATGTATGAAATTCTCAAAGAGTAATTTTTAAAAATAAAGAAATGGGGCTGGAGAGATGGCTCGGCAGTTAAGAGCACTGGCTGCTCTTACAGAGGACCCAGCTTTGGGTCCCAGCATCCACATGACTGCTAATAACCATCTGTAACTCCAGTTCCAGGGGATCTGACACCCTTTCTGACCTCTGTGGGCATTGCAGGGCATGGGTACATTACATTACATACATGTAGACAATACACTCATACCCCAAAAATAAAATAATATTTTTTAAAGTTCTCAGCGAATAATTTTAAAAAGTAAATAAACGGGGCTGGAGAGATGATTCAGTGGTTAAGAGCACTGGCTGAGAGGAACTGGAGTCAGTTCCCAACACCCACGTGGTGGCTAACAACCATCTGTAACTCCAATTTCAAGGGATACAACGCCCTCTTCTAGCCTCCACAGGCATTGCATGCACAGGTGCACTTACATGCAGGCAAAACATACACAAAAAATAAAAATTAATTAATTAGCTCTGCTTCCCTGGACCTGCACTACCTACTGGCCACTCTCTGGCCTGAGCCTGGTCCCATTTCTTGTCTTGGCACCCCAGACACTGGGGAACCACCACTCCTTCCTGATCCTTTGCATCCAGACCAACCCAGTTCCTTCTCGAGGTCCACAGGAGCCCTCTGGACCTGGTCCTGCCCTCACTTTCCTCTGCTTCCCTGGGCCTGCACAACCCGCTGGCCACTCTCCAGGTAAATCAGTCATGCCCTCCACACCTTGACTCCCCCAGCCTCATTCACCCTCCCATCTCCACGGCCCCTCTCTCCTCCTAGCCTGGGTCCTGCCCATTCCTCGTCTTGGGCCCCAGACACCAGGGGAACCACCACTGCTTCCTGTTCCTTTGCACCCAGCCCAGCCCAGTTCCCTCTCGAGGTCCCCAGGTGCCCTCCGGGCCTGGTCCAGCCCTCACCTCCCTCTGCTTCCCTGGGCTGCATGGCCAGCCAGCCTCTTTCCTGGACCACTGGGCTGACTGCTTGTCATGGGGCCACCACTGCTTCCTGATCCCTTGCATCCAGACTCACCCAGTTCCTTCTCGAGGTCCCCAGGAGCCCTCTGGGCCTGGTCTGACCCTCACCTCCCTCTGCTTCCCTGGGCTGCACAACCCCCCAGCCTCTTTCCTGGATGTTGGGGCTGACCTTTTGGCTTCCTGATCCTTTGCATCCAGACCAACCCAGTTCCTCAGTGCAGTCCCCAGGAGCCCTTGGGGCCTCTTCTCACCCCCATCTCCCTTTGCATCTCTGAATGTCACAGCCACCAGTTGCCCAAGACCAGCATCTTTCCTGGGCCCTGCTCCCAGGCCACTCCAACCCCCTAATTCCTGAGGCCAAAATCTTTCCTGGAGGGATCCAGACCTTAGGAGAAAGCCTGAGA
>NW_008344592.1:1061621-1063678 GCF_000622305.1 Nannospalax galili | reverse complement strand
AAATAATCCATGACGTAAATAGGCTGAAGGAATTCATGTCCACAAAACCAGCCCTTCAGAGAGTTCTTGAAACAATACAAAGAGCTGAAGAAAGGAACAACTATACACAAGGGGTGACTGAGAGAAGTTCAATGAAGGTATAACTGTGGAAATGCAAGCTATATCAAGAATGTAAACAGAAATAAAAATGACAGGATTCAAAACTCACGTTTCATTAGTAACTAAATATTAATGGAATGAACTCCCCAGTCAAAAGACACAGACTAGGTGAATGGATTAAGAAACCCATCTTTTTGTTGTCAGCAAGAAACTCATCTCACTTTCAAGGACAGACACTATCTCAAAGTGAAAGGATGGAAAAAAAATATACCAAGCGAATGATACTAAGAAAAAAGAAGGCATTGCAATTCTAATATCTGACAAAATAGACTTTAATCTAAGACTAATCAGAAGAGACAAAGAGGGCCACATCATTTTGAACAAAGGAACAATAAACCAAGAAGATATTACACTCATGAACATATATTCACAAAACTCTGGTACACCCAACTTCATAAAAACAATACTACAGGACTTTAAGACCCAAATTAACCCCAACTCATTAATAGTAGGGGACTTCAATACCCCACTGTCTCCATTAGATAGGTCAACAGGGCAGAGAGTTAACAGAGAGACATCTGAATTAAACAACACCATATAGCAAATGGACTTAACAGGCATCTACCGAGTATTCCACCCAAGCACCAAAGGAGACACTTTCTACTCAACACCCCATGGAACCTTCTCCAAAATCGACCATATACTGGGGCACAAAACAAACCTCAACAAATACAAAAAGATTGAAATAATTCCATGCATTCTATCAGAACACAATGCAATAAAACTCATAATCAACAGCAAAAGAAGCTCTAATAACAACACGAACTCATAGAGATTAAACCATGCTTTCCTAAATGAAGATTGGGTCTAAAAAAATTAAGAAAAAAAAAGTATTCCTGGAACTAATGAAAATGAGAACACAACACTACAAAACCACTGCAACACTTTAAAAGCAGTCCTAAGAGGGAAGTTTATAGCTCTAAGTACTTAATCAGGAAGACAACATATAAACAACTTAAGACTCAAGACTCTAGAAGAACACAAATAAATGACTTAACATTGCAACTCAAGACACTCGAAAAGCAACATCAAATGAAACCCAAACCCAGAAGACAAGAAGAAATAACAAAAATTAGGGCAGAAATTAATGAAATCGAAACAAAGAAAACAATACAAAGAATCAACGAATCCAAGCGTTGGTGCTTTGAAAAGATAAACAAAATTGACAGACCCCTAACCCAGTTAACAAAAAGAAAGAAAGAGCACCACTAAATCAACAAAATCAGAGATGAAAGGGAAACATCACAACAGACATCAGAAAGATACAGGCTATTAGGGAATACTTTAAAAACCTATATGCTGCTGGGCATGGTGGCATACACCTTTAATCCCAGCACTCGGGAGGCAGAGGCAGGCAGATCTCTGTGAGTTCAAGGCCAGCCTGGTCTACATAGTGAGTTCCAGCACAGCTGGGGCTACAGGGAGACCCTGTCTCAAAAAGACAAAAAAAAAAAAAAAACCCATATGCTACTAAATTGAAAACCTAAAAGAAATGGACAGATATCTAAAGGCATGGGAACTACCAAAATTAAACCAAGAATAGATTAACAGCTTAAATACACCCATAACACAAAAAGAAACTGAAACAGTAATACAAAGCCTCCCAACTTGAAAAACCCAGGACCAGACGGATTTACAGCAGAATTCTATCAGACATTTAAAGAAGAGCTACATCCAATACCACTTAATTTATTCAAAAACATAGAAATGGAGGGAGAATTTCCAAATTCCTTCTATGAAGCCAGCATCACTCTAATACCAAAGCCATGTAAAGATACAGCTAAAAAAGAAAACTATAGACCCATATCCTAAATTAACATAGATGCAAAAATTCTCAACAAGATACTTGCAAACCACATACAGACACACATCAAAAAGATCATCCACCATGATCAAAT
>NW_008344592.1:1060722-1061115 GCF_000622305.1 Nannospalax galili | reverse complement strand
CATCCTACCAAAAGCCATTTATAGATTCAATGCAATGCCAATCAAAATCCCCATGACATTTTTCACAGAATTGGAAAAAAAAAACATCCTAAGAATCATATGGAAGCACAAAAGACCTCGGGTAGCCAAAGCAACCCTGAGCACTATGAACAATGCCAGGGGATTACTATACCAGATTTTAAGCTGTACTACAGAGCTATAGTCATAAAAACAACATGGCACTGCACAAAAATAGACCCATAGATCAATGGAACAAAATTGAAGACCCAAATATGAGTACATACAATTTTAGCCACCTGATATTTGACAAAGGGGCCAAGAACATTCACTGGAGGAAGGACAGCATGTTCAGCAAATGGTGCTGGCAAAACTGGATCTCCACCTGTAGAAGAA
>NW_008344592.1:1058186-1058795 GCF_000622305.1 Nannospalax galili | reverse complement strand
TCCAATCTTATCTAAAGGAATATTGACAACTGATTGCTGCTAGATGAGGAACAGCTGATCTTCCTAAAACAAAGACCTCTAGATAGGCTGACTAGATTCACCAGATGGACAAGTAGTGGGGAATAGCTGTGGCTGCCAACAACACAGCGGACAGTAGCAGGGATAATGGAGTATAAGGGCTCTAGTCAGGGGAGGGAGGCTATGGGAGGGTGCCATCTGGGAAGTGGGTGTATAGTTGAATAAGATGGTTTGGGATGTTCTGTGTGATATATGCACACAGAAAAAAAAAACAACAAATTTTTTTAAATGTATTATAATTGAGGAGGAAGCATAAAAGTTTACATCATGTTAATTAGCAGAGATGAGGAACATTATCACTGAAATCTACCCGATTACTTTATAGACATACACAGGTGTCAAGGGTCCACGTGCAAACGATTATGACTAGTAATAATTAGACACAGGCAGATTAGAGACCATGCGCCAACATCACAGTGTTAGTAGAAAAACAATGAGTCTTTCAGTAAGAAACAGTATATTTTAGAATGAAATGGAGATCTTTTTTGAGGGTTAAAAACTCATTCAATTTTATGTCTTATAGGGCTTATA
>NW_008344592.1:1038946-1057345 GCF_000622305.1 Nannospalax galili | reverse complement strand
TTAAAACATCATTTAATTTATGTCTTATAGGGTTTATACTGAGTACAATATTGTATAACTGTAATAATTCAACTGTAAACCTAACAATTTACAGCCAATTTTGAAAGAGATGCATCTAGCTCTGGAAATTGTTATTGAATATGTCAATGCTGTTGTCATGAAATGCTTCTTCTAATTATATGGTTATTAAATAATTTTTTTAAACAGCAAAAAAATTAATTAAAAATAAATAGAAAAATAGAGGTTTAGCAAGTGCTGGAGCTGGTGTGGATTATTATGTTACTATGTTAGACAGGCTAATCAGGTAGAACTCATTGAGAAGTCAGTATTTGGGGAAAAGAATAAAAGGACCCAGGCATAGTGGCATATGCCTGCGATCCTAGCACTTGGGGGGAGGGGTGGAAGCAGGAGGATCAGGAATTCAAAGTCATCCTTAGCTACAGTCAAGTCAGCCTGGGCTCCATGAGACCCCATCTCAAAGACCAAAACACAAACTCAAACCCAACCAGGCCAAACAGAAACCAAACCAAAACAAAACAAAACAAAAAACTAAGACAAGACAAACCCCACAGAACACAAGAAAAAGAGTAAAATGACTGTCCTTGCAGATATGTTGTAAAAAGCATCCCAGAGAGAGAGAGAAGACCACTAAAATGAAACACTAGAGTCCCCTTGCTTATACAGTGTGAGGTTAGAAACAAATCATAGAGGCTGGGGAGATAGCTCAGTGGTTAAGAATGCTTATTGCTTTTCCAGAGGACCTGTGTTTGGGTCCCACCACCCATGCTGGGTGGCTCACAATCACCTATAATCCCAGCTCTAGGGAATCAGACGCTCTTCTGGCTTCTGTGGGTACCTGCACTCATGTGCACAGACACACACATACACATAACTAAAAGCAATCTGAGGAATGTTGGGTTTCTGGGCCTCCCTGCAGGCTGACCTCATGTCAGTCCCCTTTTCACTGTGCCTCAGTGTCCTCCTTTCATTAAGAGCTTCTAAGAAGTGGTGGGGGGGCACTGTAAAATTATGTGGAAATTTCTAGAGAACCTTTGCTCTCACTGAAGGAACCTCTGCATATCAGCAAGGTATGGAGCTAACATTCTTACTAGTTTTTACTATGTTTTAGAGACTGAGAATTCTTAAAATTAAAATCATCCTAATAAATAATAGATAGATAAATCTTTTAAAATGTTTTTAAAAACCCAAATTATATGGAAACAAATAAATTTTAAAGAAAATAAAGTTGTCTTCTCATGTCAGAAACAACAACAAACATGAGACTGAAGAGATAAGCTCTACTGAGGCTGAGGAGCCATGCTCAGGTGACGCCAAGTTTGTGACCCATGTAGGGCACACAGCCAAATGAGCGAATGATCACCCCACATGAATTGTGGACTCAAGAAAGGTTACAGTACTATGCAAAGGCAGATGCTCCCACAGAGGCAGACCTGTCTATCTCAGCCTTGAGTTTGGGTGGGAATAAAGAAACTCAGCCCCTGAGAAATTGGGGCCTGAGACCCTCAGTCAAACTCACAGCCTGAATTTTGCAAATTGATGTGGTTCCAAAACATCCAAAACTGAGAGTTTTAATTTACAATGGATCAGAAAACAAAATCAAAATGAAATAAAGTGGACCTGAACACTAAACATTGGTTCTGGAAGCCAAGCATGGTAGTGTGTGTTTGGGGTAATTCTCTACACTCAAGAGGCAGAGGCGCATAGAGAGTTTTAGGTCAACCAGGGCTATATAGTGAGATCCTATCTCAAAAAAAAAAAAAAAAAGTTGGTTCTGGAGAGAGAGGAGGGGAGGGAAAGAGAAGAGAAGGGAGGGAAGGAAATACAAGTTCTAACACAAGTTATAATCCTGAGGAAAGAGGAAAAACATCCCTACATATGCTACAGACATTTAAAGGATAGTAAGAAAATACCAAACAAATCTTTATGCCAGAAATTGAACAGTTTAATTGATAGACATATTCCTTTAAAAATGGCATAAGATGAGTATGTTCTAGTTACTTTTCTATTGCTGTGATAAGCACCATGACCAAAACCAACTTGAAGAGGAAAGGGTTTATTTCATCTCACAGTTTACAGTCATCATGGAGGAAAGCCAAGGCAGGAACTCAAGATGGGAGCTTGAGGCAGAAACCTCAGAGGAACGCTGTAGATAGGCTAACTTTATTTTACAGCCCAGGCCCACAGGGACTCTCCCAAAAGCATGACAGCTTTAGAAAAAGTATTCTGTACCTCTGAGAAACAACATGCACAGGAATTGTTTTTAGGAGATCCACACTGTATTTAATACCTTAGGACAGAGCACAAATGCCAAACCATCTCAAAGTTTTATACAAATCCTGACTTCCAGGGCTGGAGAGATTGCTCAGTGGTTAAGAACACTGGTTGTTTTTGCAGAAGATCCAGGTTTGAATCCCAGCACCCACATGGCAGCTGACAACTGTCCGTAACTCCAGTCCCAGGGGATCCAACAGCCTCTTCTGTCCTCCGCTGGCATTGTATGACACGGGTGCACTTACCTACATGCAGGCAATACACGCATACACATAAAATAAAAACGATAAAATATTTTTTAAAAAAGAAAGAAAAATTATAAGCTAACACCTCTATGAATGAAGATGCAAAATGCTAAGGAAAATGCTAATATAGGGAATCTTGAAACACATAAAAGCTTAATGCATCATGACCAAATGTGATTTAGCCCACAAATGCAAGGTTTGTCTGCCAGACAAAAAATTTTTATCACTCACTACTTGAAATTTTTAATTGCATTTTTATTTATTTATTGGGGGCATGCCATGGTGCACATATGGAAGTCAGAGGATAACTTGCAGGAGTTGGTTCTTTCCTTCCACCATGTGGTTCTCAGAGACCAAATCAATTCATCACACTTGGTGGTAAATGCCTTTACATACTGAGCAATTTCACCAACACTAAGGACTTTAACAGAATGATCTAAAAGTAAAATCTCAAAAGATGTAGAAATTTTTCTTTGGTAAAATTCAACACCATTAATAATAAAAAATGTTTGCACACTAGGAATTGAAGAAGTCTTCCTTAATTATATAAAGATCATGTATAAAACCCTATAGCTAACATGCTTATATGTGGAAACAGAATGTTTTTCCCTTTAGATTAACAGTCCACTACCACTGTATTTATTCAGTGTTGTTTTAGAGCCCATAGTCAATGCAATATGGTAAGAAAAAGTGTGAAAATTGGAATAGAAGTAAAAATATCATTTTTCACAGATGACATATTGTACATGTGGCAAAAACCAAAAGAATATATAAAATATTAACATTAAAAAGTAAATTTAGCCAGGCGTGGTGGTGCATGCCTGTAGTCCCAGCACTTGGGAGGCAGAAGCAGGCGGATCTCTGTGAGTTCAAGGCTAGCCTGGTCTACATAGTGAGTTCCAGGACAGCTCAGGCTACAGGGAGACCCTGTCTCAAAAAGATCCCCCAAAAAAGTAAATTTAGGAGCTGGAGAGATGGCTCAGTGGTAAGAGCACTAGTTGCTCTTGCAGAGGACCTGAGTTTGATTCCCAGCACCCACACGGTGACTAACAACCATCTGTAACTAACGATCCAGGGGATCTGATGCCCTCTTCTGACCTCTGCAGGCTTTGCAGGACACGGGTGCACATACATGCAGGCAATACACTCATACACATAAAATAAAAATAAAATAAATAAATAAATTTTAAAGTGAATTTAGGGGTTGGGGAGATGGCTCAGTGGTGGAAGTTCTTGCCATGCAAGCATGGGGACCAGCATTAAAAGCCTCAGAACCCATGTGAAATTGGATGCAAATCCACTAGTGTACATCTCTAATCCCTGCGTGCCTACAGTGAGATGGGAGGCAGAGACAGGAGAGTCCCCAGAAGCTCTGGGCCAGCTTGCCTGGTTTAGTAGTGATGAACAGCAGGAGACTCTGCCTCAGATGAGATGGAGGATAAAGACTGACACCCAAGGTGGTCCTCTGACCTCCACACAAGTGTCCATTGCACCTGCACTCACACAGGAACTCTCAAACACACAAATATGCACAAACATATATTACACAAGATATATACACATCAGGTCATCAGGCTTGATGGTAAATGCACACAAATTTTTAAGTGAATTTAGAAAGTTCTCTGTATGTAAAACCAGTACTCAAAACAATTGCAGTTTTATGTATGAGCAACAAACAATCAAAAATAAAATTAAGGGGCTGAAGAGATGGTTCGGCAGTTAAGAGTACCAGCTGCTCTTGCAGAGGACACAGGTTCGGTTCCCAGTACCCACCTGTTGGCTAACAACCATCTGTAACTCCAGTTCCAGGAGATCTAATCCTATCTTCTGACCTCCACAGGCATTGCACAACAAAGATGCACTTACAGACATGGAGGCAATACACTCATACACATAAAATAAAAACGACAAAATATTTTAAAAAATAGAATTGAGGGGGCTGGAGAGATGGCTCAGAGGTTAAGAACACTGGTTGTTCTTGCAGAAGACCTGGGTTTGAATCCCAGCACCCACATGGCAGCTAACATGTCCGTGGCTCCAGTTCCAGGGGATCCTATGGCCTCTTCTCACCTCTGCAGGCATTGCACCATACGGGTGCACTTACCTACATGTAGGCAATACACACATACACAAAATAAAAATAAATAAATAAATGATTTTAAATAGAATTGAAATTAAAATAAGCAATATAATTTACAATCATGCCAAAACTCACCTGTGAATATCTCAAATGAAAAATAAGCAAGACTTTCACATTGAAAATTGTAAAATATTACAGAAAGAAATGAAGTAAGACTTGAATAAATGGAGAAATATAGCATATTCATAAATTGGAATGCTAACCATTTGGTATATATCAACTCTCCCCACATAGATCTATAGAGTCCAATCTCAATTCAAACTGTCTCCCTGAATTGCCAAAACAATCCTGAGAAGAAAGAGCAATGCTGGAGGAATCATAATACCTGACTTCAAATTATACTACAAAGCCATAGTAAAAAAAAAAAAAAAACCAAACCAGCATGATGCTGGCACAAATACAGACACACAGGCCAATGGACTAGAATAAAGGACCCAGAAACAAGCCCACATAGCTAGAGCCATCTGATTTTAAATGACTATGCCAAAAACATATGCTAGAGAAAAGAAAGCCTCTTTAATAAATGGTTCTGGGAAAACTAAACACCTACATATAAAAGAATGAAACTACATGTCCAACTCTAATGTTGTCCAAAAATCATTCAAAATGGATAAAAGATGCAAAACTTGAAACTGAACTATTAGTGGAACACTCTTCAAGATACAGGCAGAGACAGCAGTTTTTGGAAGAGAATCTCATTGCTCAGAGCACAATCCCAAGGACCAGCAAATGGGGCTTCACGAAATTAAAAAGCTTCTGCACAGCAAAGGAAGCAATCAGCAGAGTGGATAGTTCGCAGAATGGGAGGAAAGCTGCAGCAGCTGTTGATCTGATAGAGGATTAATACCCGAAATACATAAAGACCTCCAAAAAATTAAACACTTCAAAGAACAAATAACCAAATCAATAAATGGGCAAATGAACTGAAAGCAGATAGTTCTCAAAAAAGAATTCCAAATGGTCAACACATACATGAAAAAGTATTCGGTGTTCTTATAAATACAAACCAAAACTGTACTGAGATTCCATCTCACCTCACTGAAGGCTCACACCAATAAAGCAAGCAGTCAGGCATGGTAGTGCACTTGGGAGGCAGAGGCAGTTGGATCTCTGTGACATTGAGGTCAGCCTGGTCTACAGAGCAAGTTCCAGGCCAGCTGGGGCTACAGGGAGACACAGTCTCAACAGACAAATAAACAAACAAAAATTCTGGTGAAGGATGTAGGCAGAGGTTGGAGACCTTATTCACTATTGATGGGAATGTAAATTAGTTCATCTACTATGGAAATCAATGTGGAGATTCCTCAAAAAACTAAAACTACCATATGATCCTGCTATACCTGAAGGAATCAAAGTCAGCATACAACAGAGGTACCTGCACTTCCATGTTTACTGTGGCTCTATTCAACAACAGCAAGTCATGGAACCAGCCTAAATATTCATCAGCCACTGAATGAATAAAGAAAATACGGTATATATGAACAATGAAGTCTTATTTGGGCATGAAGAATGAAATTATGTAATTTCCAGGAAAATGGATGGATCGTGATATTACACAAAGCACATTAGATTCAGAAAGAAAAATACTACTGGTTATGGTGGCACCTACGGTAATCCTGGTACTCAAAAGGTAGAAGTAGAAGGATACTCAAGTTCAAGCTAGCCTGGTCTATATAGCAAGTTCCAGGCCAGCCAAGGCTACATAGTAGACCTGTCTCAAAAGAAAAAGGAGGGGAGGAGGAGGAGAAAAAGAAGACAGATAGCACGTGCTTTCTCTCATGTGTAGAATCTAGATTTTTAAAAAAGACATAAAGCAGGGCTGGAGAGATGGCTCAACAGTTAAGAGCACTGGCTGCTCTTGCAGAGGATCCAGGTTCAAATCCCAGCACCCACACGGTGGCTAACAACTCTCCCTCCATAACTCCAGTTCCAGGGGATCTGACACCCTCTTCTGACTTTCTCAGGCATTGCATGACACGGGCGCACTTACATGCATGCAATACACTCACATATATAAAATAAAAGTAATAAATTTTTAAGAGCAATTTTTTTTAGTCCTTTTGAGACAGGGTCTTCCTGTAGCCACTACTGGCCTATAACTCATATAGACCAGGCTGGCCTTGATCTCCCAGAGATCCTCCTGCCTCTGCCTTCTGAGTGCTGGGATTAAAGGCGTGTGCCACCATGCCTGGCATAAATAATTTCTTAAAAGACATAAAGGTAGAAGGGATCCTATGGGAAGGGTAGGCTAGTGGAAGGGCAGATGGAGTGAAGGGGGGGTAAAGAAGATTGAAGCTCATGTAACGTGAAAATGTCATGATGAAATCCATTATTTTGTGCAAATAATATATACTAATACTTTTTAAAAATGTTTTTATTATTTTTATTTTATGTGTATGAGTGTATTGCCTGCATATAGGTAAGTACATCTGTGTTGTGCAATGCCCATGGAGGACAGAAGAGGCTGTCAGATCCTCTGGGACTGGAATTATGGACAGTTGTGGGTGCTGGGATTCAAACCCGGGTCTTCTGCAAGAACAACCAGTGTTCTTAACCACTGAGCCATCTCTCCAACCCCACTAATAATTTTTTGTTTTTAATGTGCATGAGTGTTATGCCTGCATGTGTGTAAGTGCACTCATGTTGTGCAGTGTCCACAGAGGACAGAAGAGGGTGTCGAATCCCCTGGAACTGGAATTATGGATGGTTGATAGCTACCATGTGGGTGCTGGGAGTCTGCAAAAACAGCCAATGGTCTTAACTGCAAAGCCATCTCTCTAGCCCCAAATAATATATACTAATAATTTTTTTTAAATAAAGTAAAAAACTCTCCCAGATAATGACAAACTCTAAAGTTTGTATGAAAATTCAAATGACTTTCAATTGTAGACACTATTGGAGAAGCTGTGGGAGAATCTGTAGGAACATTACTGTGTTTCAGGGTATTAAAAAGTGCAGCTGGGAGAAAATATTGGGTGCAAATAGCTAGTATCTAGGATATATAAAGAACCCTCAAAGTTCAACTCTAAATAAAACAACCAATCCAGTAAGAAAATGGGTAAAAGCCACGAGTAGACATCTCATCAAGAAGATGTCTGTAGAACCGGGAGCTGTGGTGCACGCCTCTAATTCTAGTACTTGGGAGGCAGAGGCAGGTGAATTTCTGTGAGATAGAGGTCAGCCTCGTCTACATAGGGAGTTCCAGGTCAGCTGGGGCTACAGGGAGATCTTGTCTTGAAAAAAGAAAAGAAGATGATGTTGCAGATGGCAAATGCATACACAGAAAGGTATTCAGCATCAGTAGCCATTGGGAAAATGAGGATCAAAGCCACACAGAGATACCAGATCACTCACACAAGGCTGGTAGGTACATAAAACAGTACAGTGCTCTGGAAAAGTTTGACAGGTTTTTAAAAAGTTTTCTTTGCATTGTGTGTCTGTGTGTATGTGTCTATGGGTCTGTGTGTGTCTGTCTATGTACATATGCATATGGGGGTCAGAAGACAACTTGCAGGGGTTGGTTCTCTCCTTCCACCATGTGGGTCCCAAGGCTTGAACTCAGGTCATCAGGCTTAGAAGCAAGCACCCTTGCCCACTGAACCAATTCACCATCCCTTGACTTTTGTTTATTAAATAAAATTCAACATCAACTCCTGGAACTAATAAGCAATTGTAGCAAAGATATGAAGTTATAGTTTAAGATTAATGCCTGGTGTGGTAGTGCATGCCTTTAATCCCAGAACTCAAGGCAGAGGCAGGTAGATTTCTGTAAGTTCAAGGCCAGCCTGGTCTACATGGCAAGTTCCAGGCCAGCTGGGGCTACAGGAAGACCCTGTCTCAAAAAGACAAAAATAATAATAATAATAATAATAATAATATACAAAGGCACTTTCCTATACACCAGCAATTAGCAAGTGAAATTTGAAATTGAAATCACAACAATACCTATATCAGTATCCCCCTCAAATGAAATAAGTATAAATCAAACAAAATAGGTACAAGGTCTATATGAGAAAAACTATAAAACTCTGATGAAAGAAACTTAAGGACTAAATAAATGGAGTGATGCCCCATTTTTGTGGCTACATGAGTGGATATTGTGAAGAATTCAGTTCTTTCCAACTAGACCTATAGATTCAACGTAATCCTAGTCAGAAGCTAAATAAGTTAGCTTGTTATTAAAGATGGTAAAGGTTATATAGAGGCACAAGAGACCCAGAATAGCCAAGTCAGTATTAGCTTGGAGAAGAATAAAGTTGGAGAACTGACATCAATGGACCAGAAAGGAGAGCCTGGAAAGAGACCCACAGAAGCAGTCAACTGATCTTTGACAAAGGAGCAGAGACAGACTGTAGAGCAAATGATGCTGAAATGATGGGTAGCCACATGCAAAAAAATACGTGACTCGATACACAGACTTCACACTTTTCACAAAACTAATGTCAAACTGATGTGTGTGCAACACAAAAAACTACAAAAGTCCTAGAAGAGATGCCTGGCTGACCGTGGGAATGCCAATGATCCTTGTTTTTTTAATGTGTACAAGTATATCGCCTGCATGTATGCAAGTGCACCTATGTCATGCAATGCCCACGGAGGTCAGAAGAGGCCATTGGATTCTCCTGGAACTGGAGTTATCGACACTTCTTGGCTACCATGTGGGTGCTAGGAATCAAACCCAGGTCCTCTGCAAGAGCAGCCAGTGTTCTTAACCATTGAGTCATCTCTCTAGTCCCACCAATGATCTTTTATATAAAACATAAAGACTGGGAACAGGAAAGAAAAATTTGAGAAAATGAACTTCTTCACATTAAGAAATATACTGTGTTCTGTGAAAGACAATGTCAACATGAGGAGATAAGCCACAGACTGGGAAGATTTTTACAAAAGATACATCTAACACAGGATTCTTACTGAAAAATGTACAAAGAATTCCTAAAGTGCAACAATTAAAAACCCTGATTTTCAAAAAATCAGATGGTGTGTGTGTGTGTGTGTGTGTGTGTGTGAGAGAGAGAGAGAGAGAGAGAGAGAGAGAGAGAGAGAGAGAGAGAGAAAGTGTGCCACAGCACACAAGTAAGGGTCAGAGGACAACTTTTGGGAGTTAGTTCTTGGGGCTGGAGAGATGGGTCAGTGATTAAGAGCACTTTCTGCTTTACAGCGGATCTGGGTTTGGTTCCTAGCACCACATGGTGGCTCATGGCTGTCTAGGATCTAATGCCCTCTTCTGGCCTCCACAGGCACCAGACTTGCATGGGTATACTTACATGTAGGCAAACAATCATGAAATATAGTAACTTTTTTTAAAAAGTTCTCACTCCAGGTGTGGTGGCGAGCACCTTTAATCCCAGCCCTTCGGAGGCAGAAGTAGGTGGATATCTGTGAGATCAAGGCCAGCCTGGCCCACATAGTGACTTCCAGGCCAATTGGGACCAGGAAGACTCTGTAAAAAAAGAAAAAGAGCTCTCTAAGGGTTCTTTCCTTCCACTATGGTTTCTGGGCATCAAACATCAGGTCACCAAGCTTTCATGGGAAGTACTTTTACTTTCTGAGTCATCTTGCTGGCCCCATCCTGATGATGATGATGATGATGATGACGACGACGATGATGATGATTTTGGTCTTTTTAAGACCAGGTTTCCCTGTAGCCCCTGGCTGGCCTGGAGCTCACTTTGCAGGCCAGGCTGGTCTTGAACTCACAAAGATCTGCTTGCCTTTTCCTCCTGAGTGCTGGGATTAAAGGCATGTGCCACCACGCCCAGCTCAACTTGATTTTTAAAAATTTTATTTATCTATTGATTGGTTGATTGGTTGGTTGGTTGGCTGGCTGTGTACCGGGAGCACATGTGTGAGACCACATGAGTGTGGAGAACAACTTGTGGGAATTGGTTCTCCCCTTCCACTATGTGGGTCCTAGGGATCAAACTGAGGTCTTCAAATTTGGCAGCAAGCACCTTTATCAATTGAGCCATTTTGCTGGTCCTCTAATTTTTTTTTAATGGGCAAAGGATCTCAACAGACACCTCACAGAAAAGAAACACAGATGGCAAGTTGGTACATGAAAAATGTTCAACATATTTGCTTAGGTTACTGCAAATCAGCACAATATAACAATATCTCTACCTTACATCTTTAGAATGGCAGAAACTCAAAACATTACCAACAAGTACTGGTGAGGATGTGGAACAACAGGAATACTCACTCACTACTGGTGGGAGTACAAAATACACAGTCACTTTGGTGGTTTCTCACGGAACTAAACACATCGGCCAGGAATGGTGGTACAAGTCTTTAATCCCAGCACTCAGGAAGCAGAGGCAGGCAGATCTCTGTGAGTTCAAGGCTAGCCTAGTCTACATAGTGAGTTCCAGGCCAGTCATGGATGTAGAGTGAGACTCTGTCTCAAAAAACAAAACAACCACAACAACAACAAAAAAAAACCCACATCCTTTCCAAGTGATCTAGCAATTGTGCCCATTGGTATGAGCCCAAAGGGAATAAAAACTTATGTCTGCAAAGAAACTGGTATATAAATATTTACTGCAGATTTGTTCATAACTGCCCAGATTTTAGAGGTAAATGATGTTCTTCAATAGATTAATGAATAAACAAATGGTGGCCCAGCCAAACTGTGGAATATTAGTCAGTACTAAAAAGGAAATGATCTGTTTTGCCATGAAAGACATACATAGAAGACTCTTAAGTGTGTATTTCTAAGTGAAAAAAGGCAATCTGAAAAGGCTTTGCTGTGTGATTCTAACCACATGACAATCTGGATAGGGCAAAACGAGACAGGAGCAAGATCTGTGGTTGTCAGAGATTCAGGGAGAGGGAGGGATGAATTATCAGAGCACAGAGTATTTTTCATCCAGAGAAAATTCTCTATGTGATATTACAGTGGTGGATGTAGGTCACTAGACATTTGTCAGATTCATAATTTACCACGCTAACAGTGAACTGAATGTGAACTGCAGGTTCTGGGTGTCAATGATGTATCAGTGTTGGTTCCCTGATAGTAACAAGAGGCACTTTTGAGTGTGGGATTGGATGGTGGGAGGTTGAGTGTATGTAGGAAGGACAGTATATTGGAAACTCTCTGTACCTATGGTTTCATTTTTCTGTGAACTTAAAACTGCTCTTTAAGTCAGGTGTGGTGGCACATGCCTTTAATCCCAGCACTTGGGAGGCAGAGGTAGGTGGATCTTTGTGAGTTCAAGGCCAGCCTGGTCTACATAATGAGTTCCAGGACAGCTGGGGCTACAGGGAGACCATGTCTCAAAAAGACCAAAAAAAAAAAAAAAACCTGCTCTTTAAAAAATCAAGTTCTTGGGCTGAAGAGACGACTTAGCAGTTAACTGTACTGCCTACTTTTACAGAGGACCTGGGTTAGCATCCCAGCACGTACATGGCTGCTAAGTCATCCCCAAGTCCAGGTCCAGGGAACCCAAAGCCCTCTTCTGGCCTCTGTGGGCATTGCACAATACATGCAGGTAAAACACTCAAACATATACAATAAAAAACAAATAAAAATAAATAAAATAAACAAATAAATAGGCAGTTGTAGAGCCAACGAGATGGCTCAGTGTGTAAAGATGCTTGTCAAACAAGCCTGCAACTTGAGTTCAATCCCAAAGCACACATAAAAGTGGAAGAAAAGAATCCACTCCACTAAGTTGTCCTCTGACCTTTACACTTGCACTGTAGCTTGCACTCTCTCCCCACATCATGCATACACAGAGACAATAGAAGGAGAGAGAAAGAATTAATATTTTAAAGGACAGGTGTGATGGTGCTTGATTGTATTCTCAGCACTGAGCAGGCAGCCCTGTTCTCACTGGCCAGCCAGGCTAGCCTAATTGGAGAGCCCCAGGTCCCAGTGAGAGACCTTGTCTCAAAAAACAAGGTGAGCCAGACATGGTGGCACATGCCTTTAATCCCAGCACTTGGGAGAGGCAGGAGGATCTCTGTGACACAGGCCAGCCTGGTCTACATAGCACGTTCTAGATCAGCTGGTGCTACAGGGATACCCTGTCTCAACAACCCCTCTCCCCCCAAAAACAAAGCAAAACAAAATCACCAAAACAAAAATAAGGTGAATGGCTCCTGAGGAATAACCCTGAGGTTGACCTCTGGCCTCCACATACAGGTGCAAGCATACATGCATGCGCGCGCGCACACACACATGAATGGGAAACAGCATCATTAGACCTGAATTTTGTAGGAGAGGTGAAAGAAAAAGCTTCAGACTGGGGAAGGCATGTCTAACTACAGCTGACTAACCACTTAAAGCCAGAGCAGAGTTCCTAGGAATTGCTCAGAAAAAGACAGACAAGCCAATTTTTAAAATATGTACAAAAAAGCCATGCCAGGTGTGGTGGTGCACACCTTTAATCCCAGCACTTGGGAGGCAGAGGCAGGCAGATCTATGTGAGTTCAAGGTCAGCCTGGTCTACATAGTGAGTTCCAGGACAGCTGGGGCTACAGGGAGACCCTGTCTCAAAAAGACCAAAAAAAAAAAAAAAAGCCAAGCCTTAGGGTACAGGCTTGTAATTCCAGCTACTTGGGAGATGAAGCAGGAGGATCTCAAGTTCAAGGCAGGCCTTATCTTGTCTCAAAATAAAAAAATAAGAAATAAAATAAAACACAAATGTGGAGGTTTGAATGAGAAATGTCCCCCATAAGCTCCAAGTATTTGGACATTTTACCCCCAGGTGGCGCTGTTTTGGGAAGTCTAAGAAGGTGTGGCTGTCCTGGAGGAAGCACATCACTGGGGGCGGGCATAGAGAGTTCTTAAGCCTTGCAGGATCTCCAGTTGCTCTCTTGCTTCCTGTGCCAGCTAGAAGATGTAGAGCCTAGCTTCCACTCCTCCTCCAGCCACCTCTGCCACCATGCCTCCCCACCAAGACAGACTGTAACTCCCCTGGAACCATAAGCTCAAATAAATTTTTCCTTCTATAAGTTGGTTTGGGTCAGTGTTTCTGTCACAGCAACAGAAAAGTGACTAATACAACACATCTGAAGAATTTATTGATGGCAGCCCGGCAAGGGTGTTGCTGGACAAGGATGGGAAGATGGCTCAGTTAGGAAAGCGTTTGCCATACCAGCACAAGGACTTGAATTTGGATCCCCAGTCTTCCACACACACAAAATCAGTCCAATAGTGTGTGTCTAGAATCCAGCCCTGGGGAGGCAGAGACAGAAGGATCCCTGGGGCTAGTCAGGCTAGCCAGTTGGTGAGTTTCAAGCCAATGAAAGACCTTGTCTTATAAAATAAGGTGGACGGTGGTAGAGGAATACACCTGACATCAACCTCTGGTTTCTACATGCATGTGTACACATGTGCATACAGACATATAAGAACACACACATACACAGAGTGACACTGGCCACACTCACACGTCGGTGGTTGGCACCCACAGCCTAGGACAGGAGCTTCAGCTCCATCACAATCTCCACAAACCCTCATGGAGGAGATAGAGCCACATCAGGGTGCTGACACAGGCCTAGGGGTTAGAAACCAGGCTTGAGCTCTCATGGGCAGATTTCAAGCTGTCACTGGGGCTGCTGGAGGGTCTAATGGTATTTTTCCTCTGGTGGACACAAGATTTCTGGAGGAGAGATCACCTTTGGGCCTGAATGCTGCTGACCAAGAGACTGCCTGTCCCAAGCCCTCATCTACCATGGGTACAGACGAGCAAGCTAGAAAAGGGGAAATACCCCAACACTTAGCCATGCAGTGTTAGACCTCCTGGTAGCCACTACCAGCTGTCCCCTTACATCAACCACTGCTGACTGACTAGAGATACTGGGTATGGTCTGGATCCCAGGAATAAAGAGCACCTCTGGTCTACAGCTCAGAGAACGGCCCAAGAATTCCTCTCCTTCAATAACTGCAGTTTTTACAATTAGATGAAGAAACAGAGGCACAGAGGGACATGATGTGTCTAACCACAAATCAAAAGCGGCTAAGTGGTGGTGTCATGATATGAATCTAGGCAGTATGACTCCAGACTGCCTATGAGAAGAACGGTGGAATTCCTGTTTACTAGTTCCACAAGCGGTGGTTTGAAAGACTCCACCCCTCAGCAGTGTGAAATAGAAATGTATCAAAATGTACATTCAGTGAAATAGTTCTTTTTGTGGTTTATTTTTTCTTGCTTTGTTTTTGTTTCTGTTTTGAGATGGGGTCTTACTAGGTAGCCCTAGCTGGCCTGGAACTTGCTTTGTACACTAGACTGGCCTTGAACTCACAGAGATCTGCCTGCCTCTGCCTCTGCTGGGATTAAAGGTGTATGTTATCACACTCAGCTTTTGTTCTGATTTTTAATTTATTTTTTCTTCTACAGTTTCATACATGTATGTAATGAATTTTAGTCATTTCACCCCCTCTTTCCCTGACTCATTCCTTCTCCTTCCACTGAAACTTTCTTCTTCCAAGTAAGTTCCCCACCTACTTTCATGCCTTGTGTGTGATCTACCAAGTTTAAATAGGCTTTTCTGCATAAACATGGGTGGGAGGTAATTCACTGTCAGTAGCTACACTACTGAAGATTCCCCCAGCCGCCTTTAACTGTCAACTTGTTTTTAAGACAGGGTCTAATGTAGACCGGATTGGCTTTGCTCGATGTATAGCTAAGGCTGGCCTCCAACCCCTCATCCTTTTTGCCTCTTGAGCTCTGGGATCACAGGTTTTCACCCAGCTTATTTCTTTAATTTTTGGAAATAGACTTTCAGAACTAGAAGGGACTTCAGAGGTCATTTAGCTCAAAATCTTTACCACTATGTATAAAAGTTTGACAGAGCTCGGCAGGTGGCACATGCTTTTAATCCCAGCACTGGGGAGGCAGAGGCAGGTGGATATCTGTGAGTTCAAGGCCAGCCTGGTCTACATAGTGAGTTCTAGGACCGCTGGGGCTACAGGGAGACCCTGTCTCAAAAAGACCAAAAAAAAAAAAAAAAAAAAGGTTTGACAGGGGGCTGGAGAGATGGCTCAGTGGTTAAGAGCACTGACTCAACATGGTAGCTAACAACCATCCTTAACTCCAGTTCCAGGAGATTCAATGCTTCAATGCCCTCTTCAGACCTCCACAGGCATTGCATGACATGGGTGTACTTACATACAAGCAAAAATTAAAAATAAATAATTTTTAAAGTATGGCAGATTTCTTGATGTCCCCCCAAATCTGCAAAGTGTGCAGCTGACACAGACCCACAATCCTTTTCCTGCAGCCTGAAAACCCCAGGATCCCTGGAGATGGAAAGTTATTTTGAAGTTAATTGGTGGTTGACTCATTTGTGGACAAAAATCTGACCTCAATGGATATGAGGCTGTTTTATGCCAATTAGTGTGAATATTTACATGTTTTTGCTGTAGAAATATCAATCAGTTTCATTAGAGGTGCTGCCCCAGACTCAGTGGTACTCTGGAGCTCATCCAGCCTAGCTCACAGGAACCATTTGTTAAGTATTTGTGGGTGTTTTGAGCTGTTCAGTCAGTGGCTTAACATTGGCTCTGGTTGGTTTATGCCCAGGAAATGAGAAACTGCTAAGCATCAGACCTTCCTTATAATTTCCTGAGAAACGGTTTCTAGAGCACATCCCCGCCCTGATGATGCCGGAGGTGATGTCAGATGGGGGAAGGGGCTGCTTTACTTTCATAGTGAATTCCAGCCAATTCTAAGTTCCGGGAAAAGGAGAGGGTTCAAACTCAAACACATATCAAATGAGTCAAATAGAGAGAGAGATGGCTCAGCAGTTAAGAGCCTTGGCTGTTCTTGCAGAGGACCCATTCTACTTGAAATAATTATCAGAAAATACAAATATAACCACAATAAAATGCCACCATACCCATTAGAATGGCAAGAGTATAGACTGGCAATGCCAGGTGCTGGCGAGGACACAGAGCCTCCAGAACTCAGAGGAATTTGGCACAGCCTCCTGGGAAAATGTGGGCAACATTGACTCAGCCAACATCCATGGACTCCATTTCCAGATGATTCCCTGGGTGCTTCCTTGGGAAAAAGAAGTTCTATGTTCACCAAAAATATTTCACCAGAATTTTATAGGAGCTTTAATTTGGAAAGTGACAACGTGGAAACTACCCAGATGTCCATCAACAGTATGCATGAATGAACTGTGTGGTTCATGTGCTAGAACTGCTAGAAACGAGGCTGGCCAGATCATCGTCATTGAAGATAAAATGAGCAAACTGTCACAGACACACACCAGGACATAGAAAGCTGCATGGGGAGCTGGGAACCTGGCTCAGTGGTTAAGAGCACTGATTGTTCCTGCAGAGGATGGGGTTTCATTCCCAGAACCCAGATGGCTCACAATCATATGTAACTCCAGTTCCAGGGGATCCAATACTCTTTTCTGGCCCCTGCTTACACATGCAGGCAAAACATTCATACATGTAAAAGTAAATAAATCTTAAAAAAAATAAAAGAAGAATGCTGGGGAGATGGCTCAGTGGATAAAGTGCTTGCTATGCAATCGTGACCTGAGTTCAGTTCCCACCATTCACATAAAAGCTGGGCAGGGTAGTGTGTACCTATAATCCCAGTTCTGGGGAGTAGAGACAGGAAGATCTCTGGGGCCCATTGGTCAGTCAGTCTATCCAAAACAGTGAGCTCCAGGTTCAGTAAGATACTGTCTCAAAAACTAAGGTGGACCTGGGCATGGTGGCATATGCTTTTAATCCCAGCATTTAGGAGATAGGCAGATCTCTATGAGTTTGAGGCCAGCCTGTTCTACATATCAAGTTCTAGGCCAGCAAGGGCTACATAGTAAAACCATTAAAAAAAAAAAAAAACCCAAAAACAGTTGGGGCTGGAGAGATGGCTCAGCTGTTAAGAGCACCAGCTGCTCTTTCAGAGGACCCAGGTTTGATTCCCAGCACCCACATGGCAGGTAACAACTGCCCATAACTCCAGTTCTAGGGGAATCTGATGCCCTCCTCTGTTCTCCTCGGGCATTGCATGACACAGGTGCACTTACATACACATGCTGGCAATACACTCATACACATAAAATAAAAATAAAAATGTAAAAAAAGGTGGAGAAGCTATTGAGGAAGGCATCTGATGCTGACCTCTGGCTTCCACATGTGCCTGTTCAAGCAAACACATCTGAATACAACACACATACATGCACACACACACACACACACACACACACACACACACACATGAATACTGCACAGTCCCATTAGTATAACATTTCATAACAGGACAGTAGCTTTGAGAACAGTTGTCTCCTCTTTTGGACAGAGGTGAATGAAAAGGGACATGAAGAAATTCTCTAGAGTGTTGAGAATGTTCTACATCTTATTTGGATGAGAATCACAAATACACATACCTATTACCTATTAAAGTGTCCATTCAAAGCTGGGCACAGTGGCACACACCTCAAATCTTAGCACTTGAGAGACAGAGGCAGGCGGATCTCTGTGAGATTGAGGTCAGCCTGGTCTACATCCTACATAGGTACTTCCAGGCCAATCAGGGCTACACAGTGAAACCTTGTCTCAAAAACCGCCAGATGCGGTAGTGTGCATCTTTAATCCCAGCGTTCTTGAGGCTGAAACCAGAAAGTCATGAGTACAAGGTCAACTGGGGCTATGCAGTGAGATTCTCTGGCGGGGGGGGGGGGGGAATTAATTCACTTTATCGTATATCTATTTTTTTTTAATAAACAATTTCAACCACAAAAAGATTTTTA
>NW_008344592.1:1022021-1038633 GCF_000622305.1 Nannospalax galili | reverse complement strand
GATTCTCTGGGGGGGGGGGGGGGAGTATTAATTCACTTTATCGTATATATATATTTCATTCAATATCAAATTGAACTCCAAAAAGGTATTTGAAAAAGAACAAACAATACCACAAACAGCCTAGATGTTTTACAGTCAAATCTCAGACCAACAAAGAGAAACGGAAGATCTTAAGCACTTTGGGCCTCTGAGGAGCCCTTTCCAGCACCAGGAACTACAGCTTCTAGCTAGCCCCTGGAGAGCCATGGCTGCTTTGACTCCCAACGTTGTGAGGCAATGTTTTGAGGATCTCAAACCCAGAGTGAGAGATGTACTCAGTCCTGGCACCCCACAGCTTTACTGAGAAGCCCCTTCCATGGCAGCCAGGCTCTTCTGGAACTGACTGGAAGTTGGGTGGGACTTGGCTTCTGGTTCATCCTTCTCATAGAAGCCAGTGTGGTCTGCAGAGAACATCATCCCCACCTCTTCCTTCCTTTGCTATGGCTGTCCTCCACCTGCAGATCAGGTTCCTGCTCCCTCAGCTAGCACTCAGGCCCTTCCGAGCCAGTCGGTCCACTTCATCTATACACCATGACACGTGCACGCGCGCGCACACACACACACACAATAAATAAATAAATAAATAAATAAATAAATAAATAAATAAATAAATGTAAGAAATTTCTAATTGTTAAAAAAAAAAAAACACAAGACTTTAAATCTACATAAAGCCAGGGAAGCACTGAGTAGGAAGAGCACCAGGCAGGCCTCTGTGTGTGTAAGACATTTAAGCACAACTTTAAGGGATGCGTACACTTTTTCTTCCTCCTTCCACCCAGGAGGAAGAATGTCTTGCCAGGCAGAGGGAAAAGCATAGTAAAAGTTTATGAAAACATCAAGGAAGGTAGGAAGGCATGAGTGAGGGACACAGGCCTAGAGAAGTACTAGCACTTAATGAGTGTTAACACTTACTGAGTGCTAGCACTCCTGAGCACTAACACATCGAGTACTAACTCACTGCTTACTTATGCACTGGGCACCACTCTGCACACTTTATGTCTTTTGGTTCATTGACTCTTCAAACAACCCTGTGAGGTTCATGTCAGTCTTTATTTTATAGGTGAGTAAACTGAGTCATAATGGAAATGAATAAGATGTAGGCGGGTGGGATAAGTGAAAGGCTGAATGATGGATGAGTGAATGGGTGGACAGGTGGGTGGATGATGGATGGATGGCTAAAGGGATAGCAGATAAATAAATGAAATGTCTTTCTCTGAGCACAGCTTGAGCTGTGCCTTGTTAGCACAGCCTTGTAGCCTAGATCTTAGAAGTCACCCTCAAGCCAACCTGCTTCCACGTAGACTGCTCCCACCCTTGAGGCAATTGCTCAGTCACAGGGTCTAATTTTGATGTCAACTCCTACCTGCTGACTTCACAGAGGTCATACAATCCCCACTTGGTGCCCCTGGGACTCTTGCTCTTGTAACCCCACTACCATGCTGCAAAGGAGCCCAAACAACCCTCTCAAGGAAGAGACAATGTAGTAACTTTGTGGAGCAGTTAGGGCTGATGCCAGACTGTAGTCTCAGCAACATCAGCTGCCAGGCATATGAGTGATGGCATGCCCATGTCCCTAGCTGTCAAGTCACTCTGCTACTGAGTCTGCCCAGATCAGACCCCATGATAGTGCACAGTTCTCCACTGTGCCCTGCCCAAACTCTTAACCCACAGAGTTGGTGAGCTCTTTGGATGGTTAGTTTATAGCACTAAGCACTAAGGTGAATTTATTTATTATTTTTTGTGTCTGAAGGTATGTAAGTGCAGCCATGTCATGCAATGCCTGTGGAGGCCAGAAGAGGGTATTGGATCCCCTGGAACTGGAGTTATGGATAGTTGTTAGCCCCCATGAGGGTACTGGGAACCAAACCCAGGTCCTCTGCAAGAGCAGCTAGTTCTCTTAACCACTGAGCCATCTTTCCAGCTCTAAGGTGATTTTATAAAATTTTATGTATATGATGGTTTTACCTCCATGTATGTAAGTGCACCCATACCATGCAATGCCTATGGAGGCCAGAAGAGGAAGTCAGATCCCCTGTAACTAGAATGATTGACAGCTGTTAGCCACAATGTGGGTGGTGGGAACTAAACCCAGGTCTTCTGCAAGAGCAGTCAGTGCTCTTAACTGCTGAGCCATTTATTCAGACCCTCCACCTTATTTTTTTTCTGAGACAGGGTCTCATGTAGCCCAGATTGGCATCTAACTCACTATGTAGCCAAGGATGACCTTGAACTTATGATTCTTCTTCCACCTCCCAAGTGATGGGAGGTGTCACTACATCAAATTTTACATGGTGCTGGGGATCAAACCCAGGATTTTGTACATAATAGACAAGCACTCTATCAACCGAGCCTCATCCCCAGCTCTGATTTTTGGCAGGAACAGGAATACCCTCCCACTGTCAGCCAGGCCCTGCCTTGGCAACTCCTGGCTAGGTGATGGGGGATCTGAGCTCAGGACTTTATAAAACCCAGTGACAGAGGAGCGGGGCACCTCTCAAGCCTGCTTCCCCGACCCTTCAAGGTGAAATGAGGTCAGCTTCCAGGTGTCCCGGATTCCCTGCAGGCAGGTCGCAGGCCAGGCTGGGCCCCTGCTGAGGGGCAGGGCCTCCAAGCAGGAACTAGACCCCAGTAAAGGCTTGCTGTGATTCCATCTGAGCCTGGCCTGTTTTGCTTTCAAGGTTTGTTCTTTTTAAAACTGGTTCACTCAGTGGGTGTTTAAGACAAAAGCCACAGACCTTGGTCTGTTTTGAGGGGAAAAACAGTATTGAGGGTTTGGAATGTGACAGATCTAAGTTGAAGCTAGGTTCTGCCACTCTAGCACTGTGGTCTTGTAAGTTACATCACTCTTCTCAGCCTCTTCTGTGCAGTGGGGGCCCAATAGCTCCCGATTTGTGGGCTTCTTATGAGAGGAACTGAGATAAACTTTGGGAAGTACCGACTCAGATAGGCATCCACTCAGAGCTTACTAAATGCCAGGGATTACCTTTCCTCTTTTCTGAGAAGCATGATTGCAACCCATCTCTTGTCAATTCACATCGTGCCTTGTATTCCACAAGTACTTAATACATGTGTCTTAAAGAAATGAAGGATGGGCTGGAGAGATGATTCAACGGTTAAGAACACCGGTTGTTCTTGCAGAAGGCCCTGGTTCGAATCCCAGCACCCACATGGCAGCTAACAACTGTCCCAGGGGATCTGACAGCCTCTTCTGACCTCCACGGGCATTGCACGACACGGGTGCACTTACCTACATGCAGGCAATACACACATACACATGAAATAAAAATAATAAATAAATTTTTTTTTTAAATCTCTTTTGCTCAGTAGGCTCTGACCTCTCCCCAGCAAGCACACTATTTCTTATTCACCATCTTAGATCTTCATATATCATAGGTGCTTATGCAGTGACTACTAAAAGAAATTAGCACCTCCCTGACTCAGTACCGAGACTTTGGCTCAGGATCTGCATTTGGCTCCTGACAAGCTGAGGTGAAGCCAGCTTTGGGTAGAGCCGCCTGGTGTCTGCCTTGTCTTTGTCCATTGGCTTCTGTTTTCCTGGACCTCTTGCTGATCAGCTCTTACCTGCCCTACAGCCCCACCCAGGCCCCTGCATTTCAGAATTCGCAACTCCCATGATGCACTCCTGAGGGCATTCCAACTTTCACATCTCTTAAAACTGAGTGCTGGGGCTAGATGGCTCAGCTGCTGTCAAGCCTGATGACCCAAGTCCCATCCCTGGAACCCATGTGGCCTCTGACCTCCACATGTGTGTTGCTGCACATATATGTCACACACAAACAATAAATAAATGCAATTACAAAAAATAAGAATGACAGGCTGGAGAAATGGGTCAGTGGTTAAGAATACTGACTGCTCTTGTAGAGGACCCAGGATTTGGTTCCCAGCACCCACATGGTGGCTAGTAACCATTTGTAACTCCAGTCCCAGGGGATTTGATGCCCTCTTCTGGCCTCCACAGGCATTACATGCACATGGTGCACTTACACACATGCAGGCAAAACACCTGCCCATATAAAATAAAAATAAATTTTTAAAATTTAAAAAATAGGAATGAGTGTGGGGCACAGTGTGAGGGAGGGCCTCAGCTTAGATTTCCTAAATACAGGTGCTGGGCTGAGGGTTTGGTGCAAGTGGTTTGTTTAGGTGAGAAGAGGAGTGAGTCAGGACAAGGAGAGAGGCTAATATGTGAGCCATTGCTATGAATGACTGCCCACCTTGGGGAGAGGGAGTCTCCCCCACCAGCCCCCTTGGTGATGGTGGGGCTCCTGGAGACTCTAGGCCTAGTGCACTCACATAGATCCTGACCAAGCCACCAGACAATATGAGTGGAACAGATGGCAAGGGCCTCGCTATGGTATGGAACTCAGTCTGTCCTCAGGTAGGTGACTCATCAGTTACTCGGTTGTTAGGAGCACACGTGAGAGAGGCTCCAGTTCTGTGAGTTCCAGTGTCTGTGTTCCTGCAAGTGGGTGTAATGACACTGTCATGGGACTATATGATACAGCCAAACTCGTTGTATTTAAAATCAATCATTTGGAGACTCTTGGGCTTCAGGAGGTATTGTGTACAAAACTGAGATCCGGATGAGAGGTTTAAACCCACTCTCCATAAGACAGAGGAAATGAAAACCCTCAAACGTCCTGGAAGGCTTCAGCAGCAGCTTCCTTTGTTCCAACCTGCTTTGGGTGGACTGCAGGCTCCAGCCCCTCTGGTCTCTAAAAGCTTCCCAAGTGTCAAGAGCAAAGAAATTTCTAGGGCCACCCCCAAGCTGTATCCCACTGGGGAGCCTGAAGGTGCAGCTGTTCTCAGAGATCCAGTCCAAGAGCCCAGCCTCCCTGTCACCTCTTAGCAGCTATCTGCAGATGGAAACATTGTTTACCTTCCTACCCTTCCTAAATGTAACAGTGACAACAAAGATGATAGTCACAGCATTAGTATCTAATATTTACTTAGCACTTTGTATTATATAGCAATAATTAACAAATACTACCAAAGGACACACAGCAATAAATGAGACACACATAGTCCCTGTCCTCAGGGAACTCACATTCCAGTAAGAAAGATGGAGGAGAAATAAGCATTCCCTCAGCAGGAGGGGAAGCGATGGCATTCTATGAACACTGACTAAGCACCAAGTCCTGTGCTAAGTCCTTCATGTGGGTTGCTTCAGACAGTCCTTAAAGTCAGAAGGTTGTGTACCTGAAATGTAGATGAGGCACAGAGAAGGAAAACAATCTGTCTGAGGCTACACAGCTGGCGAAGGGCACATCTGGGAATTTTGAACCCAAAATATTCTGATTCCCAAGCCCATGGGCTTAGCCAGGCTAACTGAACCCTTTGCTCTTGGCACCTCGATCCCTCCATCTGTAACGGAGTAAATAACTCTTCCCCTTCATTCCATGGCCATGGAGATTAACCAAGATAGTGATGGGCCCCTGTACATGGGCAAGAGTGACTGCTGATTTTCTTGTTCCTGTGCCTGCCTTTGGTCATTTGGTGGTCACTATGCGGGCCCTGGGCTTCAGGCACCTGGCAGGCCTCTAGGCATACAAAGAAACCACCATCTGCCCCCATCAGCCCTCTAACATTGGCATGCCTCAGCAGAGCTCATGCTGGTTTATGTACAGTCCCTGGGAGGCCAGGGCAGGAACTCTCTTCTCTGTGTGAGGGGCAGAGGTATAAACACTCCAAAGCCACATGGCTGAAGCAAACTGGGACCCTCCACCCAGGGCTCTACAATCTCCCAGCTGTACCTGGCCAGCACTTCCCACATGAGTCTCATTACCAAGTATCCTAGCTTGTTTCTCCATTGCTATGACAAAACACTCTGACCAATACCAACTTGGGGAGGAAAGGGTTTATTTAGCTTACATATCCTGGGTCACAGTTCATCTGGGAGCCCAAGGTAGGAACTCAGGGCAGGAACCTGGAGGCAGGAGCTGAAGCACAGGCCATGGAAGAATGCTGCTTACTGACTTGCTCCTCTGGCCTGTGCTCACTCTGCTTTCTTATACAATACAGAACAACCTACCCAGGGGTGGCACCACCTACAGTGGGCTGGGCCCTCCCACATCACTCATCAAGGAGATGCCCCACAGACATGGCCACAGGCCAGTCCAATGAAGGCAATCCCCCAATTAAGGCTGCCTCAACCCAGGTGTGTCAAGTTGACACTAAAGCTATCCAGCACACCAAGCCTGTTATTGTCTCCTAGGCTTCCAAGTGCTCAACATTTCTTTCCATCTTTGTACAGCCCAAGTTCCAGCTCCTCTAGAAGTCTTCCTCCATGCTCTGTTGGGATCATATCTCCTGAACTTGCCCACAGATCTGGCCTCATCTGAAAACCCTGGCCGTCCCCTAGCTTGGGGTCACTTGGCTTTTGAGATATGATCTCCTGCACCTGTGAGGGACTGGCACATTGGTGAAGTGGAAGAATGAAGCTGTGAATGGAACTGTCCACAGAGACATGCCCACACACTAGGGCTGAGCCCAGTCTCCTTCCTAGCCTAGCCTCCCTCTGCACCTGCTGGCCATGGCAGGATACACATACTCAGATACTGCCAATGGACCTTCCAGAGAGCGAACAGCTTCTGTGGGATTCTTCTTCCAGGCCCCCTGAGGGGAAGCTTGTGTCAGCACAGGGTGAAGAGAAATACTCACAGGCTTCCTTGTGAGGACCACATGCACACCGCACTTCCCCAGGAATCGGGGCCACAAGGAACCGCTGCTCAGTTGTAACTGTCACAGTGATAGTGAAAGGTATCAAGAAGCCACTGGGGGCCAGGAAGATGACTCAGCCAGTTAAGTACTTGGTGCTCCAAGCACAGTGGCACATGCTTGCAATCCCTGAGCCAGGGAGACAGAAGCAGATCCCTGAGACTCACCAGCCAGCCAGACCAGCATAGTCGATATGTCCCAGGCCACTGAGAGTCGCCATCTCAAAAAACAAAGTAGGTGGCTCTTGAGGACCCACGCCTGAGCATGACCTCTGACCTGCACATGCACACACATGTGCATGCATACCTGTACCCACATAAATTACCCCCACATAGATACATGCACCACATATACAAAGCTAAAAAAGAAGAAAGAAACCACTGTGATATTTCACACAAATGATTTCCTCTGATCCTTGAAGGCCAGTGGGCACACTGACCCCTTCTGCAGCTGAATAAACTGAGAAGCAAAGCAATCTCATCAGCCCCTGGTTCCAGAGCCTTGGCACAGTGACACGCCCACCCCCAGGGTTCCTTACACCCACTGCCTGCCTGGCTGCAGCCTGAGCCCTTGACCTCTGGGCCACAGTAGCCCTTAAGTAGTGAGATCCCTGGACCCAGGCAGCTGTCCACTGCCATCGACCTGGCATCCTTGGGACACCATGAATGAACCAGTTCATAAATATGCAGGCCTAGCACTGAGTGCTCTTGGCTAAATCAGATCATAATGCAGGATAAATTAAGCGTCAGGATAAATGCATTAAAAATAACGGTCGGTGGAACAGGCTGTTCGTGGAGGGGTCTGGGAGGAGGGGAGAGGGCAGTGAGGGAAGCTCTTTCTGGCACTGCCAGCCAGCCACCCCCAGATGAAGTTCCCTTCCGTGGGGGAGGACCCTCCTCATCCCCCCCCCCCCCCCCCCTCTCCCTTTCCCTCGGGACAGAGAGGGGTTTTCGGGGGGAACACCGCCTAGAGGCGGGGGACAGCGGGGGGCACTAAAAAGAAAAGCGGGACCTACCGGCGTGGTCCGGCAGTGCGCAGGCGCGCCCCCCCCCCCCCCCCCCCCCCCCGCTTCTGCCTGTTCCTATGGAGACAGAGTGAGTTTAGGAGGGAAAACTGCCTAGAGATGAGTGATACAGGGAGAGACTAAGAATAACAGCCAGAAATGGGCTGAGGATAGGGACAGGTGTCCACAGGGTCTCTTCCTGGATGCGCACTACAGGGATCAGCACTGTGGCAGACTCAGTAGCACCCAGAGAGATGGAGTGGGAGGACAACCACTTCGACCAGATGCAGTGTCAAATCCTTGGGTGATAGCAGTTGTAACTACAGAGTGCTACCTCAGTGCCCACCAAGGGAGGAAGGCACCTGCCCTCTCCTTTCTGGGTCGGGGACAGTGAAGCTCAGAGGTATTCAGTAACTTGCCCAAAGCTGCACCACTGGCTCTGGCTCAGCAGCCTCACTGCTGGTCTCTCTCAGTGTCATTCAAGGCTGTTGTGTCGCTGCTTGGTCCCACTTCGCCCAGGGATTGTCCTGTCTGCTCATTCACAGAGCCACCTTGCAAACACTCACATTAGGAACAGAGGTTCCCCAATGCCACCCTCAGGGAGTGCTCTTCACTGGATGTAGACAGTGGCTGAACCTAGACAGGGCGGGTCCCAAGTCCAGGGTTTTATTTAGGAAGTCAAGGTTGGCGATCAGAAGAAAAGCCTTGTTAGATTGGCTCCTTGTGACAATGGCAGGCTCTAAATCCTGCTCTGCCACCTGCTGGCTGAGATCTTAGGCCAATGACTTCACCCCTCTCCCGCCTCCTCTCCATCTGTGAAATGGAACACTTGACTCTAGGCACCGAAAGTGAGGGACATTTCAGTATGTAGGGCAGCACCGCACATATCTTGAGAGCTCTGAAATGTTGACTATTGATATTTTGTATTATTAGCTCCTCAGGCAAGAGCTCTGCTCTCTATGCCCACCCCCAGCTGCAGGAACCAATGGTGTCTTTCTGTCATTTTCCTGGCTGGTTGCTCACAGGATAGGGCCCATCTTGCCCCTTTGATCACATCTGGGCTCAAGTGGGTGTTTGCAGAGGATGAACACTATTGTCCTCCTATCTTTCCCTGATTCCCAACAGCCCCAGAACAGAGTAGGATAAGGAAAGAGGCCAGGAGGGGAACCCACCTAAGTCAAGTGACAGAAGGGAACAGAGCAGCTGCTGAAAGATGCCTCCCTGGACAGTGGCCCAGGATGTGGAATACCTAGGGAAGCTCCATCCTTGCTGCCATTCCTCTGTCTCACAGGGACTGGCTCAGTGACTGCAAGAGAGTATACTCTAATACAGGAATGCAGCAAGAAGTGAAGGCTGGCTCCTGAAGCCTCGCTGTCTTGGCTGCAAGGGCTGTCACGGATACTTCCGGTGGACCTCAGGATGGGTCTTCAGCTCTACAAGAGCCTAAGAAGGGGAGTAGATGAGAAGCTGGATGCTACTCTGAGCATGTTCATTACTCAGCTATTTTTACTTGTGCAAAATGAAATCTAGTTCCCAACAGGAGAGTGGTCATCCCGGGTAAGTGCATGCTACAACACTCTGGGGTTGACAAAAGGGATGCTGGGAGTGCTGATTTATCAACCTTAGCAAATTCCAAAGTTTTATGAAGTGTGTACAATGTATCCCTGCTATATGCACACACCTCACAGCAGAATTAACCACACCTTGGTATTAAGATCTTTAGAAATTAAGTGCTTTCCTCTGTACTTTCCCTTGGTGTTGTCTAACGTTTTGGTTTCCCTTTTCCTTTTCCTTTTTATTTTATGTGTATGAGTGTATTGTCTGCATGTATGGAAGTGTGCCCATGTTGTGCAATGTCCATGGGGGTCAGAAGAAGGCATCGGATCCCCTGGAACTGGAGTTAGAGATGGTTGAGAGCCACCATGTGGGTGCTGAGACTCGAACCCAGGTCCTCTGCAAGAGCACCCAGTGCTCTTTACCACTGAGCCATCTTTCCTGCCCCAGTTTCCTTTTTCTTTGAAACAAAGTCTCACTATGTTACTCAGGCTGGTTTCGAACTGCTGGGCTCTAAACATCTTCCTGCCTTCAAGTCCCAAGTAGGTGGGACTATAGGTGGATGCCGCTGTACCCAGTTAATTTTCATTATATAACTATTATATGTTCATTATAAAAAGGGGAGTAACATAATTTTGTATTCTATCTTTAAAAAAATGTAGAAGTTGGGCTAGGGAGATGGCTCAGCAGGTAACAGAGCTTGCTCTGCAAGTATGAGGACATGAGTTCAAATTTTAAGCACCAACATATAAAAGCTGAGCATAACCATACACATACCCACAACCCTAGTGCTGTGGGAGGTGGAGACAGAAGGATCCCGCTGCCAGCCTAGCTCCAGATCCAGCAAGAGACCTTGTCTCAAGGGAGTAAGGTGGAGAGTGACAGAGCCAGACAACTGATGTCCTGCTCTGGCCTCTACATGCATGAATGGCCACATACCTGCACATATATGTACACACTAGACACACACACACACACACACACACACACACACACACACACTTTGGGCCCATAATTCCAATTCTAGGAAGTTGTTCTAAGGAAACATTAAGACGCTCATGAAGATGCAGCTACAGGAATAAATATCAAATTGTTGCTCAGTGGGAAAAAGTGGACACAAGCTGCAAATTCCAGCACTACAGACTGGTTGAACAGAGAGTAACAAAGTCATATGCCAGATGCTGCACAACCACTAAAAGCCATATTGTAGACACGCAATTGTTGACCAAGATAGACGTGTATGAATATGTGACTGGAAGGAAAAAACAGACTTCAGAGCATTAGGTAGAGAATCAGCCTGTCTATAGATGTGCTTGGTCAAAAGTCTGGAGATATTTAGATGTTGCCTCATTTAGCAGGCTCTTTTATAAGATATCTTTATTTTTTCTTTATGCTTTCCTGTTTATGATAAATATGTCTTAATACAGACTTTCATAGATTATTTTTAAGAAGAAAAGTAACCTACAGCAAGAGGTCAGGTCTTGAGTGGTGGAAGGAGATAATTCTCCAGGCTGGGGGAGGCTGGTGGACCTGGGAGGGGTCAGGGCTGCTGTGGAGGTGCCCCGCGCCTGCGCCAGCTGAGGCAATGCCCCTCCCCATGGGCGCTCTCTGCCATTCACCCTCTGGAATTAGCTTGCAGAGACCGTTTTAGGAAGCCCGTGGGCGGTTGGAAGCAGCTTGTGAGCAGAGCTGGAGGCCGGTAGGAGCTGCAGAGCGAGTGCCCAGAGGAAGACGGGCAGGAAACATGGGAAGCCAGTGCGTTTCTCATTTTGCTTTTGGTTTTGAGTTTTCAAAAACAGTTCTCCAGAAAGTTCTTGTTTTGGCCCAGATACTTCCTCTTTCATCTCCCACGTTTCCTCCAGACCTCTGTGGGGAGGCTGAATCTATGCCTGTGAGGCCAGTCTCACTGCCTCTTCTGACTGGCTGTGCAACCTTGCACCATTTACTTGCCCTTTCTGAACCTCATGTTTCTCTTTTCTCAAATGGGACTGGAATGGACTCTTCCATTCTCTTTCCACTCAGGGGCTCCTGGCTTCTAGGATTCCATCTCAGAAGCAAAGCAGCCCAACTAGCCGTCTCCAAGGCCTCTTCACAGCCTTGAGATTCTGAGATTTGTGCTTTGAGGTCTCTGAGAGTCGAAAATAGGCTGGCAAGAGCTTCTGGGTTTTGTAGACTGTGGCTTTAGAATTTGAAGGCATTAAATTGCTAAGATTCTAAGTCAGCCACTAGCTGAATAGCTGCTCCCTCTTCAATAACCAAGATTGCCTGAGCCAGCTGTGGTGGAGGAAGCTTGGAGGGCTTGGAGGGCTGAGGCAGAAAGACCCACAAATTTTAGGCCAGCCCACTCTTTGTATGGAGACCCTGTCTCAAAACAAACAAACAAAAACTTGTAGGGGTGCAGGCCTGTAATCCCAGCATTTAGATAGGGGTGGAGACAGGAGGATCAGAAGTTCAAAATCATCTTCAGCTACATAGTGAGTTACAGCCAACCTGGGACACCCAAGACTCTGTCTCAAAAACAAAAGCAAAACTCCCCAAACAATTAAACACTGTCCCTGGCTGAGCCCCGCCTTCACCAGCATGGGCATAGAGGTCTAAAGGCCCCCCAAATGAGGTTTAGACCCCTGGTGGTAGGTTAAAGTAGACACAAAAGTGACAACTCACAACTGTGCTGAACATAGCATGCCAAGTCAAGTCCTCATCACAGCTAATAGTTTATTTACTAAGTATTGGGGGACAATGGAGATAAGGGGCTGCCTTCCAGATGGGGAGCAGAGAGTCTTAGGGGTCCAGTGGCTTCCAAACTCCCAGGGCTGGAAGGTGGTAGAACTAACACCTGGGCCAGGCAAGCTGCCTCCCGAGGCACTGAACTGAACCTTCCCAGGGCCTGATAGCACAGTGGGCAAGGCTGGCTTTGGAGACAGAGGGAAGAAATGGTTTTCCAAATAATCAGGGCTTCCAGAACAAGGAACTGACCCAGCGTTCTGCCTGTGTGTGGCGGGGATAATCTATGTGACTTCGGGAGTGTGTATATCTGTCTGCACCACCTGTGAATCTGATGTGAGTGAAAGATTTGGATGTGGGTGCTGCCTGTGTCTACTTGTGAGTGCTGCTGTGTCTCTCTGGAGTAGGTGAGGCAGACAGGCTCTATGGAGCCTGTGAAAAGGAAGCAGGGTGTGGAAAGTTCTGCTCCATACTTGCTTTTGCCCTTCTTGTGGGTTGGGTGTGTTGGCCTTCAAGGCTGTCTGCTTTGGGTGAGTTAACCTGCAGCCTCTGTTCCCCTGGCTATCTCGGCCTGGCTCCCATACCCAGATGGCTAGATCCTTCACCCAGGTTGGTTGTAGGAAGTCCTTGGGCTGGATTAAGGTTTTACATTAGCTTTGACCTCAATCCATGGAGGACGGGCAAAGCCTCCAAAGGCTGGGTTCCCAAGTCCCTGGTCCTGAGCCTACCCGGGTACTCACAAACAACTGGCCTTCAGCCTCTGGGTATCCTTTCCTCTTCCTTGAATTGGGTCTCTCTTTGATTGATAATGGCTTGGGAACACTGTTCTAGAAAGATTTGTGATCTAAAACTGAAAAGGAGCTTCCCAACTCGCATCAGGAGAGATTGCTTTCGTAGTGAATGTCTGGTAGTCCCTATTTAGTACCAGGTTTCACTTGCATACCTCTGAGAATACAAACCTCACCAGATGCAAAAAGTCAGTCCGTTCCAGGCAACTTTGACTCCCATTTTTACCTTATACTGAGACTATAGATGTGTTCTCATGGCTCTGCCCCACAGATCTCAGTCTTGCTCTTTGAGGCCCAGAGCTAAACCTTGACCCTTCCAAGAGAGGTTAAGTACCAGACATGGGAGGCTGAAGTAGGACCATTCTGCTAGGGGTCCAATTCTTAGCAAGGTAGATCACAAATGCTGGGGAAGGCAGGGAGTACCTGAAGATCACAGGGAAACCTGTGGCTCGCTGTCCTGGCTGGGACTGGCTCAGGCTAGAGGACAACCCTGGGCTCCAGAGAGATCTGGGAACCAGGATCTGGAGAGAAGGATGCATGTGCAGGTAAAGATGGGGAGGTTGTGGTTCCCCCACAGCACAAGGCTCCTGCATGGATGAAGGACTCTGCTAAAAGCTTGGCACACACAGGGGCCTGATGGGAGCTGTCCTTAGGATCTCATGCAGCCAGTCAATCAGCCATTCTCTCATTCTGACTTTGAGCTGAGCCCTTCCCCAACAATACTGAGCAGTCTCAGGGGATGTCTGTTACCGTAGTTCAGTGTGTCTAGGTGCATGGATCCTGGCTTTGCAGGGCTATAAAGAGTTTCCTGCTCCTGGAGAGAAGGCACATGTAGCCTTCAGAGATGGAGCTGGGGGCTGATGGGAGCTGGGGGAAGAGCCAATGCTCCTGAGTTACAGAGGAGAGAACTGAGCCCTTTAGGAACACTGCAGGGAAGCCCAAGATTGCACAGCTGAGCCTTCCAATTCCTAAGGGTTATAGCTTCCGGGTAAGAGCATAGCCAAGGGTACCAGACTCTACATGAAGCTTCTAGCTTGAGGTGGTTCTGGTGAGCACAAGGATCCTGCACATACAACAACCTTATTCCCCAGGTGGGCTCCAGGCTGGCAGCAGCAGCCATGGTCTAAGCAGAGGATAACTTGGATTCTGGCCCTAGAAGGAGTATGTAAAGTGAGATCAGCTACACCTTATGTCCTGTCTGGGTCTATCTCCCTACTTCTGAGAAGAGAGGAAGAGGAACAGGTCATCTGTCAGGAGTTGCTTCCTGCAGTTGGCCATGGCTGCCTGAGCACTTCGGTGGGACAGAAGAGCACTGTGACCAACCAATAAGTGTACGGAGACACACCCTACATGTCTGAGAGCCACGAGGGCCTCCCCACCCTGGCAACATGTAAGCCTGACAGCTTCAAGCTCCTCTAGTGCCCTTGAGGTCCTACCTTGCCCCATGAGAGGCAGGAAGCACATGGATTCTGCTCAGCACTCTGCACCTCACACTGTAGCCCAGCATTGCCCCAGAGGCCACTGAGTGGAACAGTGATCTTGAAGCCATCTTTGGTCCCACAGAGCTGTACTGGCCAGTTCCCCATGTCCTCTCCCAGCCTCTTCTGACAGGTGACCAAGGTTCAGTGCCACCTGAAAAAGGCTGACTGGAGCCTAAGCACGGAGGCCCAGGAAGGCCTCCCAGTCTCCTGGCTCTCAGGAGCCAGCCTGGCCACCTGGGTACCATGTGTTTCATTTTCTATACTTTCTGTACACAGCTGGCTCTTGATGATTATCCTAGGAGCTGCTTCAACCCCCACAGTACATAGAAAGGCTAGGGACTAAGAGGCCCAGGGGATTCCCTGACACTCATCAGCAGGGCAAGGCTGGGCTCACATCCTGGCACCTGTTCCCTCTATCAAGTCTACATGACCATAAGCTGCTGTGGTGTGGCTAGAGGAACTTGCCCATGGCTTAACAAAGCATAGGACCAAGTCCTGAAGCTCTCTGTGGTAGGTCCTGTGGGGCTGAGCCACAGACACTGCCTCACTGGCTCTCAGCCTCATCTGTGAATACAAACCTTCCGTTCTCTCCTTGCTGCCCTGAAGCCTGTGCCTTGCAATTGCTCAGGTGTCCTTGGGTCTCTAGGGCATACATAGTAGTGAATAAGCACCAGGGCAGAGCAAGGGTGGAGCCAACCTGCTGGGAGATAGATGGAGACTTCTGTAGATGCCAGCATCAGCCACAGGAATTGTATTGTAAGGCAGAGAAGCTGCAACCCACTGGTTCACAAATGAGGTTTGGGTTGGCTTGCAAAGTGGCTTTTTTTTTTTTTTAATCTGAATTTGTTGCCAACGTTTAAAAATAAAGAAGTTTCACATAAAAACCCAGATTTCCAGTTTCTCTTGGAAAACTAAAAGCTCTTAGGAATTTGCCTTGAATGGTCATCCTGAGCAGAGTGGGGGTCAGAGGCATGCTCACTGGCTGTCCTCACAGGCCTCTCCATCCATCTGCCTAACTCCAGTTGGCATCTAGGTTTGCCTCCCTGGCTGCAAAGGTTAACCCTTGGGCAGTAAAGTCAAGCTAACCTGGGACCATCCCAGTGCACTAATCAGCTGTTGTATGACCACTGGAAAGTTCTATAGCTTTTCTGAGTCTGCTTTCTTGCTGGTAAGTGGGGGTTCTTTAACCTGCAGCCTGGCATGTGGGGTGTGCTCAGCAAGTGCCAATCCGCCTGGCCTACCACCGTCCTTCCCCACCCCCACCCCATCCAGTTCTCCCTTGGCAGCACACATATGCATGTGGCAGTGGCAGTCTTGTCTGGGTAGCAGAGCCAAAGACAACAGACCAATAGCAACTAAGCCCTCCATTTGGGAAGGAAACAACTCATGGATGCCATGTGACCATGGCCCAGTTCGTTTCCCTCTGGGGATCACAGCTTTACCACACACAGGACAAGAATGGTCTCTGTCCCCTCACAACTTTGATGTCTTAGGACTCTGAAGATAGGCAGGCAGGGAAGGTCAAGCCTCTTAAGGCAAGAGTGACTTAGCTAGGGCTCGCTCTCTCTCTCTCCTCTCCTCTCCTCCCCCTCCTCTCTCTCTCTCTCTCTCTCTCTCTCTCTCTCTCTCTCTCTCATCAGGCTGCCCAGCTCATTTCTGTTTGCCTGTCTTCTGATGCTGGGCTCCTTTGCTTTGAGGAAGAATTCTGTGCTTGGTGTCCCCTGGATAGGAGTACCAGTCACAGCATCTTCTCCATTCTTACATCCTGGGATAGACAGGGGATTTCAGTGAGCAGAACCTGTTACAAAAGGGCTTAAATTAAGAGGTGTCATACTAAGCTGGTTGTGGTGGAGTACGCCTTGGAGGCGGAGGCAGGTAGATCTCTATGAGATGGAGGCCAACCTGGTCTACATAGCAAGTTCAAGGCCAGCTGGGGCTACAGAGAGACCCTGTCTCAAAATAACAACAACAATAAAACAAGAGGTACCATACTATCTCATGGAGGAAGAAGCCTGGGATTGTGGAGCAGGCAGGGCTGGATCTAGGTGCTCCAGTGCTGTTAGCACTTTCTTGCTGTCCCTCAGCTCGGCTTCCCTCTGTGTAGATTTTTGAACTCAACTCAGGTACAGGGTTTTCTGTGATGGGGATGATGACTGTCTGAGAGGCTTGTAGTGCCATAACTCCAAGTGATGTCTTTTTGCACCTTCAAAAAGGAGCAACTCAGGAAGATGCCAGCTGGCCCCACTGTAATTGAGTATGGATCACAGGTAATCCAGTGAACAAAA
>NW_008344592.1:1014163-1021764 GCF_000622305.1 Nannospalax galili | reverse complement strand
GGAGAGGAGAGGAGAGGAGAGGAGAGGAGAGGAGAGGAGAGGAGAGATGCAACCAATCAATGCAGTAGTTACTCATTTAGCCTTCCTGGGAGGCAGGATGTGAGCAAAGGCTTCAAGCTGGAAAAATAGCAGACCTGTGATACCTCCAGGCTACAGTCCCAAAAGCTGGCTGGTGCACTAAGGGGACACAGGGAGGCTTGCTGGGAAGCCCTTAGTGGCTGAGGGAGGGACAGGCTGGAGATGTGAGTGTATTTGGACTTAAAATATAGAAAGGAAGAATGAAGAACTTGAGTGAGGGGCAGCCCTGGGGCCAGATAGAGCAGGACCATGGAAATGGGATTTTTTACTGTGGCAAAAGAAAAAGAACACTGGAAAAAAACTAGAACAAAATATAGGTTAATACACATTTCATCTTGAGATAGGGATGGACTTTTAGGCATGAAAGTGATGGGGAAAAAATCAGATCAAAAGGAAAAAACTTAACATGTGGCAAAGAAAAGCACGCATTGCCAAACATCATAAACCATGAAATGACTGGCATTTATAATATTAAGATATTTTGTGCTGCATGTGGTGGCACATGCCTTTAATCCCTGCACTTGGGGAGCAGAGGCATGCAGATCCCTGAGTTCAAAGCCTGCCTGGTATACCTCCAGAGTTCCAGGTCAGCCTCAGGGTTGCATAGTGAGACTGTGTCTCAAAAAATAATTTTAAAAAGGAGATTTATAAAGTGAATGTATATTTCCAAAACCACATGAAGACACCAATAGAAAAATATGCAATTTCTAAAAGGGACACAAGGATTATATAGTCTCCTTCACACAGACATCCCCCCAAGACCTTCTGTCACCCCCACAGCCAGTCTGGTTCAGTGTGCCCACATACCAGAGTCTGGACTGAAACATGAACACCACCATTGCTAGTGATGACTCAGGCACCTCTGTCAGCCTCAGAACCTCTGTCATGATCACAGACATAACTGTACTTTCTGAGGAATGCCAGAGCAGCAAGAACTGGGCAGGGCCTGCATCTGAGTGAGATCCCCTTGCAGATCTGGCCCTGGCTCCCTTGTCTGTACAAGAAAGGATGATACCATCCTGAAGAACTGGTGCTTGGGACCAAGGACAGTAAGTGAAGGACCCAGTACAGTGTCCAGCTGTCACCCGGACCTAGGACTGACCTCCTCCTCAGCCTGCCTTCACTGCCCCACCCCTCCACATGGAGCATAGTCCTGTGAGAATCAGGACTAATGGAGACTATGGAGGGACTGGGGGAGGACAGACAGATAACACTCCTGGGAGTGCAGTCTGTGACTTCAGAGAAATGGGGGTCATCAGACCTTCTGGAGGTGCTGTCTTCTCTTATCCACATCATGATCCCAGAGAAGGTGGGGTGCTGTCATCTCCCTGAGTCACCTGGGTCATCTCTCACTTGGACAGTGGCACTAACTCATGGGTCTCCCTGCTTCCACCCTACCTACCACAGTCTGCACTAAACACAGCAGCTTGCAGTCCTGTCAAAACACAAGTCAGATCATATCATTCACAAACTTAGCCCTTCAACTACAAGGGACAGTCTGGTCCCTCTAATCTCTGATTTCCTCTATTGTTCCCTGCTTTCCATTCTCATTCTGACCCCCCCCCCACACACACACACATACACTAGCCCTGCTCTGGTTGGAATACTTCTAAATACCCACAAGGCTCATTTGCCTCCTCCTCCTAATCTTTGGTCAAAGGTTACCCCATTCAAACTGAAGCATCTCTCCTCACCCTGCTAGGACCCTTCATTTTGATTTGGCTCGACCCCAAGAACTTCTTACAGATAATATGCTCTGTAGTCTACCTGGCTCCCCACACTGGAATCTAAGCTCAGGGATGTGGCATCTGATGTGGTAAGCATGGTTAAGGGCTGGTGGGACAAGGAGCAGGCTTCTCTGACTTCTTCCACGAGTCTGAGTCTCCACTCTGCACTGGGTATGCACTTTCTTCCACATCACCCCCGCTCCCCTACCCGTTTTTTGGTGAAAGTCCTGTAGTTTTCTCGGGCTCACTCTCAATATGTAACTGCTGGCATTCCTTCAGAAGCGAGACTAGACCTGAGCCCAGTAAACATTTGTGGGAAGCAGGAAAGGGGAAGGAAGAAATCAAAGATCCAAGAAAAGTGAAGTTCTAACAGGTCCTGGACATCAGACAACTAAGAAGTGACTTGCATCTCCCTCCCTTCAAGCAGCTTAACTGACAGTCTGATCACCCTGGGAACAGGCAATCTAGTACACAGAATACCAGATCCAGGAAAACAGTCTCACATTGGGGAATGGCTGAAGGCAGGATTAAGGACAGTGAGCATCCCACCGTCAGCAGCAGCCAGCAGCTGGCCTGATTTCTGGCTCTTATCTTTTACACACAGGAGACCAGGGATACAGGGAAAAATGAGTGGCACCGGGACTAGAGGCCTTGGTTACTTCAGACACAGAAAGGTCTAAATGGGTCTAAGGGAACTAAGCCTGCCCAGGGAGACAGAGGATCTGAGATTAGGAGGCTGTCTCTGGTCAGCAGGGGAATGGAGAGCACAAAGGACCACATGGGCTTTGGGATTTCTGGGTAGCTCAGGTGAGCACCGCCATTCTGTTCTGCCATGCATCTGCAGATATGACTCAGTGTTGGCTCTGACCAAGGCTGTGTTTCTGGCCCCCATTTCAGCAGGGGACTGTATCTCAGTAAAGCCAAAGTCTGATTAGCTGGAGAGACCAGCATGTCACAGTGCCCTGGGAATATTAAATAATATTTACAAGGGATGACGTTGGGGACATAATTACCGACAGTAAGAGGCAATCAACGGCGGGGAACTCCACCACCGCTCAAGTGGTGAGAAATTAAACAGAACAAAGCTCAGGAAAGGGAGGGCTGGCCATGGGGCCTGTGGAAGGGGTTGGCAAGTCACTGCCGCTGCTGATTCTGTTAATAGGATAAACCAACCTTGCAAATAAGAGCCAGACCCCAGGAGGCTGGTGTTTGAGATTTGCAAACCAGGCCAGGTCTTGCCAATAGCTTCACTTCTGGATGTGCTGGAACAAGAAGGAAGCTGAGATCAGCCAACTGATGGTTCTGCATTGAAGGCTGTTCTCCCATAAATACTGCAAGTATTAAGTGATAATTAACTTGTTTCCATATTCTTATTTATCAAACAGGACTGAATTTGATCCCAGAGACCAACATGGTAGAGGGAAAAGCCAACCCTCTGGTGTTGTCCTTTGACGTCCATGCTCATGTACACATACATACACACATACACACACACACACACACACACACACACACACACACACAGAAGACTGCCAGCTGGGACATGGAGAAGACCTCAAGTTCTATCATTTCAGCCTCAACCAAGAGACCTATTGTTTTATGTCAGCCAGACATATCACCTTATATGAATGCAATTTTCCTTTAAAATTTTTAAAAATAACCTAAGAACCAATTTTTAAATACTTGAGGGAGCCTGGAAAATCTCTATCAAAAACCCCACATCTCTTCAATATAGAGGAATTGAAGCCCAGGGAACACAAGCAGCTCGCCCAAGGTCACACAGCTGGCTGTCAACAAAGCCAAGGCTGGACTTGGGGGCAAGGTGGAGGGAAGGCTGCCCTGGGCATAGAAGGGCAATGAAGGTAAATTGTAGCCTTGAGCACAGTACCACAGTGGGCTGTGGGCACTGTAAGCATGGGCTGGACTCTTGTCCTCAATACTTACTGATGTGTGACCCTAGAAAATTCTGAATTTCTCTGAACTCATTTTCACACAAGTCAAAATGTGTGAAAGACATTCACTTCCCACACAGATGTGAGGAATAAGTGAAGTAACAGAGCAGAGCACATAGTCAACAGCACTATTCTTGTTTAAGTCAATTTAAGCACATGTGGAAGGTGGGGGCAGGAGGATCTAGGAAGACAGGGATACTTGGGGAATGAGGTCACATGATTTAACTTTGAGATGCTGCCCTGGAAATATCAATGGGAGACAATTCTGTCCCAGAGGTGCTCCTGACATTAAGTGTGAGGTGTGACTGAGTATGTGCCATTCAGACCCTGAATCCTTGTGGGATGAGATGGGAACATGAACTTTCACAAGTGTCACAGTCCAAGTCACTGCTTCACAGTATACATTGGTGGTGCTGGCAGTGGTTCTTAGTATATTGTATTCACAAGGTTGTTACCTCCACCACCTCCTTCACACCCCAGGACAGTTTGTCACCCCTAAAGAAACCTGGGCAGGCGTTCATCCTATGACCTGCCTGCTCTGGACACCACATGGGAGTTAAGTGCTCATCATTTGGCTCCTTAACTCTGCATGTTATTTCTGTGTTTGTGTATGTGTGGCATAGGCTTGTGTATGCTGTGTGCATGCAAGTGTGTGTGGAGGTCAGAGTTTGACACTGGATGTCATCTTCTGTCACTTTCCACCTTATTTTGAGACTGGGACTCTCACTGAACCTGGAGTTCAGCAAATCAATTTGACTGGTTGGCCAGCAAGCCCCTGAGATCCTCCTGCCTCAGTATCACTGAGAATGCAGTTGCACACTGCTGCTCCCAGCTTTTTACATGGGTGCTGGGGATCTGATCTCAGGTCCTCATGTTTTTAACAGCAAGCACTTTACCTACTGAGCCATCTTCTCAGCCCCCAACACATGGTTTTCAAGGTTCATCTATGGTGCAGCGTATGTCAGGATTTCTCTTCTTGGAATTTGCACTGTTAACACACTCCCCAGGTAGCTCTAATGAGTGGGTTTTATGGAGAAAAAGAAGCGAATTCCCACAAGGTGAAACTTTAGGTATTATAGTTACAGGGCACGCCTGTCTCTGACACCTCACTGGGAAAAGAGACAAGGCTGACTGTCTGCCTCCTCCAGAGACTGCAGGAGCTGTTCAGGGAATCCTGGATACTCTGCTATAGATGTTGTCTATGGACAGCGGCTCTGGAAACTGGGCAGATTAGCTGCAAGAGATTCACACAAGGGGATTAGTCTCAACTCAGATTTTAATGTACATTATGCTCTTGGAAAAACATCTCCAAGGAAACAAGACATAAAAGTCTTAACCAGCAGGGAATCTCCTTCAGAGGCCTGATGTGGGCTCTCAGAAGAGGATGGCACTGGACTCGAGTGCAGCAATCAGCCTGAGGTCAGGGTGGAGAGCCTGTGAGCTCATCTTGTGACAACTCTGCATACCACCATGCTCTCAGGACTCCAATGCCAGAAATGGCACAGCACTGGTGACAACTCCACAGTGGGGCTGGAAAGATTTAAACCACCTAGGCCATCTCCACAGCTTTGAAAAAAAAGGGACCAAACTTTAATAGGGTCAAGAAACAGGCTGGAGGCAAGAATCTTTCCTTTGGTTGTTGAATCTCCAGGTCATCAGAAACAGTCACAGTGGCCTTGGTGAGGAACAGAGGCATGGGGGAGGCTGCCAAGTCCCACTTCAAGGCGCCAGGTCTCAGAATGGAACAGATGGGAGGTGACAGCACCAGTAGGCTCCCAAGCCCAAATTCTGGGGTTTCTGGATAGAAGGGGACTCAGGAGGAAGCCAAAGTTGACCATTTGTTAGACTCAACCCACCATCTTCCTTGTTACCCTTCTCTGGTTGGGGTTCCTGATAGCTCATTGGCCCATTTTCTGTCAGATTCTCATTCAACTAGGGGCAGGCAGAAATTCTGTACAAACCATATTTGATTTCAAACCTACATTTAATTTCAAAATCACCAACTAATACCTTAGACCCTGGGACAGTCCAGAGTTGGCTGGCTGGTTTCTTTCTTTCTTTAACGCTTATGGAACAAGCAGCCAGTTCTCTTGGACTTCGGGTTCACTTTCTTGTTGTCAGAAGGACTTAGACGGTTGCAGGCTTCACCAGGAGCTTCTGTAAGGGCCTCTGTCTGAAATTCAGTCAGGCTGGCACCAGGGCCAGTCTGACAGAAGCCTACAAATATGCTTCCTTTGTAATAAAGGAACTTACTTATCAGTGGGGAGGAATTCTGGCTCCACTTTTGCAGAACCTGGCGGGACTACTGCTCTGCAGGGTCCCAGGACAGATGGGTAAATGGAGGGGCCAGGAATGCAGCCATGTGAGAAGGGCCTCTCATGGCTTAAGGGTTCACAGTTAGCCAGTCTCAATGCCCTCTGGGAGCTCCACCACCACTGGGGCACAGTCTTCTGGCTCTGAAGCAAAGTCCCACCGGAACTTCTTCGTCAGATGGGCTTGGAACTTTTCAGCTTTCTTCCTCAGGGTGCTGTCCACAGTAATACTGCAGGCAGAAGAAAAGAAAACCTACAAAGAACAGAGGGTAAGTCACTCCTAAGAACAGAGAGGCCAAGAAAGCTGTAGAAATTTCCTCCTGATGTTGAGCTCTCTGGGGTGGTAGATCAGCTGCTGCTGGAACAGTCCCAGGACACCTGCTATGCACCCCCCAAACCAAGAAAGAAGGCTCAAACCCAGCTGAGACACTGGAACAGGACTGGAATGGAAAATTACCATGCTAGGCAGAGATGCCCCATGGAAAGGAAGGCCATTGGGGCTACCACTAGAGCCCTACCCCAGAGTTGAGGTGATTTACAAGGCACCTGGGTGATAACATACAGGAAGAGACAGTTATACTAGCTGGCACATAGACAGGTTTGGGGAGACACATAAGCCCTTGGATCCTATAAAATCCCAGGCCCTGAGCCAGTGATGCTGAATTGTTGCTCTAATCTAAGTGGGCCAAAGACTGCCAATTTGAGGCTTCTACTCCCCTTAAAAGCAGTCTTTGATGTTCATTCTAAAACATTATTATTGTTTAAATTGTGGTAAAATATATATAGTTGCCATTTAAATCATTTTTAAATGACTGACCAGTGGCAGTAAGTACATTCCCATTGTGGTGGAACCATTACCACCACCCATCTTCAGAACCCTCTCTCTTCTGTACTGAAACTCTGCACCCATGAAACATCCCAAGCATTTCCTTCCCTTGGCTCTGGCAACTCCCTTCTACTTTCTCTATGAATCTGACTAAACTAGCTACCCCATAGAAGAAGAATCATACAGACACTATCTGTCCTTTGGTGCCTGGCTTATTTTACTTAGCATACTGTCTTCAAGGTTCATCCATGTTGTAGCATGCATCAGAATTTCCAGAATCTCAGGTTTTTGGGTTTTTTGGTCTTTTTTGAGACAGGGTCTCCCTGTAGGCCCAGCTGTCCTAGAACTCACTATGTAGACCAGGCTGGCCTTGAACTCACAGATCCACCTGCCTCTGTCTCCCGAGTGCTGGGATTAAAGGCGTGTGCCACCAAGCCCAGCTCAGAATTTCAGTTTTTGAAACAAAACTGAGTAACAGAGCTGGACATGGTAGTACGTATCTATAATCCTAGCACTCAGGAAGCTGAAGCAGAAGAGTTCTGAGATCAAAACCAGCCTGGGCTACATAGTGAGACCTTGATCTCCATCCCTCAAAAACAAACACATTTCCCTCCTCAGACCCCTAAACATATGTATCACATTTGTGTGTGTATATAGTGTATGTACATATAGTCACATTAAACATTTTTAAAAAGATTTTATTTTT
>NW_008344592.1:1008721-1013885 GCF_000622305.1 Nannospalax galili | reverse complement strand
TTCTTTTTGTGTTGATAAGTGTTTAATATATAAAATTTAATAAGAATATTTTTAAAATATTTTTTTTTTTTTTTTTGTTGTTTGTTGGTGTGGGGGGGGGGGGGGGGGGGGGGGGTAGTCCAGAAGAGGTTGTCAGATCCCCTGTAACTGGAGTTACAGGTGGTAGTGAGCTGTCCAAAGTGGATGCTGGGAACTGAACTCTGGTCCTCTGCAAGAGCAAGCACTCCTAACCACTAAGCTATCTCTCCAGCCCCTTATAGTCACATTTTGTTTGTCCGTTCACCTGTCAGTGACCATATGGATTGTTTTTATATTTTAGGTATTGGGACTAAAGCTGCCAGAAACATGGCAGTGCAACTACTTGAGTCCTGCTTTCAGTTCTTGGGTGAAGACTCAGACGTGAAACTGCTAGATCTTATGGTAATTCTGTTTAAGTTTTTGAGGAACTGTACCATATTACATTCTGACAGCAGAACACAGAGATCCACTTTCTTTAAAGCCTGATCAACACCTGTTGTTTTTTTAAAAAACAATAATCATTCTGATAGGTGTGAGTTCTGTCTTACCTATAGTTTTGATTTGCATTTCTCTAATGATTAGTGACATTAAACATCTTTTCATGTGATTACTGGCCATTTGTATATTTTCTTTGGCCAAACGTCTCCTCAAGTCCTTCGCCTATTTTAAAACGACTGTTTTATTGTTGTGAGTAGGATATGAGCCCTTATTTGATGTTGTCATGAACTGTTTCATTACATACAAACATGGGCAGAGGGTCAGAACACAAAGGCCATTCTAGTTCCTGCTGAGAAGAACAAACCCACTACTCCTTCTAAACTACCTTATTGTCCTCAAAGACGTTTCCTAGACTATCCAAGTGGTGCTACTCCCCGACCCATGTCATGGGAAGACATAGCAGTATGTGGTTGTAGTTTATTAATTTATTTTTAAATTTACTGTTTTGAGACAGAGTCTCACTGTGCAGTCCTAGCTGGCCTAGAACTCCCCATGTAGGCCAGGCTGTCCTTGAACTCACTGAGATCCACAGGTCTCTGCCTCCCAAGTGCCAGGATAAAGGTATGTGCCACCATGCCCCCAGTTCAATGTGTATTTTAAAGACATGGATGTAGAGAAGTGTTCAATTACCCAGAAGGGAAGAAAGTTTTTTTCTTAGTCTGCCACCTGCTCTCCTAACAAGCCTACCTGAGACATGGACACAGGGCAGAACTAATTCTTTGATTCACACCACCTTCAAGCCACAGGTAGCTTTATATACCACCATGGAAGGACTCTGGGCTCCAGAAATACTCTAAAATGATTCTAGGGGCAACCTCCCTGCCCCCCACCCCGCCCCATGGTCTGTTAGCAGGGGAAGTGAGGCTCATTCTCAGTGGTCTTTGGAACTATTCTCTTAGAACCACTACAGATGGATATGTGGAATGTATTACAGAATTCAGCTTAACTAGGGAACCCACTAAACACGGGGGTAGGAAGCACAGACACAACAGAATACCAGATCTGTAACTCACTAGAAGGGCTTGTGTAGTCTTGGTAGTGAAAGGGCAGTGGGGAACATGGCTGCCTTTCTGCACTCAAGTAATGGAGCCTGACCTGGGGAAGGCCTGAGACAGGCAGCAGAAAAGCCCTCATTCAAATTGCACTGGCTCTGCAGGCCCTGTACACTCATGTCTGCCCTCAGAGATCAAGCTTGCTGTGCTGAATTATGGAAAGCTTCTTCTGGTTTCCCTTCTATCCTCAGTGAACTGTATTTTCTCTGCAGCTACCCTAATGTGCTACCTGCTTTCTCTGTGCGCACACACTTGCTCTTCTCTCCACCCTTCTGTCTCCTGTTTTCTCCTTCTTCAACCTGGCAGTTTCTACTCAATCTAGGCATGATCTCCTTAGGGCTGTCTTTCCAGACCAAGAGTGGAACAGGTGCCCCTCTATGTTTCCCTGAACTCAAGGCTACCTCAATGGTGGCCTCAATCTCACTGAGGTGGCAGTCCATTAACTGCTGATCTCATCCAAAGAAGCAACCCAAAATAGTGACTCTTTCATACCTGCATTCTGCACTCCTGGCAGTCTGACATAAAAGATATTTAATGAACAGAAGAGAGAAGGCAACTGCAGGCTCAAGGAAAACCTATTTTTGGGTCTCTTGCACAGTCCCTGGCACTGAATAACTGTTCCTTCTGTGACAGTGCTAGAGAGAAGAGGCTCATCCTGAGAAGGAGATAGCTTGCAAACCAGGCCCGGAATGCGGCTGGCTCATGTGACTCTTGTGAAGGGGCTGAAATGAACTGCTCTGAACTGCTCCTGTAGCTCTGTGCCTGGACCTCCCTCATGCTGTGCTTCTCTCACAGTGGTCTGTGCCTTAAAGAGCAGGGATCAAATCCCAGTTACCAATGTGTCCAACACAGCATATTGCCTAGAGCCTGGCAGAGAGTTAGGGCCCACAGGATGCTCACTGAACAGTAAGAACAAGAGACAGGATTGCGCTGCACTTGGCAATGGCCGGAAGTGAGAGGCTGGAACAAGCTGCACTCACAGTCATCATCCACCTTCCCCACCCACCTTCTGAACATGCCTTAGAGTACAACCAGCTAGGAGCAGTATAAGCAAAGCCTCCAGTAAAGAAAAAAAAGAAAAGAAAAGAAAAGAAAAGAAAAGAAAAGAAAAGAAAAGAAAAGAAAAGAAAAGAAAAAGAAAGAAAGAAGGAAAGAAAGAAAGAAAGGAAGGAAAAAAATAGCTTCTAATTTGAAAGGTGTTTTGTCCTTTTAAATAACTTGTTAATTGACTCTTTACTACAGGTCTGGCAGCAAGGCCAGAATGATAATTCAATCAAGCTAGGAGAGTCCAATTTAATCCTTTCCTAACCACAACCTCCTTTTGTCTTGACAGATTAGCTTCGTCCTTGATATTTAATTTTCAGTCCTGCTCTGAGAGACAAAGCAAAGCTTCTGGAATTGTTCCTTTTGCAAATCTCCAGAACCCAGGCCACAGGCCAGGTTAACTTTTATTCTTGAAAACCAATTGTATTGAGGTAATCTGTACACACGAAAAGCTCCCACAGTACTGTTTAACTCGTTTGGATAAATGTACGTAACCGTGCAGCGTGCATATAATTATATGGGTAGATTCCTTCTGAAATCTAGTTCTGAGCCAGAGCCTGTATGGATTTGTGGAGGTATCACCATAATTAGGTTTCAGAGCACTTCAGCCTCTCCTCAAAGCTGCACTGGTCTTATTCTTTACTTGCCAGACCCTCCACTCATTCTTGGCCCCTAGCACCTATGACATATTTTTTACTTTATAGTTTTACATACTTAATAATTAATTTGCTTTTCTGAGACAAAAATCTTAGTATGTACTTCAGAGTGGCCTTAAATTTACCACGTGGCCCAATCTGGCCTCAAATTTTCAACACTGCCTCCGTCTTGCTCCCCAGCAGGCATTTGTTACCATACCCAGCTTGATATTTCAAACACCAACCCAGAAAACATGCTCAAGGAGTACTTAGCTAGGACTAGGGATATAGCTCAGTGACAGAGTACTTGCCTAGCATAGCTGAGACCCTGGGTTCAATTTTCGCAGCCTCCTTGCCAAAGGGAGTACTTATTTAGCAATAATTCATCCTGATTCTTTTATTTTCAGATTAATTCTATGCTTTCTTTGGAAAACTTAGTGATGATCCAGATACTTTATTCTCAAAGGTAAAAACCAAGTAAACATTTCTACCACTACTGCAAAATGAATCATCTTAATTTTGGCTGATTAATCTTGGATATTTTAAAACATAATTTTTTAAAACAGGAGGATCACAATTTCCAAATAAATTTATCTAAAATAAAAAAACATGTCCACAGGGCTAAAGAGCTGGTTCAGCAGTAACAACCATCCTAACTCTAGTTCCAGGGGATCTGATGCCTTCTTCTGACCCCTCTGAGCATTGTATGACATGGGTGTACTTACATACATGCAGGCAAAACATTCATACATGTAAAATAAAAATAAATTTTAAAATATTTAAATAAAAATAAAACAAACCTAAACCAATTCAAATCATCACTTGACTTAGAATGAATCTGGTCAGAAGCTGAAAATGTCACTATTATGATGAGTAATGAGCAATCAAAATCATGTCTTCTTTTTCAAAATTATTTACTTTTATATATTTATTTTTTATATTTGTGTATGTGCACACACATGCACATATCACACATGTGGAGGTCAGAGGACACCTGGCAGGAGTAGGTTTTCTCCTTCTACTATGTGGAATCTTGAAATCAAACTTTGGTCATCCGGCTTGCTGGCCAGCACTAAGCCATCTCACCAGCCTGGAATCATGTGTCAGAGGTCAGTTCAGACAATCTGGGCTGTTTCAGCTGGAGCTCTGATTATATACGGGAGCCTGCATTAGGCTTCAGAACCCAAAGCTCAGCCATGTCATCCACTGGTTCTATGAGTGTGGACAAAATCTTAAGATCTGTACCATCTGTATGATTGGATTGTATACCCAACCTCTTGCTAAGTTAGATCAGTGTTGATGGCAGGAGGTGGAAAGGGTAGATACATTTATTATAACATTTTTATTAAAAATTAATTAGTATAATTAAAAATTCTCAGAATAAAAATATTATGACATTACTGGGACTAGGGATGTAGCTTAGTTTGTAGTGTGGACAAAGTCCTGGGTTCCATCTCTAGCACACATTAGCTAGGCATGGTGACAAACACCTAAAATCCCAGTACTTGGGAGATGGATGTAGGATGATCAGTTAAAAGTTAAAGTCATCTTTTGGCCGGGCATGGTGTTGCATGCCTTTAATCCCAGCACTCGGGAGGCAGAGTCAGGCAGATCTCTGTGAGTTCAAGGCCAGCCTGGTCTGCAGAGTGAGTTCCAGGCCAGCTTGGGGTTACAGGGAGACCCTGTCTCAAAAACACCAAAAAAAAAAAAAAAAAGTCATCTTTGGCTACAAAGAGAGTCTGAAGCTAGCATGAGGTGCAGGAAACCCTGCTCAAAACTAAAACAAGACAAAACTATACACAGTATTGTTAAGAGGTGGACACTGACATCCAGAATAGGCATGAAGCTTGCTTGAAAAACATCTGTAGCTACAGTAGTAAAGAAAAGGAATGAAGGGAGTAAGGGAAGGAGGGAGGG
>NW_008344592.1:985859-1008648 GCF_000622305.1 Nannospalax galili | reverse complement strand
TATGGTGACTTAAGTTACTTTGAAAGAAAAAGCTATTTTTGTAGAACAAATGATTCTTATTCAAGCTAAATCCAAGGGATTTATAAAAACCAGGGGCATCTATTCAAAAGTGTCTCATATGGGAAAGTTGAAGAAAAAAAAAAAATCAATGGCTGAGGCCATTACAAGGCTGCTTTCATCCATGCTAATGTCTTTAAGTGCTTACACGCAAACACCAGTCCCTCTCCATGAGCAGTAGCCATTTACTCCTAAGCAAGGAAGCCAGCTCTACTTGACGACCTGGGGTGAGAGCAGGCAGCAAGCTGAGGAAGCTTTTGTGGGCTGATTCATTCAATCATAAATACCCTCAGTGAGTGCCTATGTGCGGGGGACTAGATTCTCACTGCCAAGACAGCACCATCAAAAAAAAGAAGAGAGGTTTTGTGATATCCTAGTTCACACTGTGCCTTCTGAAATATCAATCATCCTTTAAGCTTAACGGTCTAATAACCTTTACATAAAGCATTTCTGAACTTTTTTTTAATGTTTTATTTATTATTTTATTTTATGTGTATGCATGTATTGCCTATGTGTAGGTAAGTGTACCCGAGTCATGCAATGCCCACGGAGGACAGAAGAGGCTGTTGGATCCCCTAGAACTAGAGTTTCAGACAGTTGTTAGTTGCCATATGGGTGCTGGGATTCGAACCTGGGTCTTCTGCAAGAATAACCAGTATTCTTAACCTCTGAGCCATCTCTCCAGCCCGACATTTTTGAACTTTTAAACCCCTCAAATATTAACTCCAGTCAGACTCTACCATTCCTTCTTTGGTGTGTTAAATTCCCTTTATCAGATTTCACTGTTTATACTTACAATATTTACGTTGTCAAAGGAATTATGAGTGTTTTTCATGTAAAACCAACCAGTAACACAGGTCAAATGTTAGGTGTTGACTAGGTATTGAAAATAACCATATGGAGAAAAAAAATTTGCCTTGTATCAAAAGTTTATGGCCCTGTGGACAATCAAACTGAATGCTGTATTAACTTCAAGAAGCACAACCCAAGTTTATACCAGTGACAACACAAAGCAGGCTCAGAGTACTGGAAGGCGGCAGAGAGATGAGGGATGGCTTCACGGAGAGGGAGTACGAACAGGTACATGGGAGGCTGAGGGAAAACCAGGTTCATTACAGAAGGCAGGAAATATGGGTATAAAGTCAGTTATCCAAGATATAAGGGTTCCAGAAACTTGCTGAACAGCACATGCTTATAGTTAATACTGTTCTAAACACTTTCAATGATTGACCAGTGAAACTTAGGGATATTACACTCAGTAATACCTATGCTGATTTGCATTCCCAGCAGCATTCCTTTAGTTCTGTAGCATCATAGCATTTATTTTTATTTTTAAATTTATTTTTATTTTATCTGTATGTGTGTGTATTGCCTGCATGTAGGTAAGTGCGCCCATGTCATGTAATACCCACAGAGGTCAGAGAGGCTGTCAGATCCCCTGGAATTGGAGTAATGGACAGCTCTTAGCTGCCATGTGAGTGCTGGGATTCAAACCTGGGTCTTCTGCAAGAACAGCCAGTGTTCTTAGCTGCTGAGCCATCTCTCCAGCCCCTCAAATTATTTATTTATTTTTATTAAAAATGAAAGACTAGACAAGGTGGTATGTGCCTGTAGTTCTGGCACTTGGACTGCTGGAATCACTTGAGTCCAGGAATTTGAAATTAGCTCAGAAACACAATGAAATCTCATCTCTTAAAAGAAAACAAGGTAGCATGAAACAGCATGTGCTCTCGGGGAACTTGCTGCGAGGAGCTACCACATTGCCTTGGTGACAGGGTGCAGCAGCTAGAGAAAAGAATAAGAGCCAAGTCACAATGAGCCTTGGGACCAAGGTTGGGGCTTTTAACTTTCTTAGGCAATAGAGGAAACAGAGAAAACAGAGTAGAGTGCATTTTGGAACACCACAGGCTGCAGTGAGAGGCAGATGGGTTAAGAAGGTAGGCTTGGAGGCTGATGAGCTCTGAGGCAGTCTAGGGGAGCCCCAAAGCCTGGGGTAGGACAATGGTATAGGGCAGGTCTGCCTTCTATGCCAACACTATCTGGAGTTCTTTAGTTAGTTCGTTTAGTTTCCCATTGTTAGGGGCTCACTCAAAGTTACGTTCCCACTTCTAGAACAGTCAGGTGCCCAGTCAGTACCTCCTAAAACAAAACCTTGAAGACAGGAACCCTAGCTAGCTCCTGTTTATATTCCTCACACTTTCAGCGGAATGGTACTCAACATTTATTGATGTACATGTGTCCTGAATTTTTTCGAACAAAAACATCAACTGACATAGCTTAGTCGGTAGAGTGCTTGTCTAGCATGCAGAAGGCCCTGGGTTCTATGCCCAGTGCTACATAAACTGGGTGTGGTGACACACACCTAGAAATCCCAATCCTTGTGAGGTGGAGGAAAGAGGATCAGCAAGGTCATCCTTGGCTACTTTGGGAGTTTGGGCAGCCTGGACTAAAGAGCTTGCCTCAAGCCAGGTGTGGTGGTACACACCTTTAATCCCAGCACCAGGGAGGCAGAGGCAGGTGGATCTCTGTGAGTTCAAGGTTAGCCTGGTCTTCATAGTGAGTTCCAGGCCAGCTAGGGCTACAGGGAGACCTTGTCTCAAAAAGATAAAAAAAAAAAAAAAAATTTTTAAATGCCTCAGAACAAAAACCCAAAACAAACCAAATAATGATATCAAATTTTCTTGGTGAAAAGTCCAGAGAACGTTCCCAACTATCAACACTGCACAACCCACCTGGGCATCTAGTAACCCAAAATCACTGCTGGATCACAAGCTCAGCTAGCTACTGGCAATGCTGACAGTATCTGGGATAGAGACTTACACCGAGGCCTTCCTGTGCTTGTGTGACAGCATCCATTCCCAACATGAGGAGCATACATCACTCCCTAAGACTGTAGCCATCAGTGGAGTCAAGTTAGTAGGTGATGACTCCTCACACTGCTCAGCAACCTGCAAACAGTGATTTTGCAGGAAGGCTCCCATAGAAGAGGAGGAGATTTAACTACTCGGTTCTATAAAGAACAGGAAAAGGAATGGAATATGCCAAGTTCAAGTCATCAACTTACTGATTCACCCCAATGGTCAGCACAAGTTCCCCAGCTGCCAGAATTTTAAGTCAACTGCCAGCTGCCTAATCACAGGGACTCTCCCAAAAGCATAGCAGGTTTGGAAAAAGTATTCTGTACCTCTGAGAAACAACATGCACAGGAATTGTTTTTAGGAGATCCGCACTGTATTTAATACCTTAGGACAGAGCACAAATGCCAAACCATCTCAAACTTTTATACAAATCCTGACTTCTCGGGCTGGAGAGATGGCTCAGTGGTTAAGAACACTTGTTGTTTTTGCAGAAGACCCGGGTTCGAATCCCAGCACCCACTTGGCAGCTAACAACTGTTCTTAACTCCAATTCCAGGGGATCTGACAGCCTCTTCTGTCCTCCGTGGGCACTGCACAACACGGGTGCACTTATATACATGCAGGCAATATACACATACACATAAAATAAATATTTTTTTTAAAAAAATTAAAATATTAAATAGTAAAATATTTAAAAATATTTTTAAAAAAAAACAAAAACAAAAAAACAAACCCTGACTTCCACTTACTTGTTGTGTGAACTTAAGTAAACAGTTTAATCTTTCTACTTTTTTCCCCCTCCCAGTGCTGGGGTTTGAGCTTAGGCCTTATAACTGTTAGGAAAGCACTCTACCAGTGAGTTATATCCCGAGTCTGTTTTTACATTTGAAAAATGAGAATGATCTGCTCTGTCTTACAGGGTTCCAGAGAGATTAAATGAGGGAACCCATGTATGATGATTAATTTCAACTGTCAACCTGGTAAGATCTAAAATCACCTGGGAGAAAGGCCTCTGGGCATGATCAGGTTAACTGAGGTAGAAAGATCCACCCTTGTGGGTGGTGCCACCCCCAAGTTAGGATACTGAAATGTATAAAAAGGATCAAGTGAGTTGAACACAAGCATTCATGCTCTCCTTACTGTGAATGCAACGTGACCAGCTGCCACAAGCTCCTGATGCTGTGATTTCCCCACCATGATGGAATGAATGTAACCCCAAACTGTAAGCCAGAATAAAGCCTTTCTTCTTTACATTGCTTTTGTTAGGTTATTTATCACAGCAACAGGAAAAGTAAGACAGCATATAGTATGATAAATATGGTGTCTGAGACTCAACTTCTTCCCTGGATGGGGGGGCGGGGCGCGCAGGGGTAAGTAAGGAGCCACCTGGCATGGAGCAGGCCTTGTGGGGGTATCACATACAAACACAAGACACTGGTAGTATGGAAGCTATGAAAACTGACACTAACTGCCTCTGCTACACTTGAGAAAGTTACAAAATATGAGTGACAGGGGCTATCCCAAGTACATAAAGGAAAGCTAATCTGTTTGCAAAGGGAGGAAATAGCAAAGGATGAAGATTCTAAGTTGTTTGAAACTTCTTCTCTAATTACCACTCATAATGAAAATTTAATTGCCAAGTTAAAAGCAAATTTTACTTTTTCTGTCAGAGAATCTCTACAGAAACTGGCACATTTTGTTTGAACAGGAAATCAAAGTTACTTTAATGCTTAAATGAGATCTAAGGAGCTGCACGTGTTTCTTTGGGAATAACAAGCTTCAAAACTGCCTCACTGGGTTGCAGCAACTCACAGCTACAGGAAAAAAAGAGAAGCTGTTTTGAGCTAGTGCTCCGGTTTAGATGTGGTTTGTCCCCCAAGGGTTCATACACTGGCAGCTTCGTGTGTGTTGTGCTGTTAAGGGATGGGGCCTAGTGAGAGGTTCATAGCTCATTGGGGTAGTTGGTACTCTTGGGAGGGATTAATGGAGCTCTCATGGGATTCTTCGATTAGTTCTTAAGAAAAGGTTGTCACTAGTAGGACCACCAGATCTTGGAATTTGAGCCTCTAAAACTATGAGCTACATAAAAACTTCTTTTGGGGCCTCAAGATGGTTAGCAGATAAAAGTGCTTGCCACATAAGCATGATAACCTGAGTTCAATCCCCAGAACTCACAGTGGAAGAACTGACTCCTAAAAATCGTGCTCTGACTTCCACAAGTATCCCGTGATACATGTGCACCATCACTCTCACACACAAAATTTAAAAATAACAGTAATAAAATAAATGAATGAACCTCTTTACTTCAAAGTAGCCTGCCTCAGATACTTCCTTATAGCAGTGAAAATATAACAGTATAGCTAAGCAACCCAAAGTGGTGGAGAGGGTTCACATTCTAAGTACCCTAGTGCTAGGCCCTCTGAGGGTGATGTGGGGAAAGCTGACACAGAGAGGGTTTTTGGCACAGAGGAGATTATGAGATGCAGAGCAGAAGACAGAGAACTAGGAAACATCTCAAGGTTAGGAACTTCAATTAATTCTCAGGGTCATAAAATAGCAAGAAACAAAAAGCATCCTTCTGAGGGTGCCTTCCCAACTTTGTCTTCATTCTGACCCATGTGAGTGTTAGCCTAGGCAGCCCACCTGTAAAGTGCTGGTAAGGAAGTTGTCTTGGGAGACAATGTCCACAAAGAAGTCGGCAGGAATCTCCCCAAGCTGGTGGTACAGGATGGAGATGAGGCTGATGTACAGGGTTTGGTGTTTCACCATGGCTGCTTCCGAGCGGCACAGGAGGTTCAGGAGCCGCTTCCAGTGCTCAAATGCCTCGTATACATTGCCCAGCAGAAAGCACACAAAGGCAAACTGGAGTTCACCTGTGAGGTACAGAGAAGAGCTAAAAGACAGATAACAGGGAGCACCAGCTGACACTACCCTACACAATTCACAAGGCCATCAATTCCACTGGACCTCAGCAACAGTGAGCCTCTTACCTGTCTGACTCCCAACAGAAGTTAGCATGGGACTTCGCATCTCATAGGCACTCAGTAAATGTTTACTGGACCATGGGACACCTAAACTGTGGCTATAGATTTATGAAAAAACAGGCCACAGGGGCTAGAGAGATCATTCAGGGGCTAAGAGCACTGGATGTTCTTGCAGAAAACCTGGGTTTAGTTCCCAGCACTCACATGGCAACTAGCAACCATCTAACTGCAGACAGCTGGAGTTCTAGGATCCCAGTCTAGGGATCCAATACCTTCTTCTACCCTCAGTGGGCACGCACTGTATGCAGTGCATTTATACACATGTAGCCAAAAAAACTCATACACATTTAAAAAGAAAAAAAAAAAAAAACAGGCCACAAGAGGTAGTACTACTATGTGCCTAGCATTTTGGGAGGTAGCCTCCCCAACCTTCCCATCAGAATTACTAAGAGAGTGCATTAAAAGAAAGCTGCCCAACTGTCCCCTCAGAGATTTTGGCTGAGTAGAGATGACAGGTCCCCAGGATTTGTAAAAACAAGATCAAAGCATCAATATTCCACAATCAACTCTAAACATTTTCTACTGACATGGTCACCTCTGTTCTAAGCTTCCCAGGTGACACCGGTACAGATGACCATGCTCTAGGGCCAATGAAAAGCTGCATTCTCCCATGGCACCACCCTCAGTCCAACTCCTCAAGATCATCAGAGAAGGCATTTCCCTTATTTATAGATGAGGTAAGGGCCTGCCTAAGATTGCGTAGCTAATACTTTGAACAGTGTATAGATAAAACAGATTCCCTGCTGGGAGGAACACTTCTTAAGAGTCTTCTGAAACAGGAAATTCCTAAGTTCTTATTCTAGGGCTAGCTTGCCAGTAAGCATACTTTTGTTTATTTAATCACAGGGCTCTTATTCAATCTCTGTGAGCAGCCTGGTGGCGAGGAGTATGGGCTCTGGAGACAAAGTGCCCATATGCAAATCTTAGCTTTAGCACTTAGCAGCTGTGTGGCCTCAGGCAAGTTGCTTCATCTATTTATGCCTCAATTTCCTTATTTGAGAGTTGTGATTCAAAGAATTGATACAGTGCATGCAGAACATTTAGAATAAGATCTTGCACACGGCAGAACTCAAAAAATACTAGTTACTGTTCCCAATTTCCACTCAATACCTGCCTCAAACAAAGGAACCCCATAATCTATGTGCAAGCAACTGGATCTTCTGCCTGCCACAGATACACTATGGCTGGGCCACCTGTAACCCCTACACCCGGGAAGCAAAGGGAAGAGGACCACTGCGAGCTCCAGACCAGCCAAAGCCACACAGCAAGACCCTGTCTCAAAAAATAAATAAATAAATAAATAAATAAATAAATAAATAAATACACACACACTATCACTGAACAGCATTCTCCCTGGCTTCAGAGGTGGCTATAAAAGTAATCAACGTACATACATGTGGGCTGTAAAAAAGAACTAACTAGCATACCACCAATTCATGACATTTGAGCTGCCATCTTCAGGGGACAAGGGAAGACTAGTTCTCTGATTCCAAGAGACTGTGAAATCTTCAAAATACAGTTAAAATTTGTGTATAATGATTTACTACTACTACAGTTGTTTTTATCTGCTTAAATTGTGAAACTAACAGTAGTCTAGTATTTTGTATTCATAGCAGTACTTAGTACTTTGCTATTTATTCTGGGGGACATGTTGAGAAAGGGTCTAACTATGTAGCCAAGTTGGCCTAGAACCTGCTATACACAGTAGCATTAATTTAAATTTGTGGCTTTCTGACCTTGTCTAAAATTAAATTACAATGTCAGAAATAATTTTAAGGAGTTAATAAGTAGATTCCAACTTATCCCTATGACAAACCTTTTCTCAAGTTATATTTTAAGTAACTGAAAGGTTTGAGAGAAAAAAAGACTCCTATTCATTTTTTTAAGCCAAAATTTCTGGGGCTACTTATTATATAAAAACTATGCAATGCATTAAGATGTGCTTACTAAACTGTGCTTTGTATCATCAGTTCAGCCAATAACAGTGTTTGCCTTATAAGCACAAGGACACAAGTTAGGTCGCCAGGAGGCACATTAAAAATGCCGGTGTGGTGGTGCAAGCACTTACAATCCAAGCACTGGGGAGGTGGAGACAGGCAGATCCTGTCTTGGTGAGTTCCAGGTCAAGGAGAGACCCTGTTTCAAAAGAAAAAGGCAGATGGCACCTAGGGAATAACAACACCCAAGGTTGACCTCTGGCTTCCACATGTATGCACACACACACATGGCACATGAACACATATACACATATAGAAACAGGATGACAAATGTTTGCTGTCACTAGTATTGAAGAAACAGAAACAAGATGCCATTTTTCAACCACTCAAATGAAGAGGCCTTTGCTAAGAAACCATGCCCAGTGCTGTCAAGGGTGACAAACAGCCACTTATGACCTGGTGAGGGACACAAAACCTGCCAACAAGTACAATGTGAGGCAACAATTCTAACCCTAAGCCTATGCATAACTGTTCTCATTAGGCTATGTTTATAATAGAGAATAGGACTGTTTTAAGGCTCTGTCATCTGAGAACTAGTGTTCCCTAACTGTGGAGCAGGAAATAACCATTAAAGAGGTGACCATTTCAATGACATGGAACTGTTTAAAGAAGACCAAACATAGGATTATCTGCACAGGCTTGCCTAAAATGCTTGGTTATTAGACAGACAGCTACCCAAACTGTTGGAGCCCCATTCTAAATCTCTTGACTGAAAATCTCTAGGTTAGTGGGGACTGGAGAGATGACTCAGCAGTTAAGAGCACTGGCTGCTCTTGCAGAGAACCTGGGTTTGGTTTCCAGCACCCACATGGCAGTTAACAACAGCTTGTAACTCCAGTTTCAGGAGCTCCAATACCCTCTTCTCACCTCTGCAGATATTGCACACACATGGTGTACTTACATATATGCAGGCAAAACATTCCTACAAATAAAATAATAATTTAAAAAATCTCTAGGTTAAAGGTACAGATACATCTGTATCCCTAATGACTACTGGGTGAATTTACCTCCTAGCCTGGTTTAAGAACCACAGGACTAGATAACCCAAGATGTGCCCTAGAACACCCCACTAGAGAGCCTAATTCCTTCTTACCAAGTACATCCTGGGGGCTGCTGGGGAACTGCTTTTTGAGCACCGTCTCGAGGGCATAGCTCAAGTCCATGCTGTGCCTAGTTATCTCTGCTGGTGTAGCACCTGCTGGGAACATCTGAGTGGGCAGCTCCGAGAAGCGGATCTCTGTCCCAGCTCTGGGCTTCATCTCAGGCAGCCGGGCCAAGCCCTCTTGGTAGCTTTTGCATTCAGTGCCACAGAGGGGTAGATTCTGCTCCATCCTATCCTTGGTGTGCTTCATGGAAAGTACAGGCAGGACATCTGAGAAGGCACAGATCTGCCGACTCTCAGGCTGGAGCCTCTCCATGGTGGCCTCGCTGATGAAGTTGGTAAGTGAGATCCATTTCTTGAGCATGGGATATGGGTAAGGCCCCAGAAACTGGTCCAGCTCTGGGAGATTGGCCCTCATAGCTTCTACTTCAGCCTCTGGAGCTGGAGACAAGTCTACCTCTTCTTGGACTGAATTCCAGCGTAGAACTGTGAGCCCCCGCTGCTTCAGGCTAAGAAAGAAGCCCATACGAGGGCCTACCTCCCTGGGATTAGCCTTGTCCACAGAGCTGTAGTGGAGGAAGTGGATGCCTGGTGGGATCATCTTCACACCCCGGAACTTGGGCCCCACCTCCCAGGAGTTGTAGTCAATGCCAAACTCTGTCCCCTTGGGCATGTTCAGAATGACCACAGTGGCCCCTTCAAAGAAGAGTTGCTTGGCTAACTCAGGATCCATCTGCATGGAAGCCATGGGGGCAGTGGTGGGTAACCAAAGGGAGAACTCTTCTTCCTTGTCTTCTAGAACAGCAAAAAAAAAAAAAAAAAAAAAGATCGAGTTAATCAGAATGCAGGGAAGGCTGCTTTACCTGTTGCATGTTCTCTATGTGCCACATGCTGAATTGGATCCTGACGTAATTCTCTCTTTTAATCCTCACAGCAACCCTGAACCTGTCTTACAGAGTGGAAAATCAGTATCTGAGAGATTTTTGTGTTTTGGTTTAAGGAGCAATATTCACTTCACAGCTACAAAGGTACCATTCAGAGAAAAGTGAAATGTTCAAAGTCACACAAGGCCAAAATTAAAACAAAGAGTGCTTGGTACTGCAGACCTGTGTTTTTTCTGTCCACTCTTAGAATCTACACTCAGATACCTTTCTCATAAAGGAATTGAGAGTAGAAAAAGCGTGCATGGTTCATTTTGAACTATAACTATGTCAAAATTGTCATATGCTATAATTCTGTCTAAAACTTGTAATCGGAGAGTCCCAGAAGATTTGTGAAGGATGACCAAATCACATACATTACCCAATTTCCCACGTACATCTAAAATTAGCAAAAGGTTTGAGGATTGGGGAGTTTTTAAAATTTCCCTTCTTTTACTCATCCAAAACCTAGCTGGAAATGAGGGGAAATAAAGAAGGACTAACCACTCCTTGTAAAAACCAAAACAACCTCGATGGGCATTGTGACATATACCTTGTGGTCCTGGCATGTTGTGGGTGGAGGAAGAAGAATCAGGAATTCAAGGTCATCACTGACTGCATGAGGAGGTCTCAGAAATAAAATACAAAAGCAAATGCAAACAGCTGGGGGCATGAGCAGTGGAGAGTGCTTGTCTAACATGCACAAAGGATCCTTAGCACCATATAAAACCTTATGTGGTGATGCCGGCCCTAGGGAGGCAGAGGCAGGAAGATCAGACGTTCAAGGTCATGCTCAGCTACACAGTAAGTTCAAAGCCAGCTTTTGATACATATACCAGATTCTGTCTCAAAGCCAAACAAACAGGGGTTGGAGAGATGGCTCAGTGGTTAAGAGCACTGGCTGCTCTTACAGAGGACCCAGGTTCAGTTCCCAGCACCCACATGATGGCAAATAACCATCAGTAACTCTAGATCCAGGGGATGCGACACCCTCTTTTGGTCTCTTTGGGCATTGTACGCACGTGTGTATTAAATACATGCAAGCAAAACACTCATACACATAACTTTTTTTTGTTGTTGTTGTTTTTTGTCTTTTTGAGACAGGGTCTCCCTGTAGCCTGAGCTGTGTACTGGAATTCACTATGTAGACCAGGCTGGCCTTGAACTCACAGAGCTCCACCTGCCTCTGCCTCCCAAGTGCTGGGACTACAGGCGTGTGCCACCACGCCCAGCTACACATAACTTTTTTTTTTTTTTTTTTGTCTTTTGGAGACAGGGTCCCCCTGCAGCCCCAGCTGTCCGGGAACCCACTATGTAGGTCAGGCTGGCCTTGACCTCACAGGGATCCGCCTGCCTCTGCCTCCTGAGTGCTGGGATTAAAGGCGTACGCCACCACACCCAGCCATATAACATTTTTAAAAATTTTTTAAATTTGAAAACAAAGAAGCCCAAAGTCCAGGAAGCAAACAACTTCCCAAAGAACCACTAGTCCAGAGCCAATTCAAATGGCAAGGCAAGCCTACAGGAAGTACTTAAGAAGGAGCTCGGATCACTTATTTTGTCCACATCTGAATTTCCTATAAGGACTGGTTTTGGGGGGGGGGGGGGGGGGGTAGCTGGCAAGATGGCTCAGTGAGTAAAGGCACTTGCCTGGAAGGCTAGAACAGAATCCACAAATTGTCCTCTAACTTCCTCATGCACACTGTGGTACATGTGCTCCCACATACACATCATACACTCACAGACACACACTAATAATTTAAAAAGAACAAAACCTCTGTAACAAGCACTGCTTCCATATTTGAAGAATAATTTCAACATGAACTAATTTAAGTCAATAAACTACCTCACCTTCCATGCCTAAGTCACCCACCAATCCAATTTGACAAATATTCAGAGTACCTGCACTTTACCAGAATCTTTACTAAAAGAAACATCCACAGGGTAAGATACTGTCTACCAGACATCTACTCAGAAGTACAAACCATGACCTCAGATTTTCACTCAGAAAAATCAAGTCCTTGTTTAAATCTACTTACTCTAATTTATATAAACAAAACAAAGCAACTGGGGCTACAGGGAGACCCTGCCTCAAAAAACAAAAACAAACAAACAAACAAAAAAACCCAGCAAAAGATAAATAAATAAAAATTAAAAAATAAAATGATTTAGAAGATTTTGATCAGCATGACTTTTAAAAATGAAACAAACAGAATTTTTAAGCTATCAGTTATTAGAATACGTCACAAGCAGTAAAGTCAAGCATATTTTGAAGTTCTGTGTTTGCATGTATACATGGTATGACATAAAAGTATTTGTAGTTCACAGTTTATAAAAGCCACTATAAATAGTTGTCTCTTCTCCCCACCACCCCCTCCTTTGGTCTTTTTGAGACAGGGTCTCCCTGTAGCCCTAGGTGGCCTGGAACTTGTTATGTAGACCTGGCTGGCCTCAATCGAACTGCCTCTGTCTCCTGAGTGCTGGGATTAAAGGAGTGCATCACCAGTCCCTGGCTATAAATATTTTCTGAATGAATAGAAATTCCATTCAGAAATGCTCTTCAACTGGCCACCTTTCCCTCTGGTGTCTGGGTGACCTTCCTTCAGGCTATTTCCACCACCCAAGTCTCTCCACTGTATCTGCAGCAGTAGGCAGGAGGCCTGGCACAAAAGAAAGGCTGGGGAAAGGTTTGCTGAATATGCACAGAACTCTGCAACATACAAAAGGGATGTAGTCCCCACAATCCTGCAGAACAGAAAGGCATCTTCTCCCCTCTCCACCACCTCTCTAACCCAGAGAGTACTTCACTCCCCAATCCATTCTCTATCCACCGAGGGACCTTTTCAAACAGCCAATCTTATCATCACTCACTCACCCCCTCTGAGTGGGTTCTCATGTACCTCTAGGGAACACAAAATTCTTACAATGTCCTGCAAATCCGGCGTGCCTTACTCTTGGAAACCAGGGCTCAGTCAAGTGTCCTATGGTAACACTCGGGCTGTCTGGCGCCTTCCCGTTTCAATGATACAGCGGCAACCTTGTAGGCTTAAAAGAGGACTGTCATCCCCACTCGAGTCCTTCTGTATCCCTGGCGCGCACCAGATGCTCAATAATTATTTACTAAAACACAATATGTATTTTTGTAGAGGAACTATAAAGGCTGGGGACCGGCGATGTCTCACCGGAAATCACATTATCCGGGCAGAACCGGGTCCCGTGAAGATAAGGTCTTCGGCTCCCCAAGCTCTACAGTTACCGGGAGGAAAAAAAAAGTGACTGTGTGTGCCGTGAAGCTCTGACCGGAGTGTCCCCGGTGACGGTTTCTCGGAGAAAAAGCCCTCATGAGACACCAGCCCACAGACGCAGACTCGGCCGCCCCACGACCGAGGCCTAATTAAGTGCACCCCGCGATTCCGAGCGCGGAACCGGGACACACACAACGAGATGGGGGCCGGGGGAAAGCCAGAAGCTCACACTCACCTCTTTGCCTCGCGTTCAGGAACCGCGGAAATGAGCCGGAAGTTCGACCGCTTTGGTGCCCACGGGTTAAGGAAAAATTAGTCCGGCGGAGAACCTGGGTCGCAGAAGAAATGGTCCGTGCTTGCAGGTTCCTCTCGGTAGAATACTGAATTTTTCTTCTTAGTTTTTAATTTTCCCGCCTGAATCGTGGATAACAGCTTTAATTAAACTATGTTTTTTTATATCCTAGTCCCAAAACATACCCACCAGCCATAATCCTTTGGTCCCAAGCAGACATGGGCACCAAAGTATGGTCCAGATGGTAGTATCTAGTTAGTCATAGATAAACTGGCTCAGTCATGGTTGGTCCTTCTCAGTCAAACCGCTATGTCAGTCGATGTGTCAAAGTTTGCCTGTTACCATCCAGTCCCACCTTCTAGTCACACTCAATCCTATATAGAGTTTTAGAAACCAAGGCTAGAGAGAACCAATTCCTAGGGAGAACCAATGCCTGGAGAGAACCAATTCCTTCAACTGCAACAGTAGCCACAGCAGCACTCTGACAATGATCATCTGGTGTCTTGAAGACCTAGCATAATACCTCAGTCAAGCTATAGATGCACACCAAGCGAGGGAACCTGCCTGCCTTATTTGTCACTGTTTCCCTGGAACCTAGTACACAGCTATCTAAATACACATATGCTATGTGTTCAATCACTAATGACACTAATATGGTACTAGTAAATGAATATTTGTGGGCCTGATCTTGTGCCTAGTTCTATCAGTCAGGGTTCCACTACAGAAACAGAGCCACTAGGAGATATATGTTATTTATTGCAAAGAATTGGCTTATGTTATGGTGAAGCCTGGCTAGACAGCACCAAAATCTATAGGGCAGATCACTCAGATATTACTGCTAATCTTTACATGAACCCTAGCCAGTATATTACCCTATATTCAATCTTGTACTGTCTACTTGACCTACCTTTCTACCCTGTTGTAATACTATTTATCTTTGAGGACAGGACGCTTGAAGCCCAGAAACTCCTCTTCAGGTGAGTCCACCAAAAATGGTTGAATATAAGATGGCTGCTGGAGTGAACAGCAGATAACCTCTAACTTCGTTGTAATGTATCTGCTTTTTAAGTGACATACCTCCAGCACTATGAAAGTTGTCAACTAAAATCATAAAAGCAGCAAAACAAGGTGGTAGCTTAATTCCCAGAAAATCTCTGCCATTCCCAGAAAAGTCTTGAAGGTTCCTCCCGTTTATTAGCCTCTCCCTTTTTTTTTTTTTTTTTTTCGGTCTTTTTGAGACAGGGTCTCCCTGTAGCCCCAGCTGTGTGCTGGAACTCACTATGTAGACCAGGCTGGGCTTGAACTCACAGAGATCTGCCTGCCTCTGCCTCCCGAGTGCTGGGATTAAAGGCGAGTGCCACCATGCCCAGCTATTCCCCTCATTTTTAATACTGCATCTGTATCTCCCTGATCCCCAACTGGTTGATAAGTTGGTTTGTGTTTATCTCCCACTTCTGTTCTTAACCAAGAACAAAAGTCTTCCTTGCTGTTAAATGTGTCCTTAGTCTTATTACTGTTCTACAATTCTAGGAGAGAAAAATGATCCAGTTTGGGAGTTTGTTGTGTTTTTTTTTTATTGTTGTTTTGTGGGTTTTTTGGTCTTTTTGAAACAGGGTCTCCCTGTAGCCCCAGCTGTCCTGGAACTCACTATGTAGACCAGACTGGCCTTGAACTCACAGAGATCTGCCTGCCTCTGCCTCCCGAGTGCTGGGATTAAAGGCATGCGTCACCATGCCCAGCCAGTTTGGGGGTTTAAAAAATGGTAACAAGTACTTTCAATCTACAAGAGAGAAAACTAAGGTTCACAGAGGGTTTGCAAACCCAGAGAGTACAGAGCTAGGAGGCAAAACATGGTCTAACTGAAGTTCTGGTCCCTGTGCTGCTGCTCTTTAACTTGTCACAGTTACAATTGGACATACCAATTTATCCCAGTCACAACTGATTTCTTAGGAATTTACAGACTAGGCTGAATGCTGTAGTTATGGTTAATCACAATGGACTGCTTCAAGGTTAATCAAGGGCAACTTTCACCATCACGCACATCAATCCCAACCTGTCCTGTCAGTTCCATTTCCCAAGTGTAGCAGCTCAGCCCTCCCCACCTATGTCCACTCCCAGCCTTAGGTACTGAGCTTTGTGGTGTGACCCCAGAGTTTTCTGTTCCAGGTGGGTTCACCATCTTTTCTGAGACTCGGGGCACTTAACACTGGACATGGAAGTTGGAAGAGATATAGATGATAGCTTGGGAATCCAGCTTTGTGGTTTGCGTGTTCATTAAGTCAGTTTCTCAACTTTGGCACCATTGATATTAAGGACCTGATAATTCTTTGTTGCAGACAGCTGTTGTGTGCACTGTAGGAAATTTAGCAGGAAACCTAGGCTCTATCCTCTACAGGTCAGTAGCACTGGTCAGTTGTGACAACAAAATGTCTCTAGACATTGCTTCATCACCCCAATACCTGTTGAGAAACATGGATCTAGATGAACCAGTCCCAGGTTATTATTCCAAGTAGCAGAGAGGCTAGCCCTACAGGTACAGAGGGGTGTGGAGTCCTGAGTTGTGTGGGGTCCCAATATTTATAAACCAATTCCTATTCCAGGATCTTAGAGGTGACAGATTGTTAAAGGAAATCTACAGGGAAGATTCTGGAAAACATTCACAAAGTTCCTTGTAGAAACTCCCTTTTTACAATAAATAGGAATCTGGAGAAGACTGAATTATTTTCCTCACATGTATCATTTAATGAACTGGATGTATAAATAAATAGTACTTGGTCATTTAAATTATAGGGAATGCTACAAAATGCAAGTTTTAAAAGTATTTAGGATGCTATCTATGTACAAGATGCCTTCAACCCTGAAAAATCCATATACATGAGAAAAAGACCTGTGAGATTTAAAGCAATTTAGAAAGGTGGCCTAAGGTGAGTTGCTTGATAGAATAAAATGGAAAATGTAGTATGTTCCTCAGGTGACCCCCAAGAAATGAATTTAGTTTTACGTGGATCATGATTTTAATTTTAATTCTTTATTATTTTCTTATAGGGCTTTGCACATGCTAGGCAAGTGGCACACTACTGAGCTATACTACCAGCCCTTCCAGTTTATTTTTGTGGAGGCTCCTATCTTTGGTAAATGATGTTAGCTTTTCACTTGTGGAATTATTTTAAATTTTTTATTTATTATCTATTTTTACAATACTAAGAGGGTTGAACCTAGGACTTCATGCATGCTAGGGCAAGCTACATTCCCAGCTTTGTATTTGTTGTTGTTGTTGTTGTTGTTGTTTTTAAGACAGGCTCTCACTATGTAACCCTGGCTGACCTGGAACTTGCTAGGTTGGCCTTGATCCCACAGAGATCTGCCTTCCTCTGCCTCCTGAGTGCTGGGATTAAAGATGTGCCACCACGGCCATCATACCCTTGTATTTTTAATATTTTGTGTGTGTGTATGGGGGAGCATGCCTGCCATGGTGTGCACATGGAGGTCACAGGATAACTTACAGGGCTCTCTTCTCTCCTTTTATCATATGGGGCCCTGTGATCGAGCTCAAGTTGTCAGGCTTGGTAGCAAGTGCTTTTCCTAAGCCATTACCGTCTGAGTCCTCTGTCTGGTTCTGACTTCTTTTTTTAAATAATTTTTTTCAAAGTGAGTCATTTTAAGAAAGGTAAGTCAATAAAGGGACAGGTGGTGTGAAGACATGGCAACATACTTGAAGGTTGGCAGCAGAGGCTCAAACTGGGGACTGCTGTGAGCATTACCTGTGAGGCCCCCATGCTGGGAGGTTGCTCTCCTTTCAGGGAAAGACTACATCTCCCCCTCCAGTGTCCCTTCTGTCTAGAATATTCTCAATTCTTCACCTTACTTGATTTTCCTCTTTATTCAGCTCAAAAAATGACCTCCGTACGGAGGTCCTAACTGGTCGACTGTATTTTTTTTGTGGTGCTGGGGAATCAAACTCAGGGCCTCACATATGCTAAGCACATACTGACAAGTCATCTTGTTAAAATGATCTCTTTCAGTATTTCAATGTATTTATTTCCTAGTGCTGATCTCTCTGATAGTTTTCCTGTCTTGTGGTCTGTTTTCTCTACTGGCCTGTGAGCCCCTGACCAACAAGGTCTTCGCCCTGTGTGATGTTGCAACTGCAGAATATAAGCCAAGCCCTTGGGCTACACTGGGAACTCCAGGCAGTTTTAAAATAAGTGTTCTATATTGGGATGTCTCCACCCCAGTTACCAACACGTACCAGCAGCCAAGGTCAGAGACAGGGAGAGACAGAGAAGGGAGATAAGGGAGGCCGGGGGAGCCTCTGGTTCAGCATTAAACACATTTATTTCACTTTTATTGAGTGTACAAGAACAGAGAGCACACGCATACAGCACGGAGCACTGAGGTGGGGGAGCATGGGTACAAGAGAGGAGAGGGGGTGCAAGTAAAAAGGAACAGGACAGCATTGCAGTTGGTTGGTAAGGTGTTTTTGAAAAAAAAATTAGAATGATGATGCTCATGCAATTTCAGGCCAGTCTTGGAATGTTCTTGCAGAATTCAAAAACTGAAACAGGTCCTGGCACCTCCTGAACCCTCAGATGGAAAAGATTCACAGAAAGCAAAACTAGGGAGAATCAAGATTTTTAAGACAGAGTGGGAAAACCCTTGAGTGGAACTAGTTTTAGCCCAGTGTCACATGGTGAGACAGGGATTGAGTCAGGATGGTCACCTGATTGCTCTCTGGGACCTTTCCCACTGTTACCTGGCTTCCTGGATACAGAAGAGGCACAGAGAAGATGAGGTGTAAAAAATCAAAAAGGAAAAAGTAGGTTGAAGACAAGACAAGACAAGGTCCTTATTCTCTATGGAGCGAGGGTGGGGAGGGAACAGTGCCCTAGATTTTAGCTTTATGGGTCTCCTCCTCCCCTGGTGGGGTGCTGCCTCTCCAAAGGAAGGTCAGAGCATCCACAGTATGAGGTTCTTCCCAAACCCCAGTGGCCCACAAGCTAAGCTGTGTCAATTCATCTCTGTCCAGTAGCCCGCACGGAGGGTTTGCAGGCAGGTGCAAACCTCTGGACAAAGGTCTTTCCTTTGAGGTGAGTCCAATGTGCTCAGCCTAGTTCCTGCAAAGGCAGATGGGGGCCTGAGCCAAATTTCAAGGGGCCTAGAGGAGACGGAGCCACACCCACACTTGGCTCAGGAGCATTGGGATCTTGCATGGTGCCAAGGGCAGGAAGGTTGTGTGGCTTCTCCACCAGGAATGTGCAAAGCTCCTGGAGCAAAGAAAATGTGCTGCCATGCTGGAGTGAAGTGGGCCCAGCAACCTGCACCTGGGGCATGTGGCTGACTCTGTATCTAAGAGCTTCGCTCTACTTCCCATCTGCCACAGAGACAGAAGCTATTTTAGTTCCTTGCCCTGCTTCAGACCAGCACCTGGTAAGTAGGGAAGGTGAACATTGTAGGAATAACTCATAAGCCAAGGAGGCACATCTAGCCTGGGCCCTCTGGAAACATCCCTGGGCAATATCTAATCAGGTGGAGGAAGTGAGGAAGTGTTCTGAGACAAGCCAGCCATGGTTAGGGACAGAAGGTTGGTCTGGTGGCTTCTCAGGTCCCTCTCTTTTCACACTTCTCCTTCTGTCTTGAGAACAGTGCCTGGTACAATGGGCAACTCAATAAACATTTGTTGAATAAATTTATGGGCTGCCTTAGAAAGGCTGGGAAGTGAAATGGGATGGAGAAATTCAAGTGCTGTGGGATATTTTCCCTCAGAAAGGGACATTGCTTGTGGCAGACAAGCCAGAGGAAGCCTGCACATGCCAAAGTACAATGGCAAGCTTGTAACGGGGTTTTCTTCAAGGGCCCCTGTGGCCTCAAGGCCATCTCTGAGCTCAGATGTTGACTGATGGGGAGGTTGTGCAAGTCAGGATCTAACGCAGATGAAGCCTATGGGCAATGCCGCGTTTCACTTACCATTGTTCAGGATAGGTGAGAATGCAGTTTGGGCCTCTCATGGCTTTCCCTATGTCCATGGCCTTTTTACCATGGCTACTTTGGCTCAGGAAGAAGAGAATGAGTCACAAGATGGAAGAGCAGAGGGGGAAGACTGGCTGGGCATATTGGAGAACCAGGTTACAGTCACTGCTTTCTACCTCAGCCAGGGACACCACCTCCCTTTTGGAGAAGGAAGTAACCATCACAACCTGATTAAGAGCAGGGCAAGACATGGCAGAATACAGAACAAAACAAAAACTTATAGAAACAATAGAACAGAAAGAGAGGACTGAACACCAAGGCAAGCCCCCTGGAAACAGGAGGAGTGATGTAGGGACCTCAGCGGCAGAGTCCTGACTGGGATGGGGGTGGGGGTGGCTGTGTCTGAGCACAGACAAGGCCCTGACAGCTACTGCTGGGGGAGAAGGCATCACGGACTGGCATAGTCGGGACTACTACATCTATGTTGCTTCCTTCTTGCTGAACCCCCACCTCTCCATGGGGGGCCCTCACTCCCCCACCAATCACCCAGTTACAAACACCACACAGTTTCACTACACTGAATCTGTCAGCCCTACTGGGAGCTGGCCACACCCAGAGTCTAGGGTCCTTGGCTGGGCCAGTTCAGCAAGATCTAGGAACCTTGGGATATATCAATCACAGTCAGATAATTATACTTTAAAATGTCAGCTGCATACTTACCAGCACTGTTTATTTTAATATGTGTTTCCTGTTATATGTAATATACATAACTTAAAAGCACAGCCATACAAATCTCCTACAAGCTGCACCTCCATCATGAGAAACCAGAAACATACAATGTCTGCTTCCCTTCCAGTGGCTTCGTTTTGTTCTTCTTGCTTCCTTGTCTTCTCTTTTCTGTCCAATAAGAGTCATCTGCAGTGGCCCTCAGCAGAACCACGACACAGAGGACAGGCAGGAAGGAGAGAGACAGAAAGGGACAAGACCAGGAGTCAAGGGGGAGGAGGGGAGGTGGAAGAACAGAAAGTGGATTTCGCAGCCCAGTGTCAAGACCCAGAAAATAGCAATCCAGTCCTCCTCCTCTTTCCCAAGCGGGAGACTTCCTTTCTTGGAAAATGACTGACTGTGCTTGTCTTGCTGCTGCGACTTCTCTTGCTTGGCTGCGTGATCGTTGTGTTTTGCTTTTTTTGTTGTTTTTTTTTTTTTTTGTTCCCTTTGCATTTGAGTGGATGACAGATGCTGAAGAACAACAAATGGGATGCTCCCCCATTCTGGACTGTGTGCAGCTGGGGTTCAATCAGATTTCTACAATCATTACAGTCTGCTCTTGTGGTCTGGCAGGAGAAGGGGGACAGGGAGGCGAGACAGTATAGTTGTTACATATTTTTCCTGAAAAAAAAAAAATCCCACCAATTCTTCAATTTGTCTGCAAAGGAAATGAAGGTTGTTGCAGATGTTGGTTGTTGCTGTTGGCTGACTGCTCCACCAGCCCCAGCAGCAGTGCAAGGACGTGGTGTTTCCTGTATATATATCTATATCTATCTATATATATATATATCTATATATATATGCTTTTCCCTTCCCAGTCTCTCATCAGTGACAGTACGTCACAGCTGGGACATTGGTATTGTGTTGGAGAATCCAAAATGAAGGCCCCTTCTTAATGGTTCTCTGGTTTGAGTTGGACCAGACATGCCAGCATCTCTTCACGGAGGTCAGGATTCCTGGGTGCCAGAGGCAGGGAAATGAGGGGTGCAAAGGAAGGAAGATAAGGGAAATGAGTTCCATTAGTGGTTCACATTTAAACACATGCCCAGCAGTTGTTCTAGCATCCCTTTACCATAGGCCCAGAGAGAAGGACTTGTTCAAGACCACACAGCTTATGTGTGGCATCCAAAGACTGACCCACATCTACCTAATTCCAGAACCCTGTGTGTTTGTTCCTGGGGAGGTAGGATCTTTTATTTGGGTCTGAAAAATCTGTCAAACTGTCCTCTAACATGGAAAACTTCATAAATAAATAAATAAATAAATAAATAAATTAATTAAATAAATAAATAATAAAGAGCTGTGCGTGGTGGCACATGCCTTTAATCCCAGCACTCTGGAGGCAGAGGCAGGCGGATCTCTGTGAGTTCAAGGCCAACCTGGTCTACATAGTGAGTTCCAGGCCAGCTGGGGCTACAGGGAGACCCTGTCTCAAAAAGACCAATAATAATAATAATAACAACAACAACAACATGGAAAATTTACAGCACGACCATTTTACTTTTTGATTTTCTTTGTTCTGTGGAATGTTTCACCCTGGTTTCATGTGCCCTGGCTTTCTTTGTTTTTCCTTTGTTCTCCTGGGGCCTGCTGTGGCCAGGTGATTAAACCCTGGGTAGTATTGTTTAAATAAAGAAACCAGAACCTGGATTCCACCTCAGAGTTTAGGGGCGTAGATTCTGCAATCACAATTCATGAGTTCAAATACCACCCTCTGGTCCGTCCACTTTGTAATTGTGGGTAACTTTTTCAACCTCTCTAAGCCCCAAGTGATTTGTCTCTAAAGGGAAGACAAATTACATTTTGGTTTTTTTTTTGCTTTATGACCTCAAAGTGCCTATGCAGTAGTTGATAGCTTACTATGACTAACGATATTGACAGTCCTAATTAACTTATTGGACACTTACCTATGTGCCAGGCACTTTGCTAATTGCCATATATGTATGATCTCTATGAGACAGAGACTATGGAAGGTCAGCACAGTGAAGACCATAGGGTAGCTTTGGAGTCCAACAAATTAGGTTTGACTCTGACCATAATATTTCTAGCTCTGTAACTGTGAACAAACCACTTAAGGTCTCTGAGTCTCTTTCCTCACTTGTAAAATGAATAAGCAGATGATACAAAGCCTGTTGCATGGCACAGGGTAAGAACTCCATAAATAATAGCAACTGTTATTACTAAGATTGTCATTACTAGTTAGCTGATAAGAAAACACAGGGTGAGAGGGTTAAAGAACTTGCTCAAGGTAACAGAGCTAATGAAGGGCAGGGACTGAAGCCAGGTGCAACAGTGCATGCCTATAATCCCAGCATTTGGGAGGCTGAGGTAGGAAGATCTTGAGAGCAAGGCCAACCTTGACTATATAGTAAGACCCTATCAAGGAAGGAAGGAAGGAAAGAAGGAAGGAAGGAAGGAAGGAAGGAAGGAAGGGAGGGAGGGAGGGAGGGAGCGGAGGAGGGAGGGGAAGGAGGGAGGGGAAGGAGGGAGGAGGGAGGGAGTGGGGAGGTAAGAAAGGGAGGTAAGGAAGGAATGGAAG
>NW_008344592.1:983315-985782 GCF_000622305.1 Nannospalax galili | reverse complement strand
GGAGGGGAGGGGAGGGGAGGGGACAGGAGGGGAGGAAAGGAAAAATAAAAAGAGTAGGGCTTGAGACTTAAACCCAAAGAATAGGGCTTGAGACTTGAGCCCAGGCCTTGTGGTTCTAAAATACATCTATCCAATAAGGTTATGTGTTTCAAGCACCTTAAGAAGGAGGGGTTTTTTTTCTAAATCAGAGAAGTCACCTCTCCAGAACTAGTGGGAGTAACTCCACTGTGACTCAGGGTAGCTCCTACTTGGCAATAACTTATGGCAAAGCATGTGAGAAGAGAAAGCAAGAGAGAAACTTCTGGCTCTCTAGGGCAATATAAACAAGTAAATTTTTAAAAAACATATATTTTATTATTTTATATATATATATTTTATGCATATGCATGTATTGCCTGCATGTATGTAAGTGCACACATGTCATGCAATGCCCGCAGAGGACAGAAGAGGGCATCAGATCCCCCGGAACTGCAGTTAGACAGTTGTTAGCTGCCATGTGGGTGCTGGGATTTGAACCCAGGTCTTCTGCAATTGCAGCCAGTGTTCTTAACCACTGATCCATCACTCCAGCCCACAAATAGATCTTTACAGAATGCTCTAGAAGGGAGAACAGAGGTACACCATGGTGCTTGGGGATAATGGCATCAAACAAAGAACTGAAGAGGTGGGAATGAGACAGCAAAGTGAGCATCAAGGAGGTAGATGGGAAACACTACAGGGGGTTCAGACCAGGAGTGGAGGCTGGGAAAGAGAGGAAATGGGAAGGTGAGAGCCTGGGGGCTGGCTGCCAATGCCCCCAGGGAAAAATGAGGTTGAGTAAGAGAGACCCCAGGAAAGTACACAGCCAGAGGAATAAAACTGAAGGGGATTGGCTCCATCTCTTCACGTTGCTAATGATGGGAGTTAGTCGCCCCGCCTCACCCCTGGCCCCTGCAATGGCTACAGAGCCAGGCTCCCAGACTCCCACCAATACAGAGCTCTTAGCATCAATGGCTTCCATACTGGCTGCCCAGGAGCTTCATAAGGACCAATGTATAAATAAACAGTAATTGTCAGACAGCAGAGGTTCCAGATCCTGCCTAGTCTTTCCAAAACTATGGTGAGAATTCTCCAGCAACTTCTGGGGGGTGTCATGAGCACTGCACCAGCTTGACAAGTAACCTACCCTCTACACTCTGAGACTCAGGGGAAAAGAAAACTAATTAAACAGCTGAAGCACTGGAGACAACAACTTGCATGAAAGACTAATGGGAAATGTTCTACCCATGGCCAACCTACGCTCCTAGGTCAGCACTTGTTCAACAGAAAAAGATTGTGAGCCTCATATGGAGTTTATTTTTCTAGAAAGTAACTTTCCTAGATATCATTTAATAAGTGTTCTAGATATTTCTATTTGTCTAAACTTTTCTAGATGAATAGGAATTTTTAATTTCCAAATTTTAAATTCTACTTTTGTTGTGTATATGTGTGTATACATGTTTGTGGGGGGGGGTGTGCATGTGCATGCAAATTTATGTACATGTTTAGGTCAGAAGTCAACCTTGGGTGTTGTTTCTCAGGAGATTGTTTACCTTGGTTTTGTTTCGTGACATAGTCTCTCTGCATTGTGCTGTGTTGTTTTGGTTTGTGACATGGTCTCCCTGTAGCCTCAGCTGGCCTGGAACTTGATATGCAGACTGGGCTGGCTGCAATCTCACCAAGATCCACCTGCCTTACCTTGAGTGCTGGGATCAAAGGTGTGCGCCACCATGCCCAGCAGTTTTGTTTTTATTTTTGAGACAGGGCTTGTCACTGGCCTGGAGCTCATTAAGTAGACTAAGCTTGCCTGCCAGCAAGTCCTGGAGATCCACCTATCACTGCCTCCTCAGCACACTGGGATTACAGGTGTGTACCACCCTGCCTAGCTTTTTAAAGGTGAATTCTGGGGCTTGAACTCCGGGCTTCATGCTCGCATGTTGAATACTTTACAAACTGGGCTATCTCCCCAATGTTTAAATTCTAAATTGTAATTTATGATAAAATTAAACATGTGAGGAAGCTGGAGAGGTGGCTCAGTGGCTAAGAGCATTGGCTGCTCCTGCAGAGGGCACAGATTTGGTTCTCAGCACCCATATGGCAGCTAACAACCATCTGTAATTCCATTTCCAGGGGGATCCAATGCCCTCTTCTGGCTTCTTCAGGTATTACAGACACATGGTGCACTTATATACATTCAGTCAAAACACACACAAAAAAATTTTAAACTAACACGTGAAATAAATTTTTTTATGCTTTGAAGAATTATTTTTTAATTTAAAAAATTTAATAGCCACATGATTAGAAGAAGCATTTCATTACAGCTTTAACATATTCAGTAACACACTCCAGAGCAAGGATACATCTCTTTCAAAAGTGGCTGTAAATTTTTAGGTTCACAGTTGAATTAATACAGTTATACAATATTGAACTCAGTATAAACCCTGTAAGA
>NW_008344592.1:982725-983072 GCF_000622305.1 Nannospalax galili | reverse complement strand
TATTTAACATGAAGCAAATTTTTATGCTTCTTCCTCAAATATGTCTTTTTAGAAAAATTTTATTTTTCTGTGTGTATATCATACAGAATGTCCCACACAGTCTTATTTATCTATATACCCATTTCCCAAATGGCACCCTCCCATAGCCTCCCCCCTCCCACATACTGGAGCCCACATACTCTGTCATCCCTGTTACTGTCCTTTGTGTTGTCGACACCCCCAGCCATTCTCCAGCTCTTGTCCGTCTGCTGAATCTAGTCAGCCTATCTTGTTTTAGGAAGATCAGCTGTTCCTCATCTAGCAGCAATCAGTTGTCAATATTCCTTTAGATAAGATTGGGGTCTGCT